>NW_003852427.1:2664655-2696705 GCF_000181295.1 Otolemur garnettii
CTCCGAGCGGCCCCGGCGGCCGGGTCGGCATCACCGCGGCGTCTCTCCGCTAGAGGAGGAGAGCAAGCCAATTCTCCTTTGCAGCAAAAAATTATATGTATATATTATTAAGATAATATATACATCTGATTTTATTTTTTTAAAAAGTTTATTTTGCTCCATTTTTGAAAAAGAGGGAGCTTGGGTGGCGAGCGGTTTTTATAAATTATCCTTATTTTCTGTTATTTGTCCCCGTTCCTCCCCACCCCCTGCTGAAACGAGAATAAGGGCAGGGACCGTGGCTCCTACCTATTGGTGATCCCCTTACCCATTTTCCCCCGCCCCAACGCCCAGCACAGTGTCCTGCACACAGTAGTCGCTCAATAAATGTTCGTGGATGATGATGATGATGATGATGAAAAAAATGCAGCATCAACGGCAGCAGCAAACGGACCACGCGAACGGTGAGCAGCCAGAGCCTGGGCACCCACTGCCAAATCTAATCCTGTCATGGTCCTCCTCTTCCCACCCCCTCTGCCCACCCCCCACCCCCACGTCTCCGCTGCGCTGGTGGGTTGAGGGGGTTGGAGAGAGGGCGCTTCTAGCTCCGTGTCATCTACACAGAAAGGGAGATGCGTGACTGCCACTCCGTTTTCTCCTTCAGGCCCTGAATGTCAGAGTTAATTCTGCATTTGTGGGGTGGGGGCGGCCGTTGACTATGTGGAGTACTGTGCAGCTGGAGGGGCGGCGAGTCGAGGTGATTCGGGTTCAGTGTCCTCGGGCTCAACTTTCCATCAACGCCCCGGAGCGATGGAAGAGGGACTGTTAGTCTTCAGCCAGAGCCCCCTTTCCAGCCTCTCCTCTCCTTCCCCTCCTTCCCCGCCCCCTCATTGACTAGAGAAGGTCCCTGGTGGCATCCGGAAAATTTTAGGATTGCCGGGTTTCACCCGTCACGCGGGTGGATGAAGCACACCCCTTCCCTCTCAGGGGAGGCCCAGTCTCGGTATCTGGGGGAAGGGGGTCGGGTGGAGCGAGTATTCCCGCTCCCATCGCCGGCTGTGCACACGTCGGTAACCTAGCAATGCCCGGGGAGTCGCAGGCGCTGTGGGGCTGCTCTCCCCAGCCCTGGCCGGGCCACCACGTGCAGTTTGCATGCCGGCCGGGGTGGGGGTGGGGGGCTGGGTCCAGGGAGACTGGAGCAGCTCCTGACCAGCCCTTCTCTTTGGAGATCATTGTGCCCCTAAACCCTGGTGGGCTGGAAGCCTTTCCGGGTGAGCACTCCCCAAGGGAAAGGCTTGGCACGACTCATCCCTGGGCTGATTGCCTGCTGCCCGCCCTCTTTGCCCCCTTCTCAGGCTTGCTGGGCAGGCTAACCTGTGCTTGCTTTGACTCTTTACTTAGCAATAATTGGTTTTGCAAACGCCTATCCCTGTACCTCTCTGCCACCTCTTTCACTTCGACTTCTGCTTCAGTAAGGAGGTTGTGGCAGAAGGCAGGCAGGTGCTTAGGGGGTGGACTGACCCAAAGCTTCACACACGGAGGCCCCTTGGGTTTATGTCTTGTGTACACCTAAAAGGTAGTCTACAGGCACATGCTTCTGCTGAGGCCTTGAGGGCCCCTGGCCTGATCCAGCCTGTCTGTCCTAGGTGAAGGGGTGCAGGCCAACTGACTTGTCTGTCTCTCTGGTTGCTGGCTTGGCTGCTCCTGCTGCAATTTAAAATGCAAAAAAGCCCTAAAGATGTTTTCTGTTTTCGGAAGCCTGTGGAGGAAATGAGTCCCAAGCATCATGAATTTTCATTTGCAGGAAGTGTCAGTGCATAATCTAGATATTTGTTATGGGGTTTTTGGTATTGCCTGGGTGCCAGTGGAGGAGTTTTTTCCCTCATACTGAAAAAAATGCATTTGTGGCTGTGGAAAGATGTTGGAGTAACACCTTGAAAATGATTAAGACTATTGAATTATTGGTGCTGCCTTTTTTTTTTTTTTTTGGTGATGTGGTAGTTATGTTAGAGAAAAGCTGTTGTACACGTATATGTTAACTCACTAGAGATAGATGGGTTTTAAAATTCAGAGAAGATACGGAATAAATGTGGGAATGACCTCAGTCTGTCAGAAGAAATGTTCTGAAAGACTCCTATGAAAAGACATGGCAGTGAAGGAGTATTAACCCCTTTGGGTATGATGCAGCAACGATCGGGTGTGATTGACACTTAGACCAAAGCTGGTAGACCTCTGGTTGACCAAACCCCTGCTTCTGAAAAAAGGACATGAGGTTCAAAATAGATACATGGGAATGAATCCCCTGTTACTGATGGAAGACAACCTTTGCTTTTTTCCAGGCACACTGGATTATCATTTTTTAAAAAATCTTTCTTTTTCTCCTTCTCTCTAGAGGCAAACTATGCAAGAGGCACCAGACTCCCTCTTTCTGGTGAAGGACCAACTTCTCAGCCGAATAGCTCCAAGCAAACTGTCCTGTCTTGGCAAGCTGCAATCGATGCTGCTAGACAGGCCAAGGCTGCCCAAACTATGAGCACCTCTGCACCCCCACCTGTAGGATCTCTCTCCCAAAGAAAACGTCAGCAATACGCTAAGAGCAAAAAACAGGGTAACTCGTCCAACAGCCGACCTGCCCGCGCCCTTTTCTGTTTATCACTCAATAACCCCATCCGAAGAGCCTGCATTAGTATAGTGGAATGGAAGTATCCTTTTTTGGGGGGAAATCTTTCTCATTTTCTCTTTCACCATATGTTCTTTAAAAGGATTTGCTTTCTGAAATGACACAGTGCTGTAGTAGTCTGGAATGTGAGCAATAGAAGAAGCTGTATATAAGGGGTCTCATACCTTCCTATCTCCTTAGGTTGCAGAGGGGTGGCTCGGTGGGTATATTTAGCCTATTGTCTGTGTGTGTGTGTGTGTTTAGTGGTGGGGGATGGAGTGACAGCTTGACAATCCAGAGTGGTAGATAATTAAAATGTGAAACCAACCTTTGGTCATTGGACATTAGATGGCTGGCTTAAATGCACTGTTGTTTTTGGGCAGTGGTATGCATAGAACCTATTGCAAATAAGATATCCCAATTAAAAAAAAAAAGACCATATGAGACTCTACGGAGAGTTAATACATTTTTGACCTTTAGTAGAATCTTCTCATTCCAGTGTTTGAAATTTGCTTCTGCAACTACAATTAATGCTAAGTTGCTTCTAGCTCTGACATTTGGTGATTCTAATTGTTCAGGTAGCTACAGATATCAACACTTCATAGGGAGGGGATGATTTTGATTATTTTCTTCTTCTTCTTCTTTTTTTTTTTTTTGGCTGATCAATGCTATGACTTCCTGGAATTTCCTTTTGACAAGTTCCAAAAAAGCATTTGAAATGTGAGCATGGGGGGAGCCTGTGAGGGAAGAGGTTTATATGTGCCTTTTCTCCTGAGCCCTTATGAGTTATAGAACAGCCCTCTCAGTGGAGGAATTTGCAGTTGCTGCCTTTATAAAAAATTCTGTCTATGTCCTTGGACTGGAGTTGCATTTCTGGGTGTCTCCTTTGTATTTTTAAAACTGAACTCCAAATGCCCCAGAATGGTTGTCACGTCCCAGATCTTAGAAAACCATTGTACTTCTGCTGGCTTATTCTCTTCCCCAAACCGGAGGCCAGCCTTCAGTTACTGCCATTCTTCAGAAAAGGATGACTGAGACCTGCTTTCTGAGCAAATGGCTTTTTAATTAGTCAGATGATTCACTAGTCTGGTTAAAATAAAGCATTTCCTTTCTCTAGAAGTATATTTGGGGCTGTCATGGGCCTTAGAGCATGTTCTAACTGTAGGAAAGGTTGTGAAATGTAGGGCTTCTCCCACCAGGTACAAAAGGATGGAGGGGGTACAACAGAAAGGGAAGAGATTGTCAGCCAGCTAGAAAGCAGAGCTGAAATCCCTTTATAATTTGAGTGCCCAGCTAGGCAGCTATATGCATGCCCTCTGTCTTAGCTGGCTGTTTTCTCTGCTCGTGGACAGGAGCTAAAATGAGGTAACTGTCTAGAAAGGTTTTGGAGAGAGCAGCCAAATGCTAGGGTAGGATTTGAGGGGTTTTCATGTACTTTTTCTTTTTAGAACAGATGTCTCTTTTCTAGAGTGAGTTACGGTGTCTCTCACACAGCTGGGGTTGAGTGTGTGCATTTTCTGTTTAAGTTCTTCTTCAGTCTGAGAACAGAACACTTGTGTCAGGCTAGGAGGGAATTAGGTGAATCAGAATGTGCCTCAGTGGCATTGCTGGAGTCATGGGCAGAAGCTGCACTTTGCCAGAAATATCTCCTCTTTAGGTTGGCTTGACATGACTCTGAGTAAGCAGAGCCCTCTCATTGAGGTCATTAATTTTATGTGGAGTGAGGTGGGAGGCCTGATGCTGTTTCTCTCTGTGCACAGTAATTGGTACATAGCAATTTATGTGTACAGAGCAAATTCCTACATCACACTGCTATCTCTCTTTTCTGAGTTGCCAGACACATGTGTGTGTACAGGAATTAGGGGATGTGGCTGCCAATTCAGGGAGAGGGCTTCTTATAAATGGTACAGTTTGTAGATTACATAGATCCTTAAGAAGTATATGATCCATTTGTTTGTTGTTTTAAATGACAGTTACCTTACAATTCAAGTACCAGGTTCTAAAAATTCTCCCAAAGACAGCTCTATCAGGCCCAGTGTACACTGAGAAAACAAGATTCTAGTCTGTTTGTATAGACAGGCAAGGCAGGGTGTCCTGCACTATGGGGGAGTGAGGGATGTTCTCCTTATCAGGAGGAATCGTCAGGACCAGACTCATCTGTTTCTCTACTGCTCTGTTGTGCTTCGCTTGTAAAAGTCTTGTGGCAGAGAGATGGTATCTACCTGAACTGGAAGACTGAGACTGAAACAGCATGAAGAAGAAAATACACCTTATATTTAGCCTTCACGAATAGTGTTAGTGTTTCTCAGATTTGCTGATTTGTCATTGGGAAATTAAATAGGAAGATAGTTACCAGGGAAGGGAGATTAGGTGTATTTCTATAAAGAACAACATTGGGACCCCACTTGACTTTTCAAATTGTGGGGGGGGGGGGCAACCTGCTAAGAGGAAAAATGAAAAGGGGACTCTGACGGTGTGTAAAAGTTGGATCCCTGGATGAAAGATTTTGTAATACTAGATGAGTTTAAAAACAAATCTATCAAAATTAGTAAGGGAATAATGCTGTTCATTTCCTTATTTCAGTAAGTTATCAAAACTCTTCAAGGGGCTGAAGTTTTATGAAACTCAAGATTGCTCCAGAGAGATAAAGGGTATTTGTTCTTTACAGCATTTTTTGATTTTCCAGAAGGGCGTCAGGATGAATGGAGAATAGTCTGGTCATATCCTCAAATACTAACTACCTTAGTTAGTTAAATTGGTGGCCTTTCCTCTTGTGCATGGCACTATTGTAAAATCAAGCCCAGGAATTGCGCATTAGGTTGGTGCCTATTAAACCTTGCATTTGGAAAGACTGAAAACCAAAAGAGGAAAAACAGTTACTTTGGCAGATGTCAAATTTTGTATTCCCAGTTTTGACAGTGTCTCTTAATAACACCAGAATGTTTAAGCAAGTATCTTTTGAAGATTGATCTTAAAGTGGTTCTTCCAGACAGGCCTCCGAGATTTAAAAGTATTAAAATTTACATTGAAAATTTGTGGTGCGGATTTCTTATGGCTTTTTAAAATTTAAGTTGTTTACAAATTGAGCACAGTAACAGCACATTATAAATAAGCTCCAGTCCATCTCTTAATCTGGAACACTTACAGCCACTGATTGCTGTAGGAGAGAAAGAAGAGGAGGGAGCCTGCCTTGTTTATATAAGCCCGCCTTGTTTATTCCATTGTCAGAATTAGTGGAATAGCCATGAAAAAGTCACAGGTGTAATGAAGAAGGTCCTAGTGACTTGGCCTACCCCAATCCAGACAGAAGATTTAGACTAACACCACCAAGAATAGCCCCTGAGAAAATGGCTCTAACACATGGAGGCAAGGATCTGTGGAAAACAGATTTATCCCATGATGACTTCTTTATGTCTACAACAGCCGGGAATTTAGTAAGGCCCTTATTTTCTTTTAAAACTACAAGAAGCAGAAAGCTAGTTCATATAGAGCCCTAATTGGATGCACTTTTAGGTTTTAATACACAATGTACAGCAGAAGAATGAGTGTAACGTGATCCTTGCAAGAGAAGAGAAGGACACGGAGAGGTCATATGATAGGAGTATCTACTATGAGATGACCACTGATGATTATATTTGCTGCAAATCTGCTAGTCACAACAGCCAGTTGAAATATGATTTATGTATGTCATTTTCATTTTAAAAGTGATTCAAAAGTGGTGTGATTGAGAGTGTGATGAGGGAAATGATTTATGTTTGCATAACACATATATACCTTAACAAAATTTTTCAGACCATTTGACATATTTATATTATTGGCTATTTTTGCCAATTGTGTGGCCTTAGCTATTTACATCCCATTCCCTGAAGATGATTCGAATTCAACAAATCATAACTTGGTAAGTGTCCCTAGAGTTCCTCCTTGTCCTGGTGTATGGTTATCATTTGCTTCTATGTTCACACTGGCAGCTGGCCTTCTGGGTGGTTGAAGTTTACAGCTATGCATGTGATATTTCCCTGGAGCTTTGCAACAGTGGTTTTTATTTTTATTTTTTTGACCTGTATTCTCAGATTTGTACTAAATGAAAGTGTTTAAAACCATGAATCTTGTATAAATAGGTGTGGACTTTTTATGGAAGAGATTTGTAGCAGATTTTTAAAATAACTTTTCTTTCCATGTAAGCTTTTGCTATCTACCATTCTTTTCTGATAATATTAGCTTTGTTTTTTTTAATCCAGTGTTTTTTGGGAGTGGTGGGTACTTTGGTCAATTTTATGGTAAGTAGAGAATTATCATAGATTTGAACATGAACTATTAATTTTTAGAGAAGTGGAATACAACATAACTAATAGATCTACATAGATCATAATTTGGAGAATAACATGGTATGGTATTGAAGTTCCTGTGCTAGTTTTTTGAAATATCCCAGGTTAAAATGATTGTATGGTTAAATAAATCAGGAGACTTTCATATATTTTATTGTCCTCTTAAAGATTTATAGTGCACATTAGCTTAGTAGAAGCTCTGGGAAATTCTGCAGTTTAGAAAACAGGTTTTATATTGTTTAACTCAGCTAGTCCCTAAAAGTAATTGGTCATGGAGTCTTTAAACATTTTTTTGGCAGAAGACTTTAACATCATAGAACTATAGAACTAGTTCTTTTGGGAACTTCTTTTGGGAAAGATTGATACAGTTTTTGTTTTTGCTTGTTTTTTTTTTTTTCTTTTTTCTTAACAGCCACTAAAGACTACTAGATTGAGACTAGGAGCTTGTCACACTTGGCTGTCAACTAGTTGTATTTTGGGGCATTTCTCATACCTTTTCTGCATTGCCATTCACCCACCTGGCAATTAAGGGAATTGGATAAGAAGATCACTAGGATTGTTCTACCTCTGACATTCCGTAATCTTTCTTTGATGATTCAGAAGCCATTTCAGGATTTTTTTTTGGTGCTTCAACATCCTTCTTGCAAGGATCAGGTTTTTGTAATTGGAGGTCGTCCAGATGATAGGTGAAGGGAGCTGGTTCTAGATACCAGGAAACTCTGTTTTACTTTTTCCTCTTTTCATTGGTTTTACTTGTTTTTGGTTTCTCATATTGAAGCTGTATTTTAGCAGGGCTGGATGTTCTTAACTGAGTGAGTGTTGTAAAGGCAAAAACACTAGGATCTACCTAGTGTGGGAGAGCTCAGCTGGCTTCTGAAGATAGTGAAATTAGGTTCTTGTGAATAAGTCTTAATGGTTTATGTATAGGATTTCATGTTACATATAAAATGTTGTGGCATATTGCAGATATAACATGATGTCTATTTGTATTTTGGGATTTGGTAGTTTGATTTCTAGAGAATTAAAAAAGATTTTGGATATTGCTACTGAAAATACAACTATCTATGGGAGTTGGTTACACATATGAACACTTACTGTTGGTTAGTATGTACATATTTATGCTATGCCAGAAATTATCTGTGTAATTTTGGACATTTTAAATAGCTTTTGATTTCATTGTAGACACGTGGTGTTAGATGACAGTTTTAAAGGAAAAGCAGAGTAGTGAAAAGCCTCCCATCAGTGGAGATAGATCATCCTAGATAGTATAGGCCACAGATGGTGTTAGTCTTGTTACCAAATTTCATGACATGGATGGCGACCCAGTTTGTTGCTTTTTGTAGCTCAAGAGAACATGATTAAAGAAACTTAGAAAATAAATACCTTTCAGAAAGGCAGATTAATTCAGATCAATGGAATAATTAATGTAGCTGCATGTGTAAGCCAATTAATAGTCTGATTTGTTTCCTAGAGAAATTCAGGGGCACTAATATAAGTGCTGTCAGAGCATTTGGCTTTCACATGTAAGAAGTGAGGAAATAAAATACAGGAAATGGATAAGTCTCTTTGCTTCCCTCTTGTAACCCCTCCACAGTGGATCTTCTCTTGAAAATTCTTAAACACTGGACTTTTTTTTTAAGGAGGTTGGGCAGTGTATTAGTTTGGCAGGCCTTTCTAAAACCCAGTGCATATTCCTTTGACCTCTTAGTATTCTGAAACTCATGGCATTTAAGTTTGTGTCTTGTTTTCACTTGGATGGTCACATGGCTAAATGAGTTTATATTCTGCCTGACTCTTTAAATATTTCCTTTCCCACTGTGGGAAGGGAAGATCTTTGTGGATCTCCTTCTGACTCTTAGCAAGGTCCCATGCCATGTTGGTCTTCCCACCAGGGAACCGGGTGTTTTTTTAATACATTTGACCCAATTTGTACCAAAGTAATTGCTCTATTTTTGGGGTCGGTTTAGAGGCAGCTGAGCGAAGCTTATTTTTCATCTGTAGTAAATACCTTTCATTTAATGTGAATGGCAAAACAAAGGGCAGAGGCTGTTATGGGTTGCAAAGCTGCATGTATCAGACTGCTGGTGGTTTTCTTTGCTTGATAACTCTGTGGGAAATGTGTATGCCGAGCACTTAGGGTGAGGTGCAGGACCAACCTAATAGATGATGTTTCTGTCTGGTCATTTGTAGTGAAATTATTACTTCTGATGGGTAAGAAATGTGGCCTTCCCCATCAGTCAATGTGTGTTTGGTCTGGGTTGTGTGTAACTCTAATACCTTTGGGATTTGGAGACTAACTTGGGGGTATAGCAAGTTTTCCCAGGATTAGTTTTTTTTTTTTTTTTTTTAAATATAAAAAACCTCAACTTTCTTTGCAGGTTTCATTTGTGGACTTGCAGGGACTAGCTGAGGCTGAAGTCATGGAAAAAGGGCCACTCAGTTCCCACAGTAATATCCCTCCTTGTTCAGGCAGTACTGGTATTTCCTCCACTCCACTTATTAAAAGTGTATATCACTTGTTTTCTTCTTAGCACAGAGGAGGGAGAACTTCTGTATCGAGTGTCAGATACAGAAGTTCACTGTGATGAAAAACATATTATTTGGCATCTCAAACTTCAGTTTCTCATAAGCAAACTATATAGTTTTGAGTCTGTGCAGCTTATGCCTGGTACTTTCCCTCCCAAGGCTGCCTCCTTGTTCTCTGGAGTGTGGAACTGCCTCAAATTAGAAATGTCCAAAATGGAGATCTTTGTCTGCCAATTCAGAACTTCCTTGATCTCTACACCAGCACTGCGTGACTGGGTGGTGAGGGCCGTGGCCTTGCCTCTCTATCCCTTTATATAGCTAAGTGCCCATCATACCAGGTGCTGAAGGAACAGTCTTTGACCCCTTTCCTGCCTGCTTTCTCGTCTTGTTGAGACCCATTTGTTTGTGTTTTTAGCCCATTTAACATTTTGCTTCTGCTACCCCTCCTGCCTTTCCATTCACACTGCCATCAGGAGCCTTCTGCTAGAGAGCGATCCTGAGGCTTCAGAGGCTACCCACTGCCCATCTGAGGAAAGACCAGGCCCTGTGGCTAGGTCCACCTTGGTCTGGTGTAACCTTTTTGGGGTTTTCTCCCTACTCTTCTCCTTCAGAGCCCCTCTTCTCTGAGTTCTTAAATGCCCCTCCCCTACTTGCCCTCCTTCTGGCTTTTCCTCCACTGCCGTCTCTGTTTGAAATGCTGCTGCTTCTCCATTACCCCTTCTACACATCATTCCCCTTACAGCTGCTCAAGGATAGTCTCAAATTAGATCTCTTCCATGAGGGCTTTTCTCATGCTGATCCGAAGGAATGATCTTATATGACCCTTTTTTGAGGCATTTTGCATATAAAATGCCCTATGTTTTGGTTACTTGCATGCACATCTTTATCTTACCAAGCATCTTTAGAATACAGTTCATAGTGAACCTTTTTTTTCTTTTTTAGACATTGGTTTTACTCTGTTGCCTAGCCAGGCTAGAGAGCAGTGGTGCCATCATAGCTTACTGCAGACTTGATCCAGGGCTCGAGCAGTCCTCCTGTTTTGGCCTCCCAAAGAGCTGGGACTGTAGGCATGAGCCACTGTGCCAGGCCATAGTGAATCCTTTCTGAATCCCCAATCATGCCTGGTGCAATAATAGTAGATGTTCAGTAAATGTGTTGTTGATGACTGCCAAATGAGTAGCTTTCTGGGGAGAAGCAGCTTACCCATTCCCTCCTCTGAACCATATTTAGGATATTTCTTGGGTGGTAGGTCTCTCTGTGGGCTCCCTGGAGTTCCTTAGCTAGGAATGAGTGGGAAGTCATACAAGCATTTTTTTCCTGCAAAGTTTAGGGCCTCTGATTCTTGTCATGCACCTGTGGTTGAAGGACCCCTCAGAGCTGAGTTTCAGAGCTGAGTAGTCTAGCAGTTCTATGGCCCAGAGGAGCAGTTGATCTGAGAAGCAGTGCTGGGTGGGACACTTGTCTGCAGGCCTGGATGCCGTACAATGGCTAGAAATGCTATGAACAGTCTACTTTGATTGCTTTTTCTCCATACCTGAGATCCCAGTGTTATAGTGTTCGTAGGGCTTAAAAACAAGTTCATTGTATCTGCATTGTCATGTGGTTTAGCATTTTCCAGTTTTTGCATACGATGGTTTAAATTGTAATACCAGAAACACAATTTTGTAACCTGGGTCCTTGGGCTTAGCTGATAAGGGTGGGTGTTAGTTGAATGCGTCATCAATACTGTCTTTCTGTTTGAATTGAGCGTTCTTATTTCTGCATGCCTAGGTTCTACCTGTTTTTCTAGGGCAGCTTATATTCTGCCTCCTACATCCAGTGTTCTCTGATCCTTGGCCACTCCCTGCCTCCCACCCCCACCTGCCTAAGTATAAGTACTTGCTGTCCCTCGGACTCCCATAAGCATGGTAAACTCTCCTCTTTATAGATACCAGCCTCTTTATGCCTTGTTTTATGATTTGGAGTGGCTCTGTTCATGGGCTTTGGGGTCTGAGCTTAGCTTTTTGATTTATTAGCTAAGTGACTTTGGATGAAACTAGAATGTGAGTTTCTAAAGGCTAAGACTAGAATCTAATTTAGGTCTATAGCTTTCTGAACTTAACTCTCTGCCTGGCACACAGGAGGCACATCAGGAAATGCATGCCAAATGAGTGAATAAATAAATGAATGACCATACAAGGACTCCATAGTATATCCTTATAGATCATTAGTTAATTTTCAACAATTGGCTAATGATTAATATTTGCCTGAGAGGCTGAGTTTCATTGTTTAGTATTAATGAAATCCCAGGAAATGCCTGTCAGAGTTTGCCTTTAATTTTAGGATTTTATGTTTCTGTCTTGGCAAATTTAACTCTTTCTTACAGAGAGACGAAAGACAAGTACTTGTTGATACTTTGTGAATCCCTAAGTCATAAGCTGGCTTCTGTAGTCCCTGTTGTACATAAGTAACATTGTGACTGATTCTATTTGGGCAGATGTATGAGTTACATTTTATGTTAAGATTAGTAGAGGGAGAACAGAGAAATGAGCAGAGTTGATGGACTTGTGTAGTAAAACCTTGCCCACAGCTGGTTTCCTAATAGTGAAATATGCACCAGTTTATTTATTATTTTTTTAGACCTAAAATAGGTTTTTATTTGCTTTTTATTAAGCCTTAAACACATAGATCATGTATACATTAATGCATTTATGGGGTACAATGTGCTGATTTCCTATACAACGTGGAATGCTTACATCAAACTAGTTAATATATCCCCCACCTAATTTACTTAATTATTGTATGAACCAGTTATTAGCTATATAAATAATTACATCTCACTTAAGTCTTGCTGCATTTTGGCAAAAACAAGGTTGCCTAGCCTGATCTTTTATTGAAGAGACATTACCTTGATTATTGACAGTTTTTTAAAAATAAAATTCAACTCTTAAAGAATTCAGATTTGCTACTATTAAAAGTTCCTTAAGAAGAATTTTGGTGGGGTCCTCACTTATTTGGTTTGTTTAAAAATGAACTCTTATAGTTTTGTAATCATAGCTTGTACAGTGGACTTCCCTGCTCAGACTCTTTAACAAGTGAGACTACCTTTAGCATAAGGTTATTTGGGAATATTAGAATATTAGCCTGAAGTCTTTGGATTATAAATTTCAGAAACGCACAACTCACTCAGATTGGCTTATAGCTGAATAAAAAGTGTGTGTATGTACACAATTTATAAACTCAGTTAACTGAAAAGTCAGGGTGGAAACGGTATCAGTCACAGCTGGAAAGGAGACTTAAAGATGCCGTCAAGATTTCATTCCTGCACCCTGCTCCTCAGGTTTCTGAGGCTAGAGCCTGAATACTGTCTAGCAGGTCAGCCTCATGGGTTGCCTTAAATGTACATTTTTCTCAGCTCATTTGGGGGAGATGTATTTCTTTCTTAACATCAGCTTAAAAAATCAGCTTAAATTCAGTATTTTAAAAATGATTTTGTGAGAAACAGAGATGCCTGTAGCAGACTGGTGGGTAGTTAACCTTTTTAAAAACTATCACCATTAGCATTTGTTTAATTTTTAACTATTTATAAAATAAAAAGATTATCTGACACAAAATGGACAACATGCCCAGCAGTAGAGACACTTAGGTCACATCAAATATGGTGGTGGTGGGGAACTCCCCAACATACCCCCATCAGCTCCTCACCAAACAAAGTTCCTGAGAGATTGCAGAGGTTCTAGAGTTCTGGTGGCTGGGCGTACAGGGAAGAACTATGTGCAGTGTTACTGCCAGTGGATGAGTGTGCTGAGGAGCGTGTCAGGGATTGTTTCTGGCCCTGCAGGGGATGGGCAGAGGGGCTTAGCAGGTGATCCAGGAATAGATGTTAGCATCCCCACTTCTGCCTCCTGCCTTTCCCAGACTCTGGGAGCTCTGCCATCAGCAGTCACAAGGTATGTCCCCAAGTCCTGTTGTGCTCATGTGATAGAGATAAGGAAAGTGGTGGAAGGGGTCTTTCTTCTTTAATTCAGGTAAGATTGAAATTTTCCCAGCTAGTGTTCCTGTGAGTAGTAAGGGTGTTTGGCTGGGTGGGAGGAAGAAACAGTGGGAATAACTGAAGATAGGGATGAAGGAGGAACTGCCTGAGGTGTCAGTCAGCTACACCCTCCTCCACCTGTGAGGATGGGAGTGGTAGGGGTATTGTCAACACAGACCTTGTGGGACCAAGCCTGGTGGTTTTAACTGAGGCCCCAGATACTGTCCAGGCTGAGGAAAATAACTTTCTTCTCCAGAACCTCAAAGTAGTTATTTCTGCTAATTTTTTTTCTTCTCCCTGCTGGGTGAGTGGTAATTTTAGAAATCACAGGACATCTGTTGCAATTATTGACCACATGAACCTGAGGCCAGGCTATAGGGAATTGGGTGGCTGTCCTGAGGGAGGGAGGAAGGGAAAGGAGGGGAGTACAGACTGCCCTGGGGTGGTGTGGTAGGCCCTGGACCAAGGGAGGAGATGGGCTTGGGTGGCTTGAGGATTCCAAGGGGTCAGGCAGAGGCTCACACTCTTTCTCCTTCCCTTTCCTTGCTTCAGTCATCTTCTGAAGCTGACCATGTCTCCTTTCCCTGGTCCATGAGGAAGTTCTACATAAATTAGACTCACACATACATTTTTAGAGCTGTGTGGAAACTTGTTTGTAAGAAAGGAAATTGAGACAGCTTTATTCAATGAATGTTTATTGAGATCTACTGTGCAGAGCTCACCACTTCCCATTTCTCTACTGTGTTATGATTAAGGAAAACCTACAATGTGGGGTCAGAGAACTGCTGACTGCTTTCCATATTGCATTCATAATGTAAATCACCATTTAAAATTTACACAAGTAATACATGAATACGTTCTTTTAAATAATTAAAACAATACCAATAAAGTTATATCCCCTTTTACCTACCGAATTCCTTCTGTAGTTTATTATAGTGATCAGTTCTGTGTGGTCCTTCAGACTTGTTTTTCACTGTGTGTAGGTATAGATGTATAGATAATCTGGGCATTTTGAAATAATGTATACAATTTGGGAACATGATGCATGTATTATGTAGCATCCCTTTTTCCACTTAATGTGTATTATAGATATTTCCAGGCCTATGTGAAGATATCTAACAACTTCTTAGTTGCTGTAAAATATTTCTTGTATGAAGGTGCCACAGTTTATTTATTATCTTTCTTTCTTTCTTTCTTTCTTTTTTTTTTTTTTTTGAGACAGAGTCTCAAGCTGTGGCCCTGGGTAGAGTGCTGTGGCGTCACAGCTCACAGCAACCTCCAACTCTTGGGCTTAAGCGATTCTCTTGCCTCAGTCTCCCAAGTATCTGGGACTGCAGGTACCCACCGCAACACCTGGCTATTATTTTTTGTTGCAGTTGTCATTGTTTTAGCTGGCCCAGGCCAGGTTTGAATGGTGAGCCTTGGTGTATATGGCTGGTGCCCTACCCACTGAGCTATGGATGCCACCATATTTGTTATCTCTCTGATGAGCATTTAGGTTAATTCCAAATGTTTTGTGATATCACATAATGCTGCATTGAATATCTTTGTGTGTGCTTCTTTGTGCACACTAGCAAACGTTTGTCTGAGATGGGTCCTTAGAAGTAAATCTCTGGATTGGAGGGTACACGTGTTTTCCATTTTCTTGCTCATTGCTGTCCTTCACTAAGCCTGTACAGTTTTACTCCCCCTCCACATCTTGTTGCTATCAGCAGTCATTTCACTCTGTTGAGTGACTTGCTTTGTTCTGTATCTTAGGCTTTAGAAGGAGGTCTTGGGGGTAAGGTCTGGCCTCTCTCTTGGATGTGGTTAGGCATCCAGAGCATCTGGTTAAGGGCAGAAATACCATGAACCCAAGTGCTAAAGTTTTTGGAATCTCTTTTGTACACATACCGGTGACCCATATAAAAAGCACCAAATCTTATTATTATTTTCCTTGCTTTTGGTGCTAGCCATTTAGGTACTACAGTTCTTTGAAGTGAAATATCTGTTCTAGATAGCTAATAGGTAAATACATGCCCAATACAAAAACCAAGTCTTAGTTTCGGGGTGTTTGCTTGCTATAGTTTGGTTTCACAACAAACACTGCCTTTATGACCCTATTAGTTTGGGACAAAAAATTTCCAATCTGGTGTTTTTGATGTCCCATATTCTTATTAACTATTTTATTTTCATACACAATAAAATCTCATGGTTATTATGGTATGTATATGGGGTTTATGCCCCTCCTACTTCCAAAAGTTTATGCCTCTCCATCTCTGAGGTAGTTTAGAAAACAAAATTTGATGAAAAAAAAAATTGGGGCATTTGGGAATCAAAACACAGTAGACTTGCCAAGGTGTTGGAGGTAATCCGAGTGCTGACCCCTGGACATTGAGTTGGCTTTCAGGTTTTCCAGCAGTGGTAGCAAAAGTGAGCATGTCCTAACTTGCAGAGTTTTTATCCTCTCAACAAAGAGAAGCAGCTGATCATTCAGAGAAGCGCTTTCTAGGAACCAAATCCAAGGAGGAATCTGCAGCATGAGTCCTTGTACAAGGTCTGTACAAGGGTTGGGGTGGGGTGAGCCATGTTTTCCCAGGGCTTCCATAGAGTCAGAAGTGCAGTTCTAGCAGATGGTCTCTGCATTCCGACGGGGTAAGGCACAGCATTAAACTGTGAAATAATGAAAGCACCTCTCAATTCTGTAATAATTTTGCTATTTGATTATATAAGTTAATATTGGACCAAAGCTGAGAAGATTAAAAATGAGCAGTTTAACATAGACATTATTTAATCATTTATAAAGTACTTTTTTGAACATTGTTACATGTAAAATATAGTCCATGAAACACATTCACTCACTATGCTAACTTGGTTTAAGTCAAAGTACAAAGGCATAGTATGAATTAATGCAAAGAACATCTTTCTCCATCCTTAGAAAACCCATTTTGAAGAGATGTGGTTTTATTATTTTACTCTAATGTAATCTAAGGAAATGACCAATATTTTTAAAAGAAGACATCCATGAGTGTTCTTCAATAAATAGATAACAATGGGGTATAATGAAACATGGTTTATATTTAAATGATTGCTTTTAAATTGTACAAAAACAGCTCAAATGGGTAAATGTGTAAAATGCTGCCCCTTTATGTCAGTAATTAGCTCCTTAGTCCTTTTATCATGATAATGAAAATACGAACTTCTCTTTGGGCTTATACAAATTCTGATTTATTGAAATATAAATTATTTGGGGCATCTATCCAATGCTCTTTTCAGAATTTTTGTCTGGTGGGAGTGAAATTAAAACATCTAAAATTCTAAATTAGAATGTGAGGAAGTGGAGACAGCCAGCAAGAATTTGGTAAAAGAGAGTTGTTTAATAAATCTTCTAGAAAACCATGTGGGGTGGTAGTAGAGTGGTTGGGGTAGAGAAAGCTTTGGAATATTTTAGAGTGGCAAAACGAATAGGTTAATTGATGTCATTAAAGCCAGTGGGGCAATAGCCAGTTTAGGTGGCCTGGTTTGGGTTTACTGAGAATGGTGAATCACCCACATGAGGGGGTTGGGATTGGAGAGGATCTCAGAGACTTTTCTGATGGGTCCATTTCTTTTCCAGACCCAGTTATGTGACTTGCCCAGGGTCACTCGGTGAAAGAGGAGTCATATGGGGCATTTGTCTTCCAATGTCTTTTCTTCCCACTCACCCTAGTTACAACTCTGAGTCTGGATTGAAACCAGGCACTTTCTATCTGGTGGAGGGACAGTGGTAACAGAGAATTGTCTCTTCAAAGCAAGCTGGGCATGGAGTCAGCTTTTAATTGTCTCATTTTTTTTTTCTGTGTATATTTTCCAAAGGATAGTTTTGATCACTTTTCCCTTCCCCATTTAACTTCTAGAATATTTTGTTACTTTCTTCAAACATACCAACATGCAGAAATCAGTTGACCACAGATTGCCTTATTAGTTTATGGAAATAGCCAGGGCGCAGGTCAGTGGATATAGTAGGGCAGGAGGGAATCATCGGTGGTTAACAAATGCAGCAGGGCTTTCCTCATTTATCTTGCTTTTGAGTTCTCTCTCTCTCACCATGGCTGGAGTGATGTGATCACAGCCCACTCTACTTCCTAGGCTCAAGCCATCTTTTGGAACTATAGGTGCACACCACTGTATCTGGCTAATTAAAATTTTTTTCTGTAGAGACGAGGCCTTGCTATGTTGCTTAGGCTGGTCTGGAATTTCTGGCCTCAAGTGATCTTCCTGCCTCATCCTCCTAAAGTGCTGGAATTATAGATGTGAGCCACTGTACCTGTCTTGCCCTGTCTTTTTATCATAACTAGAGGTGCAACAGTTACTGCATTTGTTACTAGCTCATGGCTGACATTTACTGAGCTAGGTGGGCTTCCTGTATACTGTCATGTATCACATAATGATATTTCGGTTAATATGTAGAACAACAGTCTCATAAGATTGTAATGAAGCTGAAAAATTCCTATTGCCAAGTGCCATCATAGCTATTGTAATATAGTGCAGTTACTATTTTTTAAAAATAAATTTAGTATAGGCTAAATATACAGTGTTTATAAAGTCTATAGTCATGTATAGTAATGCTCTAGCTAGACCTTACATTTGTTCACCACTTACTCACTGACTTACCCAGGACAACTTCCTGTTTTGCACGCTTCATTCATGGTAAGTGCCCCAGACAGAGGTACTATTTTTCTTTTAATCTTTTACTGCACCTTTTCTATATTTAGATACCCAAATACTTGCCATTGTGTTAATAGCCTACTGTATTCCATATAGCAACATACCGCACAGGTTTGTAGACTAGGAGCAAGGGGCCATATCACATAGCCTAGGTATGTAAAAGGCTATTCCAGCTGGAATATATACTAAATTTTGTGTAAGTACACTATGGTGTTCACACAACAAAGAAACCACCTAACAACACACCTTTCAGAATGCATCCCTGTTGTTAATCAATACATGACTGTATAATCTCCTCTAATTCTCATTTAATCCTTACCATAAAGCCATGAAAGAGATACTGTTAAAATTCTCATTTTACAGGTGAGGTAACAAAGCTAGGAGTAAATTGCTTGTACAAGGCCACGCTCCTAGTATTGGCAAGACCAGGATTCATACCTGGGCTTCTGACTCTAGTACCCACACTCAATTGCCAGGCTGTGAAGGGGAGTCAAGGCTCTGGCTGATGGTGCCCAAACACCAATCAGAGGAAGGGTAAGGCCACGGGGCAGAGCCAGGGTACCCTGGCAGCATAACCTCATGGTGGGTCTCTCTGGGTAGGCTTCAAATTCATGCTTTTGATTAGTGCATGGAACCTAGGTTTGAGACTAGCATAGAAACTTTTCATACCCATCACTTTCCAGATTATGGGCTCTGGAGTCAGATCTGGGTTCTGTCCTCACCTTTGACTTCCCAGGCTATGTGATTGGGAAAAGCCATTTTTTCCTTTCTTTTTTTGCTTTTTCTGTGAAAGAGGAAATAAAGTGGCTGAAGAGGTTAGCAAAGGCCCTGGCTCCTTGGAATACTGTGTTGTGAGCCAGAGGTTTGCTGTGGGCTTAAACCTCACAACAGTCCTGTGGGGTAGGATTTGCTAGCCTCTACTTTACAGTTGAAGAAACTGAGGCTTGGGAAGATTGGCCAACATGCTCTGGAGCACCCAGTGAGGGGCCAGCTGGATGGGAGATTGGATAGCCATAGGATCCCTCCCACCATACAGTTTGCTGGGTTGAGGTTTGCTTTCCAAAGCCACTTTCCAAAAGATTTATTTTTATTTTTTTTTGAGACAGAGTCTCACTCTGTTGCCCAGGCTACAGTGCCATGGTGTCAGCGTAGCTTATGGCAACCTCAGACTCCTGGGTTCAAGCAATCCTTCTGCTCAGTCTCCACAGTACCTGGGACTACAGGCACCCACCACGATGCCCAGCTGTTTTTTCTATTTTTAGTAGAGACAGAGTCTTGCTTTTGCTCAGGCTGGTCTTGAACTCCTGAGCTTGAGGAATCCTCCTCCTTCAGCCTCCCAGAGTGTTAGGATTACATGTGAGCCACTGTAATCCACATATGTAACTCCCAGAGGTTAGCAGAGGCCCTGGCTCCTCGGAATACTGTGTTGTGAGCCAGAGATTTGCTCTGGACTTAAACCTCACAACAGTCCTGTGAGGTAGGACCACATGCTAATCTCCTGGCCTCCAGAAGATTTTTTTTTTTATTAAGTCATATACACATAGATCATGAATACATTTATGCATATGTGGGGTACAATGTGTTGATTTTTTTATACAATCTGACGTGATTACATCAAACCAATCAACATAGCTTTTGCCTCATTTACTTGATTATTATGTTAAGGCATTTATGTTCTACACTTGACAGATTTGACTTATACCCTTGCAATATGCTCCATAGGTGTGGTCCTGCCTTTTACTATCCCTCTATCAAACCCCCCTCTTCCCCTCCCTTCCCACTCCATTTTTCTCCTTCATTCTGGGCTATAGTTGTGTTCTATCTTCATAAGAAAGTGTGAGTATATATAAGTCGGTTTCATAGAAGTACTGAGTACGTTGGATACTTTTTCCTACATTCTTGAGATACTTTACTCAGGAGAATATGTTGGAAGGTGTTTTTATCAGACTGATCCAGTCCCCTGGTTCACCTGAATAGTGTAAGGCAGTAGTGGTCATAAAGGGTGTTTGGGGGGGGGGAGGCTGGTGAAGAAATGAACTGAAAGTGACCCTGCTGGCTATAGGAGGGCCTAGACCTAGACCATACCCCATCTTCCATTTGGACAGCTATAAAGGGTTGTTTCTCTAGGGATACTGAGGAAAGAAAGAGGGTTAATTTAATGGTCAGGATCTGGTTTTGTTGCAGCTGAGAAGACTAAAGCTTCAACAGAGTACTCTAGAGTAAAAATATAATCCAGAGCTCCACATCCCACCTGGGAGGCACAGTGATGTCTCTTCAGACTACTTTCTCAGCTAACTTGGAATTTATTCTCTGCTTGGCCCAGGTGATAGTCCCTGATCGTCTCTTGATTTAAAAGTCGCTCAGAAGAGGAAAGAAAACAAGAGCTAAGGAGCGAAACATATGTCAGGGGAACTGTAGCCCAATAGTTTTCTGATTCCTAGAACTGGAATAATGACAGTAGTCCCTTAATGCCTGTGTACTATACACAGCCTGTATGGTGCTTCATCATATCGCCTGATTTTATTCTTGCAGCCGCCTAGTGAGGGCTGCTGATACTTACACATGAGGAGCTAAGGTAAGAGACCAAGACTAGCAGGCGGGATGTGGCTGCAGTACTTACCAGGACCCAGGTTATTGTTCCTTCTTCTCTGCCCTGTGCTCCCTGACAGCATTTTCTCACCTGTATGCTGGGAGTCATAATAGTAACGTAACTGAGGATTAAAAAGTGGTTGTGCAGGGAACCCTCTGTGCACTGCAAGTGCCATGCACCAGTTTCCTTACATGTCAGGTCTCACTTTCTCAGGCGTTTAGAGTCTCCCGGATCTGGCTGCTGCCCTCTTCAGCCTGCTGTCCTATCCTCAGGAGGGCAGACTTTGGAGGAAGACAGATCCAGGTTTGCTGCTGACTAGCTTTGTGACTGCACAAATTATCTTATCTCCCTTGGCCTGGGCTTCCTCCTTGTAAAATAGAGATACTAATTCTTTCTCACCTCACCTTTAGAGTGGGGTCTTTGTAAAGAGTCAATAAAATGTGTGAGCGAGCCCTGGTTTACAAAAAGACTCTAGTTAATGGGCCCAGTATGGTCTCAAGGAGTCTTTTACCTCCTAGTGAGGTTGAGAGCCTGGCAGTATCTGAGCACTGGGAAAAACTTCTCCTGTCTCCCACCTCAAGTGCTGTGGAGTCTTTAAAAAAATCAGTCACAGGCCACCCCTATTAAAATCCCTGTGTTCTCTTGATTGTTTTCCTCTGCCTTCTTGTGGCCCAGTCCGTGGTGGAGGGAGGAGTGTGCTCCTTCCCTTTTCTTCATTTAGCCATGCCTAGGAGCCTGGTGGGGGTCTGAGTGAGTGGTGCTGTAGCAGAAGGGCACTGCTGTGGGTGCTGAGGTCAGCATTATCAGTGGCAGGGAGTCCAGTGACTAAGAGCAGAAAGATCAAGTTCAGTCTGGGGACTTGGTTAATATTTGTGGCCCCACTAATGTTTCAATGGGAGTACGTCCCGTCCCCGCCGACCCCCACCAGCAATGAACTAGTAGGCCTTGTGCCTTGCACCCTTTGATTTCACGCACCAGGCTCAGCATTTTATAAGTCCTGTCTGCCTTCGCAGCAAATCTTAAAGTAGTGAACAGCATCCCCATTTTACAGATGAGGCAAACGAAGCTCTGAGGAGTTAACTAGATGACTCTCTACTGAGGGAATAAGTTCCAAGGTTATAATTAGGGCATCTAGTCACTGTCCCAGTGCTGTGCCCCACCATGAGCATGAGGAATGTCATGGAAAGAATGTGAAATTGGAGGCATGTGACCTGGTTCTGAGTTCTTGCTCAGTAACTTCATTTCTGTGTGACTTTTACTTTCCTCCTACGGCATGAAGTAGGGAGTAAAAATCCAAATGGGGTATGTGTGCAAGTGTTTTATAATCTACCAAGCAGTATGCACATGTAAGGCTTTATCATCCTTATCACTGTCTGTTGCAGGAATAACATCAAGGAGAGGACTCAGGCCTCACCTTTCCTTCTGATCCCCTTAGACAGCAGTGCAGGGCCCAGAGTCCTGATCCCACTCTCTCCCCATGACACCACTGCTGCATCTGGACCCCCAAAAAGAAAAGTCACACCTGCCGGTGCAGCCACGGTGGTTGTGCTTGTGGTGGTGTGGAGAGACGCTGAGGTTGCAGAAAGGAGATGAGGGGTAGAGAGGGACTGAAAAAGCCAATCAGACCTGAACTTGAAATGACCCTCCCTCCAGAGAGGAGCTGCTTAAGAATTTTCAAAGGCCAGCTGTTGTTTGAAGTCCTGGCTATTCCTTGAACTCCTTGAGATTTGTGGAATTTACTGTGCTTGTGAAATGCAAACCACAAACGATTTTGCCTGGTAATGGATAGGCTTGTGACCCAGCCAGCCTCTAGGCAAGCAAATGATATTTCCTGGTCTTAAGTGTGAACAGAGCACAGTTAATATCACATCTTCACTCTGTGCCTAAATCTGTCTTCATTTTGTCTGTGATGAATAACTGAAGTAATGGATTTGGTCACGACCTGAAGCTGTGTAACTGTCGGAGGCTGGAGGTTCTGATGTGTGAGTCTTAACTCCTTTCTGTGCAGTGCAGTTTTGCATGTGGAGTGCCGAAGCTGGGGAATCAGTGGGAATGTTCTCTGCAGAACCGAGTGGACTAGCCCAGGGTCGGGGCAGGCCTGTTATCTGGTCTTATGTTTGCTTATATTTGATCTTACACTGTTTTGCTATTCTCACAAGAATGAGAACTTCTTGTGGGCAGGGACCCTTCTTTCTCTGAAATCCTTGCAGCCCCTGGCATGGGGTGTGCAGTAAATAATTGACCATTTAATGAAGCATCACTGTGTCCACATCAGGCACCCTGAGGTTGCTTTAACTGCTTTGACTATTTTCTTAATAGGTATCTGATGGTTTCTCTTTCTAACCAGGGAGTAGAATGCTGGAGGTAGAGAGAGGCCCCCTGCAGGAGAGACTGTAATTGCTTAATGAAAACACCAGACCTTACACAACCAAAACATCATGCTCTCATCAACATAGGTGTTCTAGGGGCTGCACCCTTATCCTAGCAGTGCCAGAACACTTGTTCAGAATTGCTTTCAGAACCCATTTCTACTTTTAATTTTGCTTTGCTTCTGGCTGAATATGGGATGATCCAGATTGAGCACTGACTTTATTCACCAGTCTTCCCTTGGAGGAACTCTTGGGTATTTGTAAGAAAATCAGATCTATCTTCAAAGAACCAAGTTTTCTTATCTTTGAGGATCTTGAAAGCAGTGTGTTGTGGGCTCTGAGGAAGGTCTTACACTAGCATTTTTAAAAATGTTCTGAAGAATGGTAATATTATTAGAATGATGTGTCCAGCTTCCCAAACTTACTACTTTGAAGGGAACACTTATTTACACTATTAGGTTGGGTTTATTAAACGAACAGCCTTTCTATTTTGCAGTTACACTTCTCCAATGCTGCAATCTCATTTCATCTGACTTTCTTTTTGTGGCAAGAATTCTTCTACCTAGGCTTTTCTTTCTCTTTAGCTTTTGGCCCTGACAGAATGGGAAAATGAGATGTTTTGCTCCCAGCCAGGGTCTGGTTTTTAACAGTCTTCCTTATTTCCTGGCAAGGCATATTTACCTGTTACCCCAAAGTCAAGGGACTCTGTTTTGGGGTTCTGCAGGGTGATGATACATGCCTGATCCTTGCCAGGGGTTTGGGGGGGTCCTAGGGAACTGATATAATTTTACCATTCACAGTGGTCATTTGGGTTATTTACAGAATTAGAATTACTTCAGTAGTGCTGCAGGGCTTCTAGAACTTGACTCAGCAGAATATATAAGTTTCTGCATTTCTTTTTTTCTTGCCTTTTTTAAAAAATGCATTTTTGATATTGGGAAATTTAGATAATTTAATCCTAGCTATAGCAGAGGGCTCCACCCTAGCTGTGTGTGAAGCTGGGAGCAATAACAGAGACTAAAAAAGGCCCCTCATTTACAAAGGAAGCATCTTCAACTTGAGCCAGTGTTCTGCAGCCAGGCTCCATGATCCACACTGGTCACTGGCACCTAGCACTGGATCCTGGGGGAAAAAAATCAACAGAATTAATTGGTCTGCACCAAGAAGTAGGGATGATGGGGTGTTCATACTTTTCTTTTTCAAAGCAGCCTTATTGAGAATATAATTCATACACCATATAATTCACAATTTAAATTTATAATTCAGTGGTTTTTATACTATATTCACAGAGTTGTGCAACTATCATCAAAGTCAACTTTGGAATGTTTTTATAACCCCCAAAAGAAACCCCACACTTTTTCCATCCACCCCCCTGCCCCAGTCCCAGTCCCAATCAACTGCTAATTTGCTTTTTGTCTCTATGGATTTGCCTACTCTGGACATTTCATATAAATGGAATGATATAATGTGTAGCCTTTTGTGTCAGGCTTAACAGTGTTTTCAAGATTCACTCATCTTATAGCATATATCTGTACATCATCCCTTTTTATGGCTGAATAATCTTTCATTGCATGGATATACTACATTTTATGCATTTGGTTTGTTTCTGCTTTTTAGCTATTGTGGATAATGTTGCTATGCACATTCATGTACAGGTTTTCCTGTGAACTTACGTTTTAGATCTCTTGGGTAAATACCTAGAAGTGGAACTGTGAGGTTGTATGATAACTTTAACATTTTGAGAAACTACCAAACTTTTTTTCCAAAGCCACTGCACCATTTTATATTCCTACCAGCGATGTATGTAGGTTCTAAATTTTGTATGTTGTCTTTTAAATTATAGCCATGTTAGTGGGTGTGAAGTGGTATCTCACTGTAGTTTTGATTTGCATTTCCTAGGTGAGCATCTTTTCATGTGCTTATTAGCCATTTGTATATTTTTGGAGAAATGTCTATTCAGATTCATTGTTTATTTTTAAATTGGAGTTTTAAAATTACTGAGTTGTAAGAGTTTTTAATATATTCTGGAGACCAGTTTTTTATTGGATGTATGATTTGCAAGCATCTTTTCCCTTTTTCTGAGTTGTCTCTTTAGTTTCTTAATGGTATTCTTTGAATACAAGTTTTTAATTTTAATGAAGTATGCTGTACATTCTTATTTTAGAATCTTAGAGCCAGACAGGGCCTTCAAAGTTACCTGTTCCAATTCCCTTGTTTGAGTGATGGTAGGCACTATGGTTTAGGGAGGAGGGGCCTTGCCGAAGGTCATAGACCAAAAAAGTCAGGCCTGCAGTTCCTGTCTCCTGACTTTTACCTTGGGGCATTCTCAGTTTCTGCCCTGCTGTTTCTGAAGGTGAGAAGATTAGGTTATATATGTAGGGATAGAGAATTGGTTGGTTCTGAGCCTCCTCATTACCCTTGAAGCACATAGACTCCAAACTTTGCTTATAAATGAGGCTGACCCTAAGGCACATCCTCATAGTTTGTTTTTATTTTTATTTTTATTTGTAGAGACAGAGTCTTACTTTATCACCCTCAATAGAGTGCTGTGGTGTCGCACAGCTCACAGCAACCTCCAACCCCTGGGCTTAGGAGATTCTCTTGCCTCAGCCTCCCGAGTAGCTGGAACTACAGATGCCCACCACAACTCCTGGCTATTTTTTTGTTGCAGTTTGGCCAGGGCCTGGTTTGAACCTGCCACCGTCAGTATATGGGACTGGTGCCCTATCCACTAAGCCACAGGTGCTGCCCCCATAGTTTGTTTTTAAATAGGAAAGTGTCCTGTCAGAAATTTGGTCCTTTCTTTCAGAGTGTACACTAGATGAGAGAATAGTCTTGACCACACTGTGCAAAATAGTAGTTAACTGGCCACATGTTATCATGAGAATTTAAGTTAATTAAAAGTAGGCTGGGTACCCATAGCTCAGTGGTAAGAGCACTGGTCCTGTGTACTGGGGATGGTGGGTTCAAACCCTGCCCGGACCTACTCAGCAAAAATAAATAAATAAATAAATAAATGAATAAAAAAAAAAATAAAATAAAATAAGTTAATTAAAAGTACATGAAATTTAAAATTCATTTTCTCAGTCATAAAGGTATATTTCCATTGTTCCATATGGTTACTGTATTAGACAGAATGCATGTGGAATGTTTTCATTGTTGCAGCAAGTTCTGTTGGACAGTGCTGGCCCTTTCCACTGGCATTCTGTTCACCCCTGACCCAGGGTGGTATCCTGGACCCAACAGCTATGATCTGTCCTCTCACCCACCTGCTGCTCAGGCTTCCTATTTATGTAGCTACTTCAGGACTTCTCAGCAACCCCCCCACCCCTGGCAGATTAGATGGTCTGTGGGCCTGGCTGGCAGAGACATTACTTTTACATAGTTTCCTGATATGTTTGCCATTACAAGACTAGTCCTTCCCCCACCTCAGTCAATAGATGTGACTTGCAGAAATAGAGCTGAAAGATGCTTGAGAGGAGTGTCTTCTTATTTATTTATTTTGCAGTTTTTGGCCAGGGCTGGGTTTGAACCTGCCACCTCTGGCATATGGGGCTGGCGCCCTACTCCTTTGAGCCACAGGCACTGCTGTGTCTTCTTTCTTAAGAGAGGCTAACTCCTACAAATGAATGAATAGATGAATTAATTGATCTGTTCTCTTTGGACTAGGAGAGGATGTTGAAGAACTCTGTTTTAAAAAAAATAATTGATACATGCTTTTACTTATTTATGGAGGACGTGACATTTTGATACATGCATACAATGTATAATGGTCTTACTGCTGGGTAATCCATCACCTTAAACAGCATTTCTTTATATTGAGAACATTTCATGTCTTCTAGCTAATTTGAAATGTATTAAATTATTAATTATTGTCTCCCTACTGTGCTATTGAACACTATTGAACATCCTTCTAATTGTACTCCTTGACCAACCTCCCTTTTTTTTTCTTTCTTTTTTTTTTTTTGAGATAGAATCTCTGTTAGCCTGGGTAGAGAGTGGTGGCATCATAGCTCACAGCAACCTCAAACTCTTGGGCTCAAGCAATCCTGTTGCCTCAGTTTCCCAAGAAGCTGGGACTACAGGAGCCTGCAATAACATAGGCTTTTATTTTTAGTAGAGACAGGATCTCCCTCCTGCTTAAGCTGGTCTAGAACTCCTGAGCTCTACTCACCTCGGCTTCCCAGAGTGGTAGGATTACAGGCATGTGCCACCATGCCTGTCCTGCCAAACCTATCTTCATCCCCTTACTCCACACCCTTCCCAGACTCATTCTACTTTCTTTTTTTAAGCTTTCACATATGAGTAAGAACATGTGATATTTGTCTTTCTGTGCTTAGCTTATTTTCTTAACATAATGGAAATTGAAGAACTCTTTAGTTCTTTTGGCTGCATTAGTTAGTGGCCCTTTGGGAGGGTACTTACTTTTAGAGGTAGTTGGTTCTAAGAATTTGCAAGATGCTAAGTGAAGTGGAGTGGGAGGAGGTGAAGCAAGTGGAGTTGGAACACTGGTTGTTCTGAGACAGTGACATGGGAGAGTCTGGTCTAGTCTTGCTGAGTGCCTGGTGGAGGGTCACCTTTATTTCAGGTGCCTAAACCCCAAGGGGCATCCAAGCTGTTGATCCCAAGGTCACCAGGGCTTTGGAGAGAATCTCAAAAGAATGCTTTATGTTGATTCTAGAACAGCAGTTCTCAACCTTTGGGTTGTGACCCACAGGAACTGTAGTAAAGGGTTGTGGCATTAGAACCACCATTCTAGAAGAATGTTTTGCCATGTCTTAGTGATGGAAGACCATATGGTTGTACCAAGCTAGAGTAGTATAGATCAGAGATGAACCTATGGAATATCTCAGAGAAGAGAAAGAGTTTACTCAGGGTCATAGCAAATTCATGGTGGCAAACTGAGATCAGAATATAGGCCTTTCCATATGCACATTCTAAATGCTATGTTGTATGTCTTCATTTACACAAGGACAGCTACTTCAGACAAAAGCAACACAACACTTTTGAGACGTTGCCTGGGCTTAGATATCAATTTATTTAACTCACTCTATTTATTTATTTAGGTACTAGAACCTGCCTTCAAGCCCTTCTTTGCTGTGCTTGTAATTAGAAAGTATTAAGAAATCTTTCAATGACAGCAAGATCACCAGGGTTGTGGTTTCTTTTTCTTATCTCCAGCCCATCTCCAGTATCTATTTTCTGCAGGGAAGTCTGCCCTTGACTTTAAGGAAAGCATTTAGAAACAAAGGGACTTGTTATTTTTGAGAAGGTTAGCCTCTTTTACCAGGCTCTATGAGCCTTAAGGGCAAGGACACTGTTGTCAGTGTCGCCACTGAGACTGATGCAGAATGTTCATTTTATGAATATGGAATTTCTCTTTTTCCATGGAATTTCTCTTTTTCAGGAAAAATCCCCTTTTGACAGGTTTCAGAGGTTTGAGATCCCTTTTCCTATGGTCCTAAAAATTTGTTATATTTTGAAAATAGCAACCAGAATAAATGGGATAATTCTTCTGTACATTGTAGGGAGAGGTGCCCATTTTGCCTTTGAACTTGATGCGAGTGGGATAACTTTCATGTTTGTGCTAATGATGGAAGTGTTGATTTTCTACTGAATTGGGCAGTTGGCGAATGTAGCCCAACAGGACATCCTGGGAAGGATTCCCAGAGCAGGGAAGGGGCAAGCACAGAATTGTGGAAGGAATTCCATGCCATAAACACAGAATATCTTGTTTAATAGTGGAACTTTTCTGCTTTCTCCTCTAGAGATGGAAAACAGTTCTTTTCAATGACAAGGTTAATGACTACTGTGCCAGCACACAAAACCATATAAGATAAATTTATGCCTTAGTTTAGCACTAGAAATGCAGTTTACAAAAGATTTGCATGAAAATCTTAAAGTCAGGTTGAAAAGCTCCTAGACCCAGCTGGTGTACTTTTAGTTTAGTTATTAGGGCTCTAGAGATGAGATTAGGGAACAGGGATGTGACCCAGGCCAGAGTACCTGTGCACCTGGCCTTTGCACCCTCTTTTGGGGTTCATTGTAATTAATTCCTTGTTCAGTTTTTACCAGAGCCTAAGTTTTTCTGGTTGGAGCCCAGTAAGTTTTTAGGCTGAATTACTTGGATCATTGCCTTTGTTTTCTTTTTCACATAGCCTGTGGATATCTGGCCTTTTCAGCCAAGGAAAGAAAATGGAAATGGTTTTAAACAGTCACTTGAGCCATGAATTTCAACCATGTATTAATTTGCTGCTTATTTTTTGATTTTCATATCTTCTGAGGAGCAGTGAAATGGCACAGGGGCAGGCCTCTAGGGTGTTCTGGAGGCTCTGCAGTGCCTGGAGCTGGGGGGAGAGGCCAGTGAGTTGCAGGAGTGGGAAGGCACTGCTACCCACAGAACAGCTCTCTCTGCCTCCTGGTGTATGTGTGTGTTCCATGTAAGGTTTCCTTTGGGGAAAAGTTTCTAAAAACTTCTTTTGTAGGCAGCAGAGGAGAGATTGGTCTACGCCTTATCCTTATTTGAATCAGCAAGGACTCTGGGCTTAACATTTAGGGCTCAGCTCTTGTTCCCACCTCCCAGGAGTGAGCCACAGGGTAGATTATATTCTGAGATCTTACTTGTCTCTAACTCATAGCTATTGCTTAGCTCTTTAGGGCAGCAGAAATGAATAAAAACACCCAAAACCCTGGTATGATGCATGAGCATAATCCCTATAATAAGTGATTTCTGTGTACGTATATTATTGACATCTTGAAAAATATTGTATTCCCATTTTTTTTATATGAAAAAAAGGGGCTAGATCAGGGCACAAAGTCTTTCCTGTCTTCTTCTAGAACTCTTCTCCAAAAAGGAGGAGGGGAAGATCCAGGCATGAGGAATATGTAGCAGGCCATATAAAACCTGGTAGTTTTTCAGTAGGGAGGGTGGAGAGTACAAGATAGAACTAATGATTAAATGATCAACATAGGGCTTTGCAGGATTTTGTTATTTTCTGCTGTGGGTATACGTTTTGTTCTGCAAAGCCTGAAGGTGACCTATTTAAGTCCTATATATTCGGAGCTTTCAGGATGTGCAAAGGATCAGCCCAATTCCCTGTACATTATCTGAGGGAGTCAGAAGTCATTCCTGACCACAAGGACCTCACCGTTCAATGGAGGACAGATGGTCCTTAGTGAGCCTGTAGATCAGGGCTCCTCTGGTCACAAGTAATGGCCCAAACCTTGCACAGACTGGATTAAGTAAAAGAAGAATTTGTTGGCTCATGTAACTGACCAGTCCACAGATAAACCTGGAGTCAGCTCAAGGGCTCAAGTCATGTCATCAGGATCTGGTTTCTCTCTCTCCATCCTGGCTCCTCTCCTGTGTGTTGACTACATTTTCAGACACAACCTCCTCTTGTAACTGCAGGATGGCTGCCAACAGTTGCTAGGCCTACATCCTTCCCCCTAATAGCAAAGGAGAGCCTGAGAATCTTTGTCCTAGCCCCACCAGACAGAGTCTTGTTTCACTCCACTGGCTCATGTTGGGTCACATGCACATCCTGAACTAGTTGCAGGGCCAGGGCCATGAGAAGCACTGACGACTGGGGCCAGGTCATGTACCTCACCTCTGGACCCAGAGAGGAGCCAACTCTACCATAAGTTTCTGGGCTGAGAGTAGAGAGAAATTCAAGTATTGATTACTGTGAAAAGGTAACAGTGTAGGCTTGAATTCTGGCCTGCCCATTGTCAGGGTAGACTGAACTTGGGGCTGTGTTGCCACCTGCTTTACCCTCAAGTCTGAGTTTGTTCCAGTCTGAGTATAGCATCTTGTCATTATATGGTTTTAGCTGCACTATAGATATAGACACCAAGACTTTAGACGAGTGTTCCCTGAGAATATTATTTTTCCTGGGGTAGGGTGGGAAACTTATTTCAGATAAGCATTCAAACCTCAACTCTCATGTAAGCTATCTTCATGGTAATTGCTATTTGAAATTTGCAAACACATAGGCTAAGTAAGGACAGTTGGTGCAGTGGCACTCCCGCTGATTGGCCACATTATTCAGGTAAACCTATCTAAATCTTTCCGGGATTTTGTATAGAAGAATGGGAAATGGTACAGACTTCCTAGTGAGAGAGAACAACCCTAGTGAACATTTTGACTTTGTCATTGAGCCTTAGATTCCTCATCTGTAAAATAGTAACCACCTCCCAGAGTTGTGAGAAAGAAATGAAGTGATATGAGTAAAGCATTGTACCTGGGACATAGTAAACAGTTCTGTAAGTAGCTATTGTTATTTCCTAATTTGTCAAATAATTGGGGCTTATGGCCAGATAATCTCTTTAAAGTTTGTTTTAGTGTCAACATTCTATAAGTCTATGAAAATCTTCCTTCCACTGCCTAAACCCGCTCAGAGTGGGAGAGCAGCATCTTCACTGAGAGCTCTCAAACATCATAGCCCCCACAGAATGTACAACACTTTATAATTCACCAAGTACTTTTGGTCTCCTTCCCATTTGATCCTTACAACACCCTGTAATGAAACAAAATAGAAATCACAATTCCCATTTCATAGGTAAGGGAATTTAGGGTTTAGAGTGAATGACTGTCACTGTGCCAGGGCATAGTGGTTACAAAGTTGTAAGCCTTGTCCTGTCACCAGGAGCCTTTTCAGATATCACATATCCATTGTAGCATTCTGCCACTCTAGTATGGAGTTGCCTTTCTGATATGATTTGTTGAATTTGTTAGATATCTACCATGGTGTCTGATGGGTTTCACTGGAGAGCTCTTCAATGTTATTGTTGTTCATTGGATTGATTTATCAGGATTGTATTTATAAATCTTTGCTACCATTAAAATAAATTGCTTCAATTTGTGGTATATGAAATAACATAACTCAAGTTTACAGTATTTCT
>NW_003852427.1:2697173-2733430 GCF_000181295.1 Otolemur garnettii
GTACATATACCACAGTTTATTGATCCATTTGTGGATTGATGGGCACTTGGGCTTCTTCCATGACCTGGCAATTATGAATTGGGCTGCAGTAAACATTCTGATACAAACATCTTTATTGTAATGTGATTTTTTTTATCTTCTGGAAGTTTACAGTATTTCTAAGTTGTTAGTAGCTGAGGTTCAAGTTATTTACCTTGTGAAAGGTAAAGATTTCTTGGAAGTTTAGGTTGCTATGGAAGATAGCTAGACCCTCAATTCTTGGTGTGTTAGTTAACATGTGGCTAATTTCTTCCTATTCACAACCCTCCTCAAAGTGTCCTGCACTGGTAGTATTTACGGTACTGGATGATAATTATGATAATGTTAATTGTGAAAAATGGTGTATGCTCAGCAATCAGTAGACTATTGTGAGAATGTTATTAATGTTGTTATATAGATTTTTCAGGTAGGCCTCTATTTCAAGACAATCGAAAATGTGGACCAGATTAATCCAAAGCGTTTTGCACAATAAGTGTCCATGAGTGTGCCTTCTCTCTTATGTGTGAATGAAATGAAGTGAGCACCAACAAAAGCCAGATCATTTGGGGTGGGTTGATGAGTTTTTATGTAATCTTAGGGTGAGTAACATCTATTTGATTAAGTGTTGAGACTAAATCAGATTGCTGGGTTCATGATATACCAGGAATGGGCATTCTGTGAAGACATGTGAGCCTTTAGTTAGATTTATAGTCTAAAGGTACACAGAGCTCTCTGTGAAGACATCTGTAGGAGACCAAAGCACAGAGTTATAACAAATGTTTTTGAGGTATGCCATACATACTGTAAGATGCTTGTAGTTCACAGATCTCTCTCTCTCTCTTTTTAATTTCAGGTTAACATTAGGGTACAAACAATCAGGTCAAAATATTTGGTTTTGTTAGGTAGAGTCTCTCTGTGGTTATGTCCCATACTCAGAAAGTGTGCCAGACACCCCTACACTGTGCTGTGGGAGCACCCCCAACTCCTCCCCTCCCTCATTACCCTTCGCTGCAACTTGAATTGAAATGAGTTTTTGTCCTATGTGGGCATGCATTAGATCATCTACTGGTTTCATATTAGTATTGAATACAGTGGATAATTGCTTTTCCATTCTTGTGATACTTTACTAAGAAAAATGTGTTTCAGCTACATCCAGGATAATACAAAGGGTGTGATGTCATCATCTTTTTTATGGCTGAATAGTATTTCATGGCATGCATATACCACAATCCTGTATACCATAATACCGTAATCCATTCCTGAGTTGGCGGGCATTTAAAGTGTTTCTGCATCTTGGCAATTGTAAATTGAGCTGCGATAAACATTCTAGAGCAAATGTCCTTATGATAAAAAGATTTTTTTTTCTTTTGAGTAGATGCCTAGTAGCAGGATTGCAGAGTCAAATGGGAGGTCTAATTTGAGTTCTTTGAGGATTCTCCATACTTCTTTCCAAAGAGGCTGTATTAGTTTGCCGTCTCACCAACAGTGTAAAAGTATTCTCCTCTCTGCACATCCATGCTGACATCTGCAGCTTTGGGATTTTGTAATGTGGGCTAATTTTACAGGGGTTAGGTGATATCTCGGGGTGGTTTTGACTTTCATTTAAGTGGATAGTCTGAAATGTGTAGCCTGATGAATTTTTTCATATATACACCCATGTAACCACCACCTAGATCAGGCGTCCTCAAACTACGGCCCGCGGGCCACATGCAGCCTGCCTGGGACATTTATCCGGCCTGCTGGGTGTTTTTGCCACTGCTGCCTGTCCTGCTTAGCAGCTGACTCGTCCCAGGGCCTATAGTCTGGCCCTCCAACGGTCTGAGGGACAGTGAACTGGCCCCCTGTTTTAAAAGTTTGAGGACCCCTGACCTAGATAAACATAAAGAACATTTCCACCACTTTAGAGGGTTCTTTCATGCCTTTGCCAATTCTCACTCCCTTATCCCCTGCCCAGGAAATCATTACATTGATTTCTATCAGTATCAATGAAAGTTTTCCTATTTATGAGGTTCATTATGAATGGAATCCATCATATAGTTTATACTGCTGTATGTCTGTTACTTTTGCTCAATATAATGCCAAAAGCAGAGATTGGCTTGTGAACTCACCAGGAGTAAAAGGGTTTGAGAAATCTTGACTGATGTTGGTGGGCAGCATACATTCTGAGGTAAGAGATGCCCTAGAACCAGCATAAAATGTAGCAGTATAAAGGCCAAGGAAAGCAAACATCCTCTAAGGAAGGACTTACCTGAAATCAGAAGCTTCAGAGAGTACACATCCTTTCTTTACCTGGTGTAGGGTGTTCACTGTCCATTCCTAAGTCCTCTACACAGATACTGGGTAGTCCTGGCTGCTTGTATATAACCATCATATGTGGTAGATAACATTTGAATGAGTGTGTAATGGGGTCAATGAATGTTTTAGCTATTTTATGTCAACTATATTTATGTGTCAACTATATATAGGATCTTGGCATAATTACCTCATATGCAATGTGAACGTAAAAGACTTTATAGAAAGATATCTTTCCTTTTTTTAATTGCTTTAGCTATATTTGGATGTATTTTTGAATAACATTAAATAAATATGATCCATGTAACAACTTTGTTCCTTTCTTTCCAAAGGTCTTAGAATCTTCTGGAATTGTTCTGATATATATACCTCGCCAGATCATATAAATCATGCTAATAATTAAAAGGAAAGAGTTGAGTTTGAATTATAGAATATTGGCAAGAAATCTAGTTTTATTACTTTAAATTTTGAAACAATTTTTAATTTTTCTTTTATAGTTAATACTGTCCAGAAAGTCCCAAGAAAGGTTGCAAAGATGTTCTCGCTTTCTTTTTTTTCTTGGAAGCTTTATAATGTTAGATATTACATTTATGTCTGTGCTACATTTCAAACTAATTTTTTCTATGGCAGGAGGTAGGGGTCAAGGTTTTTTCTCCCTATGCCTAGCCAATTACAGCAACATGTGTTGAAAATACTTTCTTGTCCACATTGAATTGCTTTGGTAACTTTCTTGAAAATCAATGAATCACATAAATTTTGTTCTATTTCTAGATTGTTCAGTTCCATTCATCTATTTGTCTGTGCTATTTCTCTACTACTTTAATTACTGATGCTCTGTTTTAAGTCTTAAAATTAAATAGCACAAATTTTCTAATTTTTGTCCCCCCCCCATGATTGTATTGGCTATTTTAGATCTTTCTATGTAAATTTTAGAATTAACCTGTCAATTTCTACAGAACAACCTTTTTGGGATTTTGATTGAGATGACATTGAATCTATAGGTCAATTTGGGGAGAAGTATGGCTTAAAAATGTTGAGTTTTTCTTTCTTTTTTTTTTTTTTTCCTTCAAGGCAGAGTCTCACTCTGTTACCCTAGGTAGAGTGCCATGGCATCACAGTTCACAGCAACCTCAAACCTTGAGCTCAAGTGATCCTTTTGCCTCAGCCTCCCAAGTAGCTGGGGCTATAGGTGCCTGCCACAACACTTGGCTGGTTTTTCTATTTTTAGTAGAGATGGGGTCTCGATCTTGCTCAGGCTGGTCTCGAACTCCTGAGCTCAAGCAATCCACCTGCCTCGGCCTCCCAGAGTGCTAGGATTACAGGCATGAGCCAGTCACTATACCTGACCTGAAAAATGTTGAGTCTTTTAGTTGCTGACTATGGTGAATCTCTCCATTTATTTAGATCTCTAATTTCTCTCAGCAGTGGTATTAGTGGTCTTAAAAATATTCTATTACATTTATTCCTAACATTCTGTGTTTTTTGATGTTCTTGTAAATGAAATTAAAAAAGAAATTTCCATTTATTACTAGTATATAAGAGACATGATTTTTTTATATTTGGTCCCATACATGTTACCTTGTCAAATTTACTTATTAGTTCCAGTAGTTGTTTGAAAATTCTTTAGGATTATTACCCTGTGAATAATGATACACACACACACACACACACACACACACATTTTTGTTGCCTTATAGCATTGACTATGACTTCCAGTACAGTATTGAAATACAAGTGGTAAGAGTGTGGCTGTCCTTTCCTTATTCTTGAACTCAGAGGCAAAGTATTTAGTCTTTTATCATTGTATCAGTTAATTGTAGCTTTTGGATAGATGTTCTTTATTGGTTGAAGAGATTTGCTTCTGTTCTAGTTTGCTGAGAGTTTTTGTTATGAGAGGGTGTTGAGTTTTGACAAATGCCTTTTTTTCCATGTATTTGGATAACCATATGGTTTTTCTCCTTTATTTTGTTGTGGTAAATTCCATGGAATTTTGAATGCTAAACCAATTTTGCATTCCCAGGACAAACTCCACTTTGTTCTGATATATTATTCTTTTTGTATTGTGATAGATTTGATTTTTTAGTATTTTGTTAAAGATTTTTATTTTATTTTATTTATTTTTTTTTTTTTTGAGACAGAATCTCACTTTATCGCCTTCAGTAGAGTGCTGTGGTGTTGCAGCTCACAGCAACCTCCAACTCTTGGGCTTGGGCGGTTTTTTTTGCCTCAGCCTCCCAAGTAGCTGGGACTACAGGTGCCTGCCACACTGCTCAGCTATTTGTTGTTGTTGTTGTTGTTGTTGTTGTTGCAGTGTGGCCAGGGCTGGGTTCGCCAGCCTTGGTATATGGGCTGACACCCTACCCGCTGAGTCATAGGTGCCACCCTACAGATTTTTACATGTATGTTCTTGAGGGATGTTGGGTCTATAAATGTTCTTCTTCTTTTTGTTTCTTTGTAATTTCTCTGTCTGGTTTTGGTATGAAGGTTATATTTCAATTCATAAAATGAGGAATAACTTGATACTCAGGTACTCTGTCATGACCAGCAGAAGAATTGTAGATGTTTTTTCGGGTTATTGTGAGGGTACAAACAACCAGGTCATAATTTTTGAATTTGTTAGGTAGAGTCCCTCTTGTAGTTGTGTCCCGCACCCAAAAGGCATGCCATACACCCCTACCTTGTATCCTTTAAGAGATAACACACCAGTCTCCCCTCCACTTTTTCCCTCTCCTCCCAACTTGAATATAATTTTTCTCCTATGGGGGTGAGTGTTAGACTGTCTATTTGCTTCATAATAAAATTGAAAACATTGGATACTTGCTTTTTTATTCTTGTGATACTTTACTGAGAAGAATGCATTTCAACTCTATCCAAGTCAACACAAAAGATGTAAAGTCTCCTTTTTTTTTAATGGCTAAATAGTATTCCATGGCATATATATACCGCAGCTTGTTAATCCATTCCCGTGTTGGTGGGCATTTAGTTTGTTTCCATATCTTGGTGATTATAAATTGAGTTGTGATAAACATTCTAGTGCAAATGTCTTTATGATAAAATGACTTTTTTTCACCTGGGTAGATACCGAGTAGTGGGATTGTGGGGTCCAGTGGTCTATACATTCAAAGAAATTTCTCCTGTAATGAATTATAGAAATGATCCATAAAGTATGGTATTAGAGTTGTAGTTCTTTTTTGTTGGTTTTCTTTTTTTTTTTTTTACTTTTAAGTGCATAGAGGTTTGGCTGTTAGATAAAGAGGTCAGTTATTTTAGTGATCAGCCAGGAATCTCTGCTTATTAACATATGAGATATCTATGACATAGCATGTATACTGTATTGTGAATGAAGTAATGCTCCAAGTATTTCAGCTGGGTTGAGCAACTCACATCATCCCTTATACTAAAATTGCTTTTAGATTTTATCAGTGAAATTTCTTTTATCATGGAGGGAATGAGTTATCTGATTGTAACTCATTTGTAATTTATGGAGTATTCAGTTAATAAGATTTTATTGCATATTAATATGAGCTCCATTTTTTTCTCTCTCTATCCTCTTTTGGTTGTATTTCTCCCAAGTAAAAGCTTATATTCATAAGTCAGCTACTCTTGCCCAGCACCTGTTGAGTTATTTTGGGTAAAGTGGGCTGCATGGCCTCAGATAAAACAAAAATATTTTTTATCTGTATTGGTGGCATTGTTGGTTGCCACTAATGTTGTAGCAGTAGTTACTGAGCCTTCTATACAAAAAGATGTATTATAAAATCAGTCTAACTCAGAGCAGAGGTAAAGTGTAGAAGAGTTTTAAGAAAACAAATCAATTTTGGTGAAGTAGAAATTGTGTATTAAATAAGCAGTGGGTGAGAGGGAATTCGGAGAAACCATCCCAGTTTCCATAGTGATAGTGCATCCAGGAAAAGTACAGGGAGAAAGGGAGTCATTATGGAAGAGTTTTGGGTGTGTTGTCATGCTTTAGGAAACAAGCCAACTTCTACACCTCTGTCTTCAGAATGTCGTGTTTAGACACACATCCTACACAAAGTGCTCAGCAGTACTTGATGTGCTCCTCTTCTATATCCCCTCTAATCTAGAGGATGGTACCTGTTGGGGAGTTACTGTCCTATGTGATTTAGAAAAATCTCCCTATTTTCTTTTTAAGAGCCCAAGGAAGGTGAGAGTTTATGGACTGAACCTGGCACCAGCGAGAGGAATCTACAGCATTACTTGGGTCATCTGGTGACCTCTTTCCCCTCTTTTCTCCACTTCTGTGGGTGGTGGGTGGAGTTGCATGGCACCTGGGGGTGGTGTGCAGATTCTCAGATTCCACCATTCCTGCTTCAGTGCTGCCTTCTGTAGCATTCTCGTTTGTTTCTTTGGAGGATCCTTGTCAAAAGGGATTTGGGATTGGGGACCATTTGCCTAAAATGTTCCTCTAGCATGAAATGACCCTCCCTCCTTTCTCTGCACTGATGTGGATCCTCCTCATCCTTAAAGACTTATATCAAGTCCAGCCTCCTCTGGGAAACCTTCTTTAACTACTCAAGACCCCCCTTTTCCTTCCTTAGTATATACTGTACTTTTTGCATGAGTACAGTTTAACATACCCTTAAGAATAATGTTTGGAAGTATAGTTGAGAAGACAAGATTTATATCAGCAGATACAGTCAGATCTGATTTATTCAAAAAAGGGAGAGAATAGGGGCCTTTTATTTATTTTTTGAAGCTTGATATCCTCAGGTAGGTTTAGGTATTTGGAGACAGAGGTAAAAAAATATTTTTAAACTACAAATGAGAAATGTAGCATTTGCAACAATTAGAACATTTAGGTTATAATGAGTGTCAGAGCAGATGACTTAAAACCAAAGTTAAATTATTTGAGGGCTTCATTTCTCTGTCTTGACCTACAGGATTATTTCCTTTGCTTCCAGACTGGTAAGATTTTTCTACACAGGTACCTTTTTTTTTTTTTATTAAATCATAACTTTGTGCATTAATGCATTTATGGGGTTCAGTGTACTGCTTTGATATACAATGTGAAATGCTTACATTGAACTAAACACATCCATCTCAATCATACTCATTTCTTAATAGTTTTGAAATGTACCATTGCATCATGCACATTAGGTGAGGTCCCCCCAAATACCTCTCCTCTCCCCATGTCCTCCCTCCCCTCCCCTCTCTCTCCTCTTCTGTTCTACTTTCTGGACTATAGTTATGTTTTACCATTTATATAAATGTGTAAGTGATTATATATTGATTTCATATTAGTATTGATTACATTGGATACTTTTTTTCCCCATTCTTAAGATACTTTACTAAGAAGACTATGTTCCAGCTCCATCCAGCTACACATAAAAGATGTGAAGTCTCCATCTTTTTTAATGACTGCATAGTATTCCATGGTGTATATATACCACAATTTGTTAATCCATTCATGTGTTGATGGGCACTCGGACTGTTTCCATGTCTTGGCAATTATGAATTGGGCTGCAGTAAACATTCTGGTGCAAATGTCTTTGTTGTAAAATGATTTTTGATCATCTGGGTATATACCTAGTACAGGAATTGCAGGATCGAATGGTAGGTCTACTTTTAGTTCCTTGAGTGTTCTCTAAACTTCTTTCCAAAAAGGTCATATTAACTTGCATTCCCACCAGGAGTGTAGAAGTGTTCCCTTTTCTCTGCATCTATGCCTGCATCTGTAGTTTTGGGATTTTGTGATGTGGGCTAAACAGGTATCTTATTATTAAAGAATTCTTCCTGCCATACTCTACATACCACTGTGTTTGGATTTTTGAGTTTCCTTCTCCTTTTGGTTTCTTGAGCCCAGTTTTTGTTTGTTTGTTTGTTTGTTTTGTTGTTGTTATTGGCATCAGAATCAGTTGTTCCCAGGACAAGATCCCAGGCTGTGTAATCTTTAGCAAGTCAGTCTTGCTGATCTTCCTTTTATTCCTTTTTATTTTAAAAGAAGATGATGAAACTTTTAGGGTGGTAGTTAGGAGTTTGAGAGAATGTCATCTGCCCAGTATGTGGCAGATAGCTAATAACAGGTGTGTGCTTGCTCTATATCAGGGATCTTCTCTCTTTGCACAGCACAGGTATGCAGTAAGTGCTCTTCCAAAGGATTAAACGCTATAGGGAGGGTAATGTTTTTTTTTTTTTTGGAGACAGAGCCTCAAGCTGTCCCCCTGGGTAGAGTGCCGTGGCATTACAGCTCACAGCAACCTCCAACTCCTGGGCTCAAGCGAGTCTCCTGTCTCAGCCTCCCAAGTAGCTGGGACCACAGGCGCCCGCCACAACATCCGGCTATTTTTTGGTTGCAGCCGTCATTGTTGTTGGCGGGTCCGGGCTGGGGATTTGAACTCGCCACCTTAGGTGTACGTGGCTGGCGCCCTAGCCGGTTGAGCCACAGGCGCCAAGCCGGGAGGGTAATATTTATAGCCAAGAGGTGGTGAGTGTCCTCAGGCCTAGGTTTGCATACCTATGTCTGCTGAATAGTTAAAAAGATATGTTTCACACTGTTTACCTAGTTGCATTTAGGAAAGATTAGTCCTGTTAGAATAAAGTCTGTTAAAACAACACATAGCAAGTAGTTAAGGTCCAAGAAGCCAATGGATAGCTTACTCTGTGTCCTGTGTGGAGATCTGGGGGAGAGAACGTGGAGTGACAGAGGACACTTCCCAGAGGAGGTGAGACTTGAACCACAATAATAATTTCTACCTGTGGAGCAACTGGTCCATTCCAGGCACTGCCTGCAAGAGTCACAGTCACATCACAGGGCTGATATTTTTTTTCCATCTCATTGAAGGGTAAACTGAGGCTCCCAGAGGCCATATTGAGGGAAGTGTGTAACATTTGGAAAGAAGTATAAAGTGGGGATTTCAGGGTAAGCAAGAGAATGAAAAGAAGGGCAAAGATAAAGAATTTTAAGCACTTCTTTTTAGCATTAGAGAATTTGATCACATTGCTCTTGATTTTTAAGACAAGTGGCCTATAGGCTAGAATTTAAGATTTTTATTATAATATTGTTAAATTGGCTTTTGCTTATATATTGCTTTTATGTTTATTATTTTTGATATTTGTTTTATCAAAACCTGTTAAATTTGTTGCATCTCATATTCTTAAGTTTGAGGTAGATGCTTTTATTTTTACTCCTGAGAGGGAGTGAGTGTATTTATTGACCGGAATTCAGTAGCCTCAGGGTCCAGTCACTGTTCTGCTGTTGTCCAGCTGTGTGGCACTGGGCCTGACATATCACATCATTTGAAGCCGAAGTGCTGGTTCTTAGCTTCGGCTTGGGAGTCAGCCCCAGTTTCCTTTTCTCTGGGACCCTTGACTAAACATGCCCAGGGTCAGGAGGAGGTTTTTGTTCCGGTGGTGGCAGCATAGCCAGTGAGGATGGCTGCAGCTTAACCCGAGAGCTTCACACTCCAACCTAGGCTTTTTACTAGATCAGACTTGTTTTGGTGTCTGAGCCAACTCTACTCTGAGATATCACTCTACGAGTTAAATTATGTGTTTCCTATCCTCTTTCCCCTTTTGTCTTGGCTTCAAAGAACCTCAGAGCTAAATTTATTGCTTGATTATAGTTGTTGGATTGGCCAAGATTTTAATTTTATATTTTTCACGTGACTCCCCCATTTTTATTTTGATAATCTTATTGTTTGTATCCTTTATTGTACATTACCTTAAACTCTTTTGAGAAGTAGATTATGTTTTAAATATGTTGTATGTTTTAAAATAATTTGTGTGGAAGGAGGATCATCAGACAAATGGAAAACGGAGTTGGGGACTTTGGTCTAAAAAGTTTGGGATAGATTTTTGTATTTAAGCTCCTCCTATCTTATTCCCTAGCAGAAGATCTGTATAGCTTATTTTTCTCTCTTCTCATGTGCACTGAGCATGGAGGAAAGTTTTTCTTGATAAAAATTATTTGTTTTCTTGATATGGCAGAACTTGTGGGATGACATTCAGTTCTGCTGCTGCAGGCAGACCTCTGACTGCTGGAAGCTCTGGGTACCAAAGCACTTGTTCTTCTTTGTGGCGTTGTGGGGCAGCTTTCCTGGGGTCTGAGCCTGTGCTCTCCAAGGCTACAGTGGTGGTGAGCCGCAGGCAGCTGCTAGCTCAGACTCCTGGAATATCGAGGGATGAGATTCTGGGCAGAGTTGTTATTAGCCCGACTTTTAGAGATAGTTTTTATTTACTTGATAATTATTTGGCATCTGCTTACTATATGCTGGGCACTGAGATTGGGTACTGTATTTTTAGGCACTTAATTGATGCCAGAAGTGTTGATAATAATTGCAGATAGGATAGACTTGTCATATAGACAATAAATTTCAGAGGAATAATATTGAAAAGACTCAGTGTAGCTGATGTGTGCAGTTCTAGTAGGAGGAACTGAGGTCACTGTGGAAACAGACATCCGTCACCCTGGAGGCAATGCAGGGAGACAGCATTCCCATTTCTAGGTTGTGTTCTTTGTGTTTGAGGGCCTCCCTAGACACTTTTCCCAGTAATTCCAGATACCTGGGCTTACAAAGAAAGTACCTCGGGTCCCTCAGCCCAGGGTGTGGTTCCCAGATATGCCTAAGTTATTTCCAGAAGTCATGGGGGGTGGGAAGGAGTTTATAGACTGGTTTTATTTCCTCCTCTCCTCCCCTTTATAGTGACTCTTTTCTCTGATTCTACTCATTGCTTTTTTCCCCAGATTGCTGGCTTAATTAAGCTTTATCTTATCTAATCTCTTGTCATCCAGCCTCTTACACCTAGAGCATCTTTAGGGCCTGTGATCACTCTGTCCTGACTTCTCCTGGTCTCTCTCTCTGTCCCTTCTCTCTCCTGGTCTTCCACCTCCCGAGGGGAAGGGCCTGAATCTGTGTAACCTCTGCCTTTCAGGGTGCTGGAGAAGGGCTGGGTAGTGGTCTGCAACCTCTCCTTTGTGTGGGCCCCTTGGCCACGTTGGCATGTTGGCCTTTTCTGAGGCCTGACTTGTCTGCTCTGCCCCCCCCCCCTCAGCCCACTCTTTCTTGTGACCTGCACCCTTCCCACTTCTTGTGCTCTATTTTGCTGCTTGGTTTTCTTACCTTCTGTCACATTTACATGCTCACTATTTCTTTCTACTCTAAGCATCTGTTCATCTACATCATGAACTGCAGTTGGTATAATTAAATATATAATGTGTTTATCTTAATACTGATATGTCTCTTCATACACACATCAGTGAGGGATGTGGCTGTCAGCACTGGGCCAGATCGCTATCTGCCAGAGTCCACTCAGTAGCTCCCCTCAGGATGTTTATGGTGTGCCTCATTGGTTCTCTCTATCTCTGCATCTCTTTGCTCTCTGCACATCTTTCTCTGTGTGGCTTTCTCTCTGACATGAATCACTGTAATAGGCCCGGATATTTTCATCTCCACAAACCTGTTTATAGGCACACCTGGATACCTGGGCAGGAAGGAGGACACTCACAAAGTGTTCAGTCAAGCTTACAGGAGAACCAGTAGAGAACTAGAATTGCATGCCCCTGTCTTTACAGTTCTTGCTGCCAGCTCCTCTAATACAGTGGTGCTGTAATAGTTTGGGCCTGAAAACCTGGGCACTCTCCCTGGAGTACATTGCTGATGCAAAGGGTGACAGGCTGGCGCAATAGGAGCCTTGCTGGGCTATGCATCCCAAGTGATCCCCCTCCCCAAGTGAATGGTAGGGGAGCCAGCACATCTGTGAGGCTTCTGGAGTGGAGTGACAGGAAGCAGAGGATCCAGTCTTGGAATAGATTACATGGTGTTTGCTTGTCACTTCCGTTTAAAGGTAAATACAAATCTATCTTTGGCTTAGAATTCTAGCCTCCTGACCTGTGGGTGAGTATTGACTGACAAGCTTGACCTCCCATGGAGAAAACGCTTTCATGCCAGGGCTATAAATTAGAGCTCTGTATTGGGTGTATTTTCTTAATGTTTTCTACTAAGTGGAATCAGAACATGATGTTTCTTTTGAGATTACAGAAAGCAAACAAGGATTCCCTTCCTCCCAAACTAGTGGGAAGTAAACTAATTACTTGAAATCCTGTTTTATCAGCCATAAAAGTTAGATGAAAGCTGGGCAGTTATATTTGATCTTGATATATCCTGGGCCACAAATTTCTATTCCTTTTCTGGAAGAGAAAAGCTACATTTTAGATCTAGATAATTTGGTGACTTTTTTTAGGCTATCAAATACAAAGATTGAAGTTTCTGGAGTCTTAAGTTTTAGCCCAGTGATAGGCAAGCAGGTCACTTAACCTCCCTGAGCTTTGGTTTCCTTGGTTCTCTACAGAGAATGAAAATTCCTACCTTGTAGGTGGTAGTAAAGATCAAATGAACTGCATATGCCAGGGTGCTTAATATGTGTTCAGTAAATATTAGTAACAGATTAGTCCTTTGATAAGCCTGCTGAAGGCCTGGGTGGTTCTTTGGTTTTTATTTTTTGGTTTTATTATAATGTATGACTGGATGTAAAATAACACATGCTGTGTGTACTTTTGTGGACACTGGTGTTTTCAGAGTGTTAACTATATTGTTTCATGAAAACTTCAAAAGGACTCATCCCTCCAAAAAGAGCCCAAAATTTCCTTTTTCTTTTTTTACAGAAGGTTCTAAAGCATAAATCATGTAATCAATAACAGGGGAGGTTAAGAGTCAAAGATTTTTGTCTTACTCTGGTCGTTTATTCATTTATTTATTTTAAAGTAGACATACCGTTCGATTCTGGTCATTTTTTAAGTTGAATTTGGCCTGGGTTGAAGCAAATTTGTGCCTTCTTGACCACTCACTTTTTTTTTTTTTTTTTTTTAGCTGAGAAAAATAGGCTCTGTCTCTAATGAAATAATTTCAAACAGTCTTGTTAACATATGGTACTGATTTTTCACAGAAGCATTGTTGAAATGCATGGGAACTACCAGGTTAAAAGACATAAAAATAGACAACCCATATAGTCCAGATGGTATCTCCAAACTACAGAATCCAAGTGGCATGAGAAACTCTCTAGAGCAGAGGTTGGCAAACCATGGCCCCCAGGCCAAACCTGGCCTTATTTTGGTTTGGCCTGCAAACTGAGAATGGTATTTTACATTTTTAAATGTTTGAACAAAAATCCAAAGAGTAACAATATCCCATGACATGTGAAAATAATATAAATTTTACATTTCAGTTTCTGTAAATTTCTGTAAGTGAAATTTTATTAAAATGCAGCCATTCATTTACATACTATCTATGGTTGCTTTCCTGCTGCAATGGCAGAATTGAGTAGTTGCCTAAAATATTTGCTGTCTGGCCCTTTACAGAAAACATTTGCCAATCTCTGGTCTAGGTGGTGAGGAATTTTAGATCTAACATGTGCCCTTTTTTTCCTTTTTCCTCCTCCTTAGGACTGCTCTGCAGCCTCCCTCCCCCACCAATAAAGACCTTTTGTACAAAAAAAAAAAAGATCTAATATGTGTCTGTATTTATTGAGACATGATTTCCTTTTGAACTCCAGCTTTTAATTTTTTTCTGTTTACTTTTATTTCTCACTAGGAAAGAAAGATATAAAGAAGAACAACTAACATGGCCACTAATCTCACTGCTCACACTACCGCTCCTAACATTTTTGATAATAAAAAATAAAAATGCACATGCTAGTGTAAGAAAGATATAAAGTAAAAACCTGTCTCCTACATTTTTCTCTAGTTCTAATTCATCTACCCAAAGGTAGCATTTAATAGTTATCTTTCCAAAAAATGTTTTGTGGCTATACCTGTGTGTGTGTGTATCCTTTTTAAAAAGCTGCTCACATAATGCTTAATTTACTAATACTATATTCTTAATTATTTAACATTTTATTATGAAAAATTCCAAATATGTACATAAGATAGAAAAGTGTAATGAACCTTTTTGTAGCCATCATTCTTGTGGCTAATCTTATTTCACTTACAGAATCCACTTCTCATATTATTTTGAAGCACAACCCAGGTATCTATAAATATTTCAGTATCTGTCTCTAAAAGATAATGACTCTTTGAAAAAATATAATCACAGACTACCAACATGTGAGCAATTTCTTAATGTATTACTTACAGTTATCTTTTATTTTCCTTTTTTCTTTTCCCCTCACAGTTGGCTTTTAAATAGCATAGTTTGTTTTTGTTTGAATTAGGGTGCAGATAAGGTTCACACAGTGTCAATTGTTGTATTCTTTTAAGTCTGTTTTAATCTGTTCATTCCCTCTATATCTCTTTTATTCTCTCAAAGAAATGAGGCTATTTGTTAGGTAGAAGTTTTATATCCCTTTGGTGTTACGTAATATATTCGTTCTTCTGTCCTCTAAATTTCCTGTGGATTATTAATTAGATCTAGGGGCTCTATCACACTGAAGTTTTGTTTTATTATTTTTACCTATGCTACTTAATAGGTGACAACAAATCCTTTGAACAGGCACTTAATATTTGAGCATCAATAACTTTGACATTACATATGTTTAAATTCATAATATTTTTTAAAAATCACAAAAACAAAGCCCATCACTGTTAAAGGATGCTAATAAACCAGCTGAAAACTTTCAAACTGGCAACCATAGGGGAAAAAAACTATCAAACATTTCAGCTAGTACATGGCCAAAATTAAGGTATTGTCACTTTACAACCCATAATGAATCACTTGATTAACATCCTTTAACAGTGATTGGTTTGGTTTCCCCTTTTTGATAATTTTTAAAAATATTATGAATTTAAACATATATAATGTATTACATCAAAGTTATTGATGTTCAAATTGTCCTCTTCATGGCTAGTGTGAGCTTTTTCAGGTTGGTTCCTGAGTGTGGTTGACATGAGCTTAGTAGTCTTAGATGGCCCTCCTTCCATCTGGTAAACAAGATCTTCTGTATTAATCATATACATTTCTTGCCCCACGTCTGGAATCAGACATTCCTTTAGGAGCCAGTCCTGCTTTTTCTTAGTGGGAAACAGCATTTCAAGACTACATGCTGGGCTCAGAGGTGCAGATACATATACATAGTAAAAATAAATAGTTTTTAGTAGTAAAAATATATACAGAAAATGCATACAGTACAACACCTATGTAACCAGATCCCTCTGTCAGCAAATAGCACATGGCAGAAGATCTGAGCATTATAGTGGATCCCTTTCTCACCACAATCTTTTCCCACTTTCTCTCAGAGTAACTATTTGATGTTTATAGTAATCACTTCCTTCCTTTTTCCGTTTAATCATTTAAAACAAAAAATATATCCCTCTGCCATATAGCTTGGATTTGTCTGTTTTGAATTTTGTACAAATGGATCATGCTTCTTGAAATCTTTCTCTTCTTTAATTCAATGTAAGATCCATTCATGTTTTCATTTTCTTTGCAGTATAATATTCTATTGGATGAATATACTGCAGTATATCTGTTCTACAGTTGAGTTGTTTCTACTTAGGAGCTGCTAAAAAAAAAAAAAAAAAAGTTCCTAACCTTGTATCTGTCTCTGGGTGCACCTGTGTGTACATTTGTGAAGGGTGTGTACATAGAAATAGAATTGCTGGGTAAAAGCTCTGCCTGTCTTCTTGCCACAGTGTTGTACCAATTGATGCGCTCAACTGGTAGTGTGTGAGCATTACTGTTGTTTCACATTCTTGCCACACTAGGAATTGTCAGACTTTAACTTTTGTTAGTATCTTGGTTTGAAGTGTTATCTGTGACTTTGCTTTGGTGTTTCCCTTATTACCAGTGAGGTTAAACAGCTTTTTATAGATGGGTCATTACAAAAGTATTGAGATAAAAAATGAAGAAACAGAATCTATGTGAATGGAAACAAATGAAGCCCTCCCAGCAACACGAATAAGCTGAGCATCTTGAAAACTTGCAGGAGTAAATCAGAAAGGACACTGTCAACTGTGTTTCTTGGAAGTCAAATAATGAATCATAACACAGTATGTCTCAGAACTTTATTATGTTTGGCTGTTGGGTCTTTTCCTTTGTGAAGTTTCTGTTCAAGTTCTGTTCCAACAAGTCTTTGGCTCATTTTCCCATTGAGTTGTCTTTTTTCTCATTGATTCATAGGCAGTTTTATATGTGTTATATACAGGTTTTCATTGGCTTTATGTGTTGTGAATATCTTCCTCTATTCTATAGCTTATTTTCACTTTCTTTACGGTGGTCTTTGATTAATACTAGTTCTTTTACCTTTTTGTCTTGTTTTAGAAAATCATCTTATCTATAAGGACATATGATATAGTAAAGATCTAAAATATAGTTACTATATATTATCAATTAATATTACACATTATTTAGTATTTTAGTATTAAATGCAATTTAGTATTTTATGTGAAGTTATATAACATACAAGCTTTATAACTTATAAAAGTTATAACTTTTAAAAGCTTTGGGACTTTACCAATCGTGGACATTCCCTTTTTGTTTATTTATTTTTGAGACAGAGTCTTGCTGTGTTGCTGATTTTGAACTCCTGGGCTCAAGTGATCCTCCTGCCTTAGCCTCTTGAGTAGGTGGGTAACAGTGGTGCACCACTGTACCCAGATGTGCTCTTTTAAAAAAATCTACATAAGGGGAATGATGCTGTCACATTGTTTGCACAGTACTTTTTCATATAAAGTTTTATTCTGGAGATCTTTCTACATGATCCTTATACCAATCCACTTTATTCTTCATTATGGTGGCATGGCATTTCATTGATAGAATCAAAGTTGTTTCTAAACCTTAAAGCGGTGCTGCAAAATGGTGCTACAAAAACTCTTGTATATGATATTGTTTTACTTTTGTTAATGTGTGTATAAAGCAAATTACAGACACTGGAACTTCTGGATCAAATAATTTGGATTTGTTGTTTAAATATTAATAGGTATTAATATTTGCTCTCAGTTAATTCATGTAAAATAGCAATTTATATAGAGTCTAAATTAGAAGGTCTAATTGGTCACATTCAGATCAATTATTTGGATATGAATCATTTTTAGACTTAACCTATATTAATTGCAATATGATTACAGTATTTTTAAAAGATTGACACCTACTATTCTCTATATTTAAAGGAAGAAACTGCTAATTTAATCAAATAATAGTTTGGAGCAAATTTCATGGGGGGAATCTATGCTTGTATAGAGTGTAAGTCATAAAGAACAGGCAGGCAAGCAAACACTTAATTATGTCATGAAATCAGCACAGAGAAACCTGTTCTAATATTGCCGGTGTTCTTTGTGACAAGTACCTTTGGAAAGCTCTTTGGTTCCTGAATAATCATCTTCCCTAAAGTGGGCACTCTGACCAGTCTTTTGGATCTTTGATTTTATTCATATTGAAATGCTTTTTTCCCTCTTGTTCCAGTAATTCTTTAAGTATATCTGTTTTTTCTCAAATACTTCCTGAATGCCTATGTTCTAGGAAGCAATAGATGCTGTGAGAAATGTGGAGGATTGGTTGTGAGGTGGACCGTTTGCCTTCACACAGTCACTGTCGCAGTGAGGAGTTTGTGCAGTATACTGTTTGATGGACTTTTGCCATTAATTGGGTATTACTCCCTTAAGGACATCATTTAAATCAAAGCTGCTGAGCTCGTCACAGAAGGCCACATATTATATGATTCCATTAATCTGAAAGTCCTGAATAAGGAAATCTATAGAGGCAGAAAGGAGATCAGTGATTGTTTGGGGCTGAGGAGGATGGGGTGATGGGGTTTCTTTTTGAGGTGATTAAAATGCTCTAAAATTGACTGCTAGTGGTTGCACAAATCTGTGAATATATTAAAAACTATTGAGTTGTATATGCTTTGAATGAATTATATGATATGTGAATTATATCTCAATGATACTATAAGAAATATTAAACATAACAAAAAATACAACTGCTTTTCCTCAGCTGGCTCAGTGAAGTTTTCTCAGTTAAGTTCTGTGGTTACTTTAAAGGATGGATGATACAGAATTGTCAGGTCTGGAGGAAAGGTCCTAAAACAGATGCCAGGTAGGTATAAATGAAATAGCCAGTTTACTTCTTAACAGATAAGGAAGGAAGTAATCTTTTGTGATTCCCTTCTTCACTACTTATGAATCATTGCTATTCAGGGGCTTTCTAAAGGAGTCAACATTACTAATTCTTGTTTTGGTGCAAAAAAGAGAAAAAAGCAGAACAAAAAACTCCCACAAACCAATCCTCCCATACAAAAGTTCGTAACTTCTCAGATTTTATAATTAAAATTTTACATGGTACTTTTCTCTCTCATCTCCATTTCTGAGAGTAAACCTTTTCTACTATTAGGGTGAAGAGAAAATGGGTGAAATTTTTTAGTGTTTACAGTTGAGTTCACATTTGTTCCTCAAATGTGCTGGATTCAGGGCTCTGTCTTTGGATAGGTCTGTAGCGCATACTCAGAAACCAGTGGGCATTTATTGAGTTCTTAATGCCTGCATGTGGAATACACTCTGGAAATACCCAGGAATAATAGTGCCCAGCTGAGACAAATGTGAAGAATAATTACTATCCTAATGATAGCTAGCATTTATTGATTGCTTAGTATGTGCTAGGCCTATACATTTTAAAGTTTTTATAAAAGCAGGGAAAAAGCCTGTGACAGAGAGGTACTGTTGTCTTCTTTACTTCCCACAACTGGAATGGTAGAGGCATCCTTACTATTTCACAGCTGAGGAAACTGAGATTCAGAGAGGTTACTTTGCCCAAGGTCACGTGAGTAGTAGGTGGTAGATTCATACTCAAATCTATCCAACATCAGAGTCTGAACTTTTTCTTGTAGGGGTAAAGGGATCATGGAATTTATGACATTTTTATTACACAAATAATACAATTGAAAGACAAGAAAAGGCACAAAGAAGGAAATAAAAAACACCCATAAATCTACCACACAGACATGCCCATCTTTAATGTCTCTGTGTATTTCATTTTGTTCTGTGCTTTTTATGCCTTCTGATTTATTTTTATATCCATTCAACCTCTGTTAGCCTGTTAGTGAAAGTCGTTGCTAATTCATTAAAGGACCTTGGGACTGAGGACATGCAAGTCATAATCAGGATGTCTCATGCACTGGGGTTTGGGGGGTGGGGAAGGGACACAGACCTGACAAGTTCACACCACAGTCCAGCGCCGGGAATGTCTTCTTGTCCCTAAGTGTCCCCTCAGTCTTTTTGCACTCCCTAACCATTAGACTGTCTCTCCTGTAAAACAGTATCCACAAGGGGACAGATTCTGTGGCAGGTACAGTCAGAAATGGTGTGGCACCATATGGAGGATGGATGTAGGGCCAGCAATGACTTCTTTGGGTGAGGTAGGTGATACGGGTAGGCCTGGCTGGAGGTAAAAGAGAAGGCTTCTTGAGACAGAGGGGACTGGGATGACTCTCAGCCCCTGAAAAACCTGCAAATGGGAGAGAGAGTTCCATATACTATGAAAAGGTCATGAGAACCTCCAGTCCTGGGAGGATCTAGGCAAGGGAAAAATCAGATGAGGCTTTATAGAGTGAGTCATCAGTCATTTGCCTGGTGATTGGTAGGAGTCATTGTGTCTGCTTCCAGTGGGTGGTTAGAGCTTCCTCCCTGAATTAGTATCAGAAAAAGCTGTATTTACAAATCAATATGCATCTTACATGGGAATGGCATATTTAGATGCAAATGTTGGCATAGTGAATGAAATGGTTTGAGGATTGTGAGAGTGTGAGTTAAAAGCTTGGGCCCTGGTACTTAATCGCAGCTGTGCTGCTTTCTAGCACCATGGCCTGGCAAGTTGCTTTGCCTCTCATTTGTAGAAGTAGTGCCAGCAACAGCACCTTCTCCAAAGGCTTGTACATTGTCAGAAGGATTAAATGAGATGAAGCACATGAAGCATTTAGCATGGACCTGGCATGGAATTAGTGCTCCATAGAGACTAGCCAGTGTTTTTATAATTCTAGAGAGAGGAGGAAAGATGGTATTAAGGTTGGAGAACTATGGATTCTTCCTACCAGGTTCCCAGGTCTTTGGCAAGTCACTTTAAGATTATGGGCCTCACTTACCTTAATGGTGAGATGAGGGTTGGTTGTAGTGATCTCTAGTTTTTGTCCATAATCCTTTTATTCTTTAGTTTTAGAGTGTCTTGCTAAATACAAAGTACTTCTCAGATTATTTCCTTCTTCGATTCTCCCCTTGCAACATCAGCAGGGCAATGGTAATTCCTGCCACTTTCCCACAGGAGGCAGCTGGCTGGCAGACATTGAGTGACTGACTTTCTCAAGGCCTCAGAGCTTGTAAGGCCCGGTTCCCTTTAAAATGACTGCATGTAATATGGCTGCACCTCCAGTGGGCTTTTGCTCTTGCTGTAAAACTAAGCCCAAAGCGGGTGCTTAAAGGAGCTGGGTGAAGATTTCAGGAAAGAGGATTCCCAGGGGAGCTTCAGGCTAGGACTGTCACAGTAGAACAGTAATTTATGGACTCCTGACAGCTTGAAAAGGTCATGGTGTTCTTCTTTATTTCTAAGTGAAAATAAAGTAACCTTGGTTCAGAGAAAAACTAAGGGCTTATGAAGACTGACCTCAAAAATCCCTGATTGTTATCCTGTAAAAATTTGATTTGTTTGATGCAATTAGCCAAAGCTGGACACTTTCTTCTCGTTCTCAGAGCAGCTGGGATCCAGGGCACAGGATGAAGCAGCATTGGGGCAGAGGGTGGGGAGGAGGAGCTCTGGCAACAGTGGAAAGTCCAAATTGTTTCTATTGTGTGCCCTGATGTAATTCTTTTTCTGCAAGCCCTCTGTGGTTTATCACTTTCCATTTCACACACCCTTCTTGTAAAGCAATTACAGAATCAGGGAAAAATAGGCAGTAGCAGTGTGAATCAGTGCCTTTTGGGCTGGAGAAGATGCAAACTGGGCTTCAGCTTGTGGAGGGTGAGGAAATTATAAGGCCCATGAATGGGGGAGGGAGAGACTCTTAGAGAAATGATGGAGGTCACAAGAGGTCAGTTATTGCACATTGGGCCTCTTTGGCTAGACCCTCTTCCCCCTGAGTTCCTCCTACGCTGCTTACTGGCTGCACAAGGACTATGGCTGCAGTGGTGGCTGTGACAGCCGAGCTTGTAATTTACATATTACCACTGCTCAACCATGAAAGGTCAGGACTAGTGTTGGGAGGGAGATGTGGGCCTGGGGGAACTGGTGACTGGATTGGAGTGTGGCTGATTCCAGGAACCCAACAGAGCAGCACTAGAATCCTGAATTTAGGTCTGCATCTATATGGCCATTTAACAATCAGGGTTCAGATCAATCTGTATCTTTTGTTTTGCTGTTTTAGAGTGGCTTTTGGCTTGGGGTTCTGGTGACCAACTGGTTACAATCATAATTTAGGCTCTCCAAGGCCATTGGAGTCAGGATTTGGGTAGCAGGAATGAGAAGCCATCTCCAAAGAGATACTGCTGTGTTTATGATTGGGCACTTCCTTTCCATCAATTTTTATACCTGTCTCCTACCCCAGACTGCTCCTATGTCTTGGAATGCCAAAAGTTTTGAGTTATTGGGTGCAACTCACCAACTTGGCCCTATATGTGTGATTATTGCTAAGTACACTGCTTCACACAAAGACACAGCAAAGTGAATGGATAGAAAATGGTGGGCAAGTGACTTGATGTTCCTGAATCTCAGTGTTTTATTTTAGGGTGGGGATACCAATATATAATAATACAATATATAATATGCATAGTAGTCATACAACATGGCTTTTGGAAAGTGAGACTTACTATTGGGAAGCTGTATGTAATAACTTATTATGTACTAATATAGTACTTAACATTCCTCTAAAGAGGTTTTATTTATTTATTTATTTATTTATTTTGAGACAAAGCCTCAAGCTGTCCCCCTGGGTAGAGTACTGTGGCATCACAGCTCATAGCAACCTCTAACTCCTGGGCTCAAGCAAGTCTCTTGCCTCAGCCTCCCAAGTAGGTGGGACTACAGGCGCCTGCCATAACACCTGGCTATTTTTTGGTTGCAGCCGTCATTGTTGTTTGGCGGGCCTCGGCTGGATTCGAACCTACCACCTTAGGTGTATGTGGCTGGCGCCTTAGCCACTTGAGCCACAGGTGCCGAGCCAAGAGGTTTTATTTTGTTAATTTCTTTTTGATCCTATCAACAATTCTGTACAAAAAAGAGGCAGAGATTGTTAAGCCCCCCTTTTTACAAATGAGGAAAACTGAGGCTTAGGATTACTTAGTGAATAAATGTGAAAGTCAGTAATACGTCTAGGCATCCTGGGTCTTAGTCCAGTGCTTTTGTCATTATTGTGTGCTGAGATAGCGCAATAAGGCTCATTGGCTGTGGCCCTAAGTGCTCATCTACTTTGTGCCACCCCACCTCCATCCCTCCTTTGTTTAGTAGCTAATGATGAGGGCAGCAGTAAGTCAGGCCCTCTACTGGGTGTTAGAAATATGTTAACAAGGTAAACACAGCTTCTGCTCTCTTGGAGCCAATCTAGATGGACTTGAAAAAATAATTCCAACAAATCATCAATAGCAGTTCAACAACAGTAGCCTAGAACTGAGGGCCCTCTTTTTAAAATCTGTGTTTCTGCTTATGGACCGGAAATTTGGACTTTGAAGTCATAGTCTGCCATTTTTCCTTCTGTTCTGGCAAAGTAGCAAACTCTCTTTCCTTCTCCTCAACAAGAAAAAAAGAAATTTCTTTTCTGCATCCTGTGAATGTGTAAGGGCCTGGGGGAGAGACACTCAATCCTCTCATCTGGGGCTTTGTCTTTCTTTCTTTCCCCTTCTGGAAAGTCGTGAGACAGCTCTTTAGGTGGGTGCCTCAGGGTTCTGCCTTCCTGTGTTTGAGACTTTGTGTACTTGGCACTTTCATTTGTGTAGGCTGAGGGAGTGGAAGAAGAGAGTAGACAGGGAAGTTCCTCCAAGGAGGAACACTGTGAAGCAGCTCTTAAAGACAATGACAGTGGCCCCTTGGAGATAGCTGCCTCTCTTGCTGGCTGTGGTGACCAGACATAGAGCATTGGCAGCTTTGACTAGACCTCTTGTTACTTGTAAAATTTTAATGCCAGTTTACTTTTCCTGAGTAGAGCTGGAAAAGACAAGATGGTAGAGTCCTGCCTATATCCCTCTAGCATCCTTTCCTCACCAGAAATTTTTCCCTAAGGGAAAACTTCCCTTTCCTTGGCATTGCTGGAAAGGTCCTCCAGCACGAGCAACTGGGGCAGTTCCAGGAGAGTGGAGCTCCAGGCCAAGGAGGATTATCCCAGATTTTCCAGCTGGGTGAGTGGAAGGGAGGTCTGGGCTCATTAAATAATCAGTTTATTTTCTCTTCCATCAAGGAATGGAGGTGATTTGCAAAGTTCCCTGTGGTTTGATTTTCCTCTTCCTCTCTTGGTCCTTTGGTCCTTTCAGCCTCTGTCTTGTCTTTGCTCTTTCTCTTTGTACCTTTTCCTCCTTTCCCTCTGTTTGGCAGGATGCTTAGAGAGAATCATGTTAAATACACTAGCTTTGTGGCTTAGTTATGGTGCGCAAAATAACTGAAGAAGAAAACACACCTTGGCTGTGTTTCTTCACAGATTGTATCCTTCCAGACAGCTGAATTTTCCAGAGTGCTGAAGCTGAATTTTATCCACTGTAAGCAACAAAGCTTTTTTAAAATTTATTTTTAAAAAATCCATTTTGGAAGGAAATTCTCTGAAATATATTACACTTTTAACTGCCTTCGGAAGTAGCCAGTTTGGAACCTAACCTGACATTTTTTCCATGGTACAGGGTCACTATTATGAGCATCAGAGATTGTGCTGTGCTGGAGGAGTGATACCTTCAGGTTGTTTGCCCCTCCAGGCAGCAGCTCCAAAGGCTCTGGCTTTGCTGATTCCTATATCTGGTTCTAGCCCATCTGTTCCCTACCCTAGCCCCACCCTTGCTGACTGTTAAGGTATTACTTTTGCTTATAATTTCTCTCCCCTTCTAATTTGTGTGTTCAGAAACAAGAGAGCAGTTTATTTAGAAATATGAGAACAGTGTCTGCTGTATAGTGGTTCTTATTGTAGGCACTGCAATGATTTGCATAAATACTCCCATTTAATGCCTATACAGACCCACGAGATGGGTAGCACTGTTGTCCTTATTTTACAGAGGAGGGCACTGAGCAGCAGAGAAGGTGACCGCGTATCCTCCTTGCCTAAAATACAGGAAATTAATTCGACAGGCACTCTGGGGGGCTTCTGTTGTACTTGTTAAACATCGTTAATTAAAAATAATTGGTGGGGGGAGGGTGTTAAGCAGTAACAGAAGAGTTTGAATAATAGAATATTCTTAAATAGGCTGGCTATTTACAGGGCTTCACAAATCTTCGTGCTGTTTTGGAACACTTAAAGGGCTTTAAGAATGATAGAAACAGTCTGTAAATTAAATTAAAATGCAGATGTCATCTTCTTGGCTGTTGCTGTGGGGTTTAGCTCTGCAGATCAGAGGACAGCTGAGAATACTAGTTGTTTTCTGTTTGTCACATACTCATGTCACAATACTTTGTGTTCTTTTATGAAATCTGATTGTCTTAAACTTGAAAGTGTTTTCGTTCAAATCCATTTACATTGCTTTAGTCAGATGAAAATAACGCTTGGGTCTGAATTTAAGTTTACATGAGCTTCGGTTCTTGAGATCCTGTGGATATAGTGAACTCAACTTTAGGTGATCAGTCAGTAAACTTGGGTTCCAGTTTTACCTCTACTATTGACTTGCTGTGGGGCCCAGACCAGAAATTATTACTTTTCTGGGCTCCACACTCCCCAGCTATAAAATGAGGAGATAAGAAATCTGACGGGATTTCTAGTCTGAGACATTCTAGAAGATTCTTTATATCTCAAATGATTGCTAACAGACACATAGTCTTTAAATACTCTAACACCTAACTTAATGGATTCCTTAAAAGTTGGCTAACTTTTAAGTATATTATGCTTGCTCATATTTTAAAATATTTATTTTTATTTTTTAAATTCTGATTAATATGGAGGGTACAAATGATTAGGTTATATTGTTTGTGTTTTTAAGGTAAAGTTCAAGTTGTAGTTGAAGCAGTTGAGCCCTTCACACAAGGGATGTGCTGTACTTATTCTTACTTCACCCTAACAATGTGTCCATAGTTTAAAAACTTTTTTCTTTCATGTTTTCCATTGGCTTTTCAAACATTCTATTTGTATAGCACAGAAGTGGTGTTCAGATTGTTTCATATTAATTTATCAAAAAATCCAAATTGGTAAGTTTTCTATTAATGATGTTCTTATACTATCAGTTCACCTTGGCACTTTAGCTTTAAGTAAACTAGGGAGTCTAGGAGTAAAGCTTTTTTCCCCTCAATATTCAAAGGATTATTTTTCCTCCTGAGCAGCTCTGTACATCCATATAAGGCAAAAGTAGAATGAGGATTTAAAATGGAAGAGATTTCAGTTGGCCGCCATGTTATTGGGTGGAAGGGTAGTATGTGGTATTGACCTGTTCCAGATTACCCCTTATACAAGAGCACATTCACTCTCTTCACCCTGACCCCCCATAGTAGAGGCTGATAGGAAAGAGAGTGAGGAGAGCCCGGGATACCCTTCCTAGGTGCTGTCCAGGGCAGGCAGGAGCAGTGGGTCTTGCTGGCCTTCTAAGTCCTTTCTGCACACAGGGGCTGTGATCCTGAACCAGTGAGCTACACAGCACCTGGATCAGGCAGTGCAGAGGAGCTGTCCAGTTCTCCAGTGGTGCAAAGTTACCCTGGAGCCCTACAGCAGGGCTGATTTCCTCCTCCACTCAGGACCAGGCCTTTCCCTTAGCACATGTGTGGTACTCTTGGAGGCTCTGTGAACCTCCCACTCTGCATTCTTTGACCCTTCATTAGCTATTCCCTCTATAAATGGGTCAGGTGAACATTTGACCTGCTCATTGCCAATTTCTTTTTTGAATAGACGTTTGGTTCATGGATCACTTTAAAGGTTCTCAGTGGATGTTTTTAGAATGTTGAGTAATTCCTCATTTGTTCTTTGAGAATAGTGGTTTTTCAGTCTTCTTGGAGTCAGTTACTTTAGACTTTTTAAGAGCTTCTTCTATCTTGCAGTCTTCATATTCTTACTCTTTGTCTGAGGATAGCCACATGACAAGTGCACAGACCTATAGAAGCCTAATCTGCTCTGGAGAGGTGGTGAGAGTGGATGCTTGAGGGACAGTACAGATTGTAGAGTTATGGATATTTTAGTAAGAAAAAAGAAAAGAGACCCAGAAGTGTTTTTTTCCTTAAATGAGCAATTATATCTTTAACTTGGGGATGGAAATATGTTTCAAAATTTGTTTAGTCAGCTCCCTCTGAAATAAAATTATAGTGATGATATCATTCTTGTTTAAAACATTTGAAAAGGTATCAAAGTAAAGTGATTAGGGCTTAATGGTTCGCCAGATTTTGTTTAAAGCTCCATTTTTTTTGGAATATCTCTGCCAAAAAACATCTTAAACTGATGAACATATAGTTCTCTTCCCTTATATTGGCTGGTTTTTAATTAGATGACTGTTTTCATAGTTGAGGAAATACATTTAGGTTGGGCCTAAGCCCCAGGGTGCCAGATTTCAATCCCAGAAAAAAAATGTTCTCCCTGTGTCTAGTGCTGTTGTATACTTAAATAGCACAGGTGCAAGTGTCTTTCCTTGGCCAAGGTCACATGGTGACTTTCCAGAGGGTTGATGGGCTATAGAGTTGGAGTTTAAAGTCAAGTGTCCTGGCTGCCCCCCCTGAGAGGAGCCCAGAGTCCCTCAAGCTCCCTACAAGTACAGCCTTCAGTGGAAGTTATCCAGGCTCCAGAACCCCTGTCAGACTGCCATGAGCAGAGAGCGAGTACAGGAGCCTGCGTGGCTGCCGAGTACAACCTGACATTCATCTTGAACCTCCTCTCTTCTTCATTTTGTGAATCACTGGCTCACACATTTATGTGCTTGCTTATACTAGGTGTTTGTAAGTAAACTATGAGGTATCTACTGTTTGCTACCTACTGTAGTAGATGGTGGGAAGAATAAGACATATGTTTTCCTAAACCCATACATCTTGGGTTACAAGATGTTACAAGATGTTGTTTTTTTTTTTTTTTGTCACCTCCTGCTCAGGCACCTTCACTGGTTCTCTTTTTTGTCCATGGTGTGGAGGGTGGATCCTGCCTAATATTCCTGTCCACTGTAGACAAGATGGCCCTGCCCCCTCCTCCTTAACTTCTGCGTGCTTGCTGGGCTGTGTCTTCACTCTGCAGGAGCTGGAGGGAGGCCTTTCACCTGGCTTCCCAGTGAACAGGTGCATTGTCCTAGACACCCTTCCTCTCTTGTCTGGGGCAGTTTATCTTCTCCTGGGGCTTCAGTTTGAGTGCTGGATGGTATTTTCAATCCCCCTTTTTTTTGCCCCTGTAGGTGGAGAGGTGGACTGTGGTGTCTTGGCTGGCAAGGGCTCTTGCTGAGGTCCTAGGTCCCACTTACTCTTTAGGTACCTTATTACTTACTTGTACCTAGGCCCACTTTTCCATCTGGGAGTGGATCCTACTCCTGTGGGCAACTCAGTATAGTTCCTTAGAAGATGGCAACCCCCAGGGCACTCTGGTCTCTGCCAGCATCACCTGGGGTGTATGGAGGAGCCTTACTCTTGAGGACTTACTTTACCTTGGAGAATCTGGGCTCACCTCCTCAGTCATCTCTTCAAGTTGGAGATTATGAGTGAGAATGCTCTGGTGTTGGCATCCCTTGGTTTCTCAAAATTGCCTGAGAAATTCTCAGAGAAATTGCCTCAGAATTCTCTGAAGGAGTAGGGGCTGCCAGGCTAGGAGCTATGCCACATTGCTCCCGGCTTCTTCTCTTTCTGTTTTTGATATAGACAATTTCCTTTTCTTGTTTGATAGCTCCTGGTATTTTCTTTCTCTTTCTCTTCTTTTCTTTTTTTTACTGTGTTTAGCTTAATAGTGGAAAGATAACATGTTAACACTTTGCCCTCCGGTGTGAACTTGGAACTGCTGTGATACACTTTAAAAGGATTTCCTATTCTCATTGATTTTTCTTCCATCCTAAACTACAAACTTTTTCAGGTTAAGAATGACATCTTCTGTGTGTTCCCACTGTACCTACACCTGCTGAGTGCTTGATAAACCCAGTGGAGAATGAAGGAATGCTAAGCCTATATAAGATAGCAATTGCTTTCCAATTATCTTAAAAACTCCTAGGCACAGTAAAAAATTACTTGCTGGTACAAATCAAGCTGTCTGCACTGAATCAAAGTGCTTTGAGGACAACTATGAGACAATGACGTTAGCCTAGGAAATAAAGTTTACTTGAAAGTAATGCTGTTTTACTTATTTGAACAAATTCTAATTGACATATTGAATCAGAATGACTTACTTGTAGTTAGTAGAGCTTTTAATAATGTCCTAATTTCTGTGACTAAGCTAATGCTTGCGTGCACCACATCCCTTTTCTCGGTTATTTAGTTATATAAAAATGTGTTGATGCTGTTGTTGCAGCAGCCCGCCTGTCTGCCTCACCACCTGGCTGCACAGTCGCCAGGCGTGCGGATGTTCTCTGCCTGTTCCTCAGGCATTTTAAGAATAAGCTCCCACCTTTCATTAAGGGCATGGACGGGTGGTGCTAGCAGAAGCATTACTGGTACTGCTATTACCACCACTAACCACTCTACTGTGTTGTTGGCATGCATGTATGAATGTCTTTGGACTCTGGTTATAGCAGGGCCTCCACGGACTTGCCCACATATCTCTTTAAAACTGTGTGTGTGCACCTGCGTGTGTTATAACTTTTAAAATTTCTTTCTTTCCTTTTTTTTACTGAGACAGAGTCTCAAGCTGTCACCCTGGGTAGAGTGCCGTGGCATCACAGTTCACAGCAACCTCCAACTCTTCAGCTTAAGCAATTCTCTTGCCTCAGCCTCCTAAGTAATGGGGACTACAGGGGCTGGCCACAAAGCCTGGCTACTTTTTTGTTGTTGTTGTTGTTGCACTTGTCATTGTTGTTTTAGCTGGCCCAGGCCAGGTTTGAACCCGCCAGCCTTGGTGTATGTGGCTGGCGCCTTACCCACTGAGCTAAATGTTTTTTGATTAGGAAAAGAAATAGCTATTATGTTAAAAATTGTCACGAGAACCATTTTCTTCCCAATGCAATTGAAACAAGTGTAATGCTAAATAGGGTCTCTATTCAACCCTATCAGGAGTCACATGTGTACACCTTACAGGTAGGCTCCCAAAGTCTGTAACATTTAGCTCTATACAGTCAACATGTTTTGACTCCCTGGTAGCCAGCTTCTGCATTGGAAGACAGGGTAAAGATTAGGACTGTCACATTCAAAGGTTCCTCTAGGGACTATGATGAGCCTTTGCAACAGGAGCTCTCTGTGCTGGCCATGTTAGGTAGAGGCTTATGTTAAAATGGAAAGTTATGTTGCAAATCACAATTGTGTCAACCCTTTTTGAGAGTGTCCTAAACTGTAAATATACAAGGTATGTGTATTTCAAAACTGGAATTGACAGTACTATACCACAGAAACAAGATGTAAGCTAAATAATAAAAAATATTTACAAAATGGACAGCAATTATGAGCCAATAAACTGCTCTTACAATAACCAGATTCGCTGCTGTTAACAACATTAACAACTATGTGCAGTTCTTATAAATCATGCTGTATCTAGCCTCACACTCCCCCTCACAAATTAGGAATTTTTTCTACTCTCTAGGCCTGTCCACCAAACTTCTCTGTGAATACACCCTTGAGACTTCAAGAGACTGTTTCTCTCTTGCTACCATCATTCAGCCCTCAACAACATTGCTGTTAGATTGAATGTGCATTTGGATTTCCTTACCACTTCCTGGGTCTTTTTCAAATACATTTATCTTCTCTCTCTAGTTACTTTTTAGTCCCCTCAGGGGTAAGATTAGGTTGTTCTTTGTTCCTACTCTCAGCACAGTGCTATGGCTTTCACTGCATGAGGTTAAAACACCTTGGTGGCTGACATTTTATCCCTTTGTAAACACACAGGAACCAGCATATGGCCTTGTACTCAGTAAGCAGTCAATACATATTTTGTCGATTAATGATTCCTAAAGCTTGTTAAAGTTCTTGGACCCTACATTCTTTTGAGCTCAGGAACTATTTGCATTCCAAACACAGATGGGCAAAGATTCTGTTGGGGATGGAGAGTTAATTTCCTCTGACTTTCATGCATTGATTAAATCACAGCTGACAACCCTCCTTTTAAAATTTACATTCTGAGTGATAATGTTATTGACAAATATATAGGGTTATATGAAATTCTAAAGAGAATGTAATGAAATAGAATAAAGGTGAAAAATTATAATCACTTTGAAGCCATTTTATTTTCCGGAGGCCTACATTCCACTGTTTCTATGTAGTGTATCTAACATTGTCCTGTGAGAGTGCTATACCCAAGTGATGCAACTAGAAACTGGAAAAGACTTATCAAGCATTTAGTGTCACAGACTTGTGAGATGAATCCACACTCGGATTTCTAGCTATATTTTTTTATGACCCCACATTTTACAAAACTGTGGAAAATATTGAACGTTTGAACAAGGATCTCAGTCACAGTGATAAAACAAGATGCAGGATAGGGCTCTGCTAATGGAGTTTAGTTGGAAAGTGGCTGTGGATGGCAGACCTCCTGCCCTTTTCCCTGTTGCTTTCAGCCTGCTTTTTCTGTTTTCCTATGAGGTACTTCCCAGGGAACAGAGAAATAAGTTGACAAAAGGCACCTATAAAAGAGAGATCTAGGCCTTTCTAAAGCTCACAACCCTTTCATTTAATGCTATATTGACTCATCTCCTTTTTTCTTTTCAAGCTATTCTCAATGATGTTCCATTTCTCACTATCCCCCTCCCCATCTCTATTGTGTGTCACTTCGTCCTTTGGGGAAGGAAGAATCTTTAAACTATGTTTGCCTCTCAGCAGACAGAATGCCTGCCTGCTTCTCATCGAGGGCTCCTCTCTCTGTTTTAGGATTCTTTCTTACCTTGATAAACCCTGCCCAGATTATTCTTTTATTGATTTATATTTTAAAATTAATATGTGGTGAAATTGTATATGTGTACAGTTCTATGAGGTTTAACATACAGATAAATTGTTGTGACTAGTACCACAATCAGGATACAGAATTGTTCTATCACCCCAGAATTTCCCTGCCCCATTGTAGTCATATTCTCCCTTTACCGGAACCTTGGCAACCACCAATCTGTTTTCTGTTGCTATTGTTTTGTCTTTTCCAAAATGTCATGTAAATGGAATCACTTAGCATAATGCCTTTGAGATTTATCCATGTTCAATAGTGTATATCAATAGTTAGTTCCTTTTTCTTGCTGGATAGTATTACATTTATGGATATACCATAGCTTATTCATCTAGTCAAGTGTTGAAGGAAATCTGTATCCTAACTGCCCCCTGAGATTTTGGTGATAGAATTCAGGTTATTTTCAGTTTTTGGTGATACATGGTTTTGTATGAACATAAATATTTATTTTGAGAGTGGAAATACCTAGGAGTGGAATTGCTGGATCATATTGTAAGTGTATGTTTAACATAAAATACTACCAAACCATTTTCCAGAGTGCTTGTACTGTAAATACTATTTTGTATTCCCAGCATAAAGGTGTGAGAACTCTAGTTTTGCATTTTTGCCAGTGATTAATAGTGTCAATGCTTTTTTTTTTTAGAGACAGAGTTTCATTTTGTCGCCCTCGATAGAGTGCTGTGGCATCACAGCTCACAGCAACCTCAAACTCCTGAGCTTAGTGATCCTCTTGCCTCAGCCTCCTGAGTAGCTGGGACTACAGGTGTCCACCACAACACCTGGCTATTTTTTTTTTCTGTTGTTGCAGTTTGGCCAGGGTTGGGTTTGAACCCCCCACTCTCAGTATATGGGGCCAGTACCCTGCTCATTGAGCCATAGGCGCTGCCCCAATACTTTTAATTTTAGTTTTTCTCATAGGTGTGTAGTGGTATTTCTTTTGATTTTAATTTTCATGTTAAACATCTTTTATATACTTATTATATTTGCCACTTGTTTATCCTTTTTGATAAAGTGTCTATCTCTGCCTTTTGGCTAGTTTTTAAATTTGATTTTTTAAAAATATTATATTTGAAAAGTTCCTCATATATCCTGGATCCAAGTCTTTTGTCAGATATGTGATCTGCATATATTTTCTCGCTGTGGCTTATGACAGGCAGGATTTCACTCTCTAACCCAGCTAGAATGCAGTGATATCATCATAGTTCATAACAAGCTCAGACTAATTTTTGGCTAATTTTCTTATTTTTTTGTAAAGACAGAGTCTGGCTCTTGCTCAGGTTTTTTTTTTTTTTATTGTTTGAGATTGATTGAGGGTACAAAGAATTAGGTTATATTATCGCATTTGTTAGATAAAGTCCCTCATAACTGTGTCCTTCCCCCAAGATGTGTGCTATACACCATGATTCCTCTTTCTCCTCTCCCCATTTCCTAATTCTCCTGCCCACCTCTTGTTTTAGTTCATCTACTGCCTTCATATTAGAATTGAGTACATTGACAATTGATGACCTATTTTGTGGTGGAGGGTAGGGGAAGGGAGGTGCAGGGTGAGGGAAGGAGAGGGGGGTAGGAGTCATGGGGTGTGACACACCTACCTTTTGGAGATGGGTCACAAATGTAAGAGGGACTTTACCTAACAAATGCAATCAGTGCAGCCTGGTTATTTGTACCCTCAATGAATCCCCAACAACAACAACAAAAAAAAAGAAAAGAAAAGAATTGAGTACATTGGATTCTTGCTTCTCCATTCTTAAGATGCTTTAGTAAAAAGAATGTATTCCACCTCCATCCAGCTTAATACGAAAAATGTAAAGTCTCCATCTTTTTAAATGGACGAATAGTATTCCATAGTATATATATACCACAGCTTGTAAATCCATTCCTGGATTGGTGGGCATTTAAGCTGTTTACACATTTTGGCAATTATAAATTGAGCTATGATAAACAGTCTAGTGCAAATGTCCTTACGATAAAAGGATTTTTTTCTTTTGGGTAGATGCCTAGTAATGGGATTACAGGAGCAAATGGGAGGTCTAATTTGAGTTCTTTGAGGATTCACCATACTTCCTTCCAAAAAGATTGTATTAGTTTGCAGTCCCACCAGCAGTGTAAAAGTGTTCCCTTCTCTCCACATCCATGCTAGCATCTGCAGCTTTGAGACTTTGTGATGTGGGCCATTCTCACTAGGATTAGACCTCCCATTTGATATCTCAGGGTAGTTTTGATTTGCATTTCTCTGACCTCCCATTTGATATCTCAGGGTAGTTTTGATTTGCATTTCTCTGATGAGCTCATCATAGGGATGATGAGCATTTTTTCATGTTTTTTAGCCATTCTTCTGTCTTCTTTAGAGAAGGTTCTATACATGTCTCTTGCCCAGTGATATATGGGATTATTTGGTCTTTTTATGTTGATTAATTTGAGTTCTCTATAGATCCTAGTCATCAAGTTTTTGTCTGATTCATAATATGCAAATATTTTTCCACATTCTGAAAGTTGTCTGTTTCCTTTGGTTGCCTTAGTTGTAAGAAGCTTTTCAGTTTAATTAAGTCCCATTTGTTTATTTATGTTGTTGTTGCAATTGCCATGGAAGTCTTCTTTATAAAATCTTTCCCTAGGCTGATATCTTCAGGTGTTTTCCCCACACTTTCTTCAAGGATTTTTATTGTTTCATGCTTTGATTTAAATCTTTTATCCATCTTGAATCAATTTTTGTAGGTGGTGAGAGGTGCAGGTCCAGTTTCACTCTTTACGTGTGATTATCCAGTTCTCCCAGCACCATTTATTGAATAGGGATTCATTTCCCCAGTATATCTTCTTGTTTGGCTTATCAAAGATCAAGTGGCTGTAAGATGTTAGTTTCATCTTTTGGTTTTCTATTCAGTTCCAAATGTCAGTTTCTCTATTTTTATGCCAATACCATGCTGTTTTGATCACTGTGGCCTTGTAGTATAGCCAGAAGTCTGGTAGGGTGATAAGCCTGGCTTTGTTTTTGTTACTAAGAATTGCCTTGGCTATATGGGCTTCCTTCTGATTCCTTACAAAATGAAGAATTATTTTTTCCAAGTCTTGAAAGTATGATGATGGTATTTTAATGGGGATTGCATTGAATCTGTAGATTGCTTTGGGACAAATAAACATTTTAACAATGTTCATTCTTCCCATCCCTAAGCCTGGTATGTTCTTCCATTTGTTAATATCTTCTGCTGTTTCTTTTCTTAGGGTTTCATAATTTTCTTTGTAAAGGTCCTTCACGTCTTTTGTTATGTATATTCCTAGGTCGGTCGATCTTTCTTTCTTTCTTTTCTTTTCTTTTCTTTCTTTGTTTTTTTGAAGCTACTATGAAGGGAATTGTGTCCTTGATTAGCTTTTCAACTTGGCTGTTATTGGTATATACAAAGGCTACAGATTTGTGGACATTGATTTTTATATCCTGAGACATTACTGTTTTTTTTTTTTTTTTATCACTTCCCTGAGTCTTGTGGTCAAGTCTTTGGGGTTCTCTAAGTATAAGATCTTATTGTTGGAAAGAGGGAGAGTTTTATCTCCTCTGCCCCCCATTAGGATGCCCTTTATTTCCTTCCCTTGCCTGATTGTATTGGCTAGAACTTCTAGCACCATGTTGAGTAATAGTGGTGATAGAGGACAACATTATCTGGTTCTAGTTGTAAGTGGAAAAGTTTTCAGTTTTACTCTATTCAGTGTGATGTTAGCTGTGGGTTTGTCGAGATGGCTTTGATCAGTTTAAGAAACATGCCCCTTATGCCTATATTCTTAAGTGTTCTTATTAGAAAAAGATGCTGATTTTATCAAATGCTTTTTCTGCATTGAGTGAAAGGTTCATACGACCCTTGTTTTTGGTTCTATTGATATGGTGAATTACATTTAAGGATTTGCATATATTGAACCATCCTTGCATCTCTGGGATGAAGCCTACTTGATTGTGATGTATAATTTTTTAGTGTGTAGCTATAATCTATTGCCTATGATTTTGTTTAGAATTTTTGCATCTGTATTAGTGAAACTGGTCTGTGGTTTTCCTTTTTAGTTGGATCCTTTCCTGGTTTTGTATCAGGGTGGTATTTGCTTCATAGGACATGTTGGGGAAGATTCCTTCCTTCTGAATGTTTTAGAAAAGTTTGTGGGTATAAGCTCTTCTTTGAAGATTTGATAGAATTCTGGTGTGAAGCCATGTGGTCCAGGACATTTTTTTGTTAAAAGAATTTTTTATTGTTTCTTTGATCTAAGTACTTGATATTGCTCTGTTCAAGAGATCTTTTTCTTCTTGGTCAAGTCTAGGGAGAAGGTATGATTCCAGGTTTTGGTCTGTTTCCTCCACATTGTCAAATTTCTGGGCATAGAGTTTCTTGTAGTAGTCAGAGATAATCTCTTGTATCTCTGTAGCAATTGTTGTTATTTCCTTTTTTTCATTTCTGATTGAGGTTATTAGAGATGTTACTTTTCTGTTTCTAGTTAATCTGGCCAATGGTTTATTGATTTTATTTTTGATTTTATTGATTTTATTGATTTTATTTTTTTGAAGAACCAACTTTTTGTTTCATTAATTTTCTGAATGATTCTTTTGTTTTTAATTTCATGAATTTCTGACTTAATTTTGGTTATTTCTTTTCTTTTGCTAGATTTGGGGTTAGACTGTGCTTCATTAAGATGATACATTAATTTATTGATGTACTCTCTTTCTGTTTTTTGGATGTAGACATTTTATGTGATAGATGCCCTTCTTAAGACTGCCATTTCAGTATCCCACAGGTTTTGTTAATGTGTAGCTTCATTATTATTATGTTTGAGGACTTTAACATAAGAAATTTCCTTCATTAAGAAATTTCTTTCTTTATCTCTTCCTTGACCCAAATGTTATTGAG
>NW_003852427.1:2733526-2735596 GCF_000181295.1 Otolemur garnettii
AAGCCATTAACGTTTATTGAGAGATTTTCATATAAAGTTTAGATTCAGTTTGATGATTTCTACCAAAAAAAGCCTCGTGTGACTTAGATTTTGATTGCATTAAATTTATCATCAAGTTGGAGAGAATTGACATCTCAACTATCTTGAGTTTTCCAATTCATGAATGTGGCATATTTCTCAATTTATTTAGTTCTAATTTGATTTATTTCATCCAAGACAATCTCTGTCTTTCCCTGATGTATTCATATTATTTATATGTATTATTGATATAGATTTAGAGTTTTGTTTTGTTTTGTTTGAGACAACATTTTGTTCTTCTGCCTGAGCTAGAGCACAGGGGTATCATCATAGCCCTTGTAACCTCTAACTTCTAACTAAAATGATCTTCCTGCCTTATTCTCCTGAGTAGCTGGGACTATGATGTGAGCCACCATGCCTGGCTGTTTTTTTTTCTATTTTTAATAGAGATGGAGTTTTGCTCTTGCTTAGGCTGGTTTGGAACTTCTGAGCTCAAGTGATCCTCCCACCCCAGCCTCCCACAGTGCTAGGATTACAGGCAAGAACCACTGTGCTCAAGCAAGATTTAGATTTAATGATATATATTTAGGTCTGCCATTTTGATTTGGCATTGTTTCTTCACTCTTTTTCAGTTCACCACTCCTTTCCTGCCTTCTTTTGGATTATTTGAATATGTTTTAGCATTTCATTTTAACTTGTCTATTGTTCTTGATCTTATGGGGAGAATGTTTATTCTTTCCCCATTAGCTTATGAGTTAGATATGAGTTTTTCATAATAACGCTTGTTAGGTTGAGAAAATAGTTTCCTTTTATTCCTAATTTGTTGAGTGTTTATATCATGAGAGGTTATTGGATTTTGTCACATGGTCTTTCTGCTTCTATTGAGTTGGTCTTGTGGGTTTTGTCCTTCATTCTATTTATGTGATGTGTAGTACTGATTTTTATATGAATACAACCTTATATTTTTGGTATAAATTTCACTTGGTCCTGGGCAAAATTATTATATATTTATATGCTGAATTCAATTTTTTATTTATTGATCATTTTTATGTCTGTATTCATAAGAGAGGTTGGTAAGTAGTTTTGTTTTCTTGTGATGCCTGTGTCTGGTTTTGGTATAGGTAATAATGGCCTTATAGTAAATTATTCTCTTCTGTGTGTGTGTGTGTGTGTGTATGTGTTTAAGCATTTATAAAGGATTGATGTGAATTCTTCTTTAGACTTTTGATAGACTTAACCAATTAAACCATATGGGCTTGGACTTTGTTTTGTGGGAAGTTTTTTAATTACTAATTCAATCTCTTGTTATACATCTGTTCCAATTTTCTATTTCTTCTTGAGTCAGTTTCAATAGGTTTTTTTCCCCCTAAGGACTTCTCAGTTTCACCTAGGTTATCTAATCTGTTAGCTGGCTGCATTTCTTTTACAGTAGGTCTTATAGAAAAGAATTATCTTAGTTTTAATTTCTCTGAGATTGTCATTTTATTTTCATTTCAAAGGATGTTTACTGCTGGATATATAAAACTCTGGATTTACAATGTTTTTCTTTAAATGCCTTATTAGCATTGTTCTACTTCTTTCTGCTTTATTTCCATGGTTTCATTTGAGAAATCCATAATAATTAAAATCCTTGTTCCCTGTATACTCTGTATTGTTTTCCTCTAGCTGTTTAGGATTTTTTATGTCTTTAATTTTCAGTAGTGTGATTATATGATATGTCTGGGTATGGACTTCTTTGAAATTTTCCTGTTGGCATATTGCTGAGCTTCTTGAAACTGTAAAGTTTAGGTCTTTTGCCAAATGTGGGAAGTTTTTAGCCAGTATTTCTTCATGTATTTTTTTCTATAGAACACTCTTTCTTGTTTTCTTCTGGAACTGTGATGACATGAATGTTAGACTTTTTAGTATTTTCCTACAGGTCCCTGAAGTTCTATTTTTATAATCCTTTTTCTCTTCATGTTTTACATTGGATAATCTTTATTAATCTAAATTCAAGTTTACTCACTACTTATATCACCTCCAGTCTGCTATTGACCCACCCAGTAATAATTT
>NW_003852427.1:2736047-2740273 GCF_000181295.1 Otolemur garnettii
TCTTGAGGTTGGTGTTTGTTGATTCTTTTCTCTTGCAAATTGAAAGAGTCCTAATTTTTCATATGCTGAGTAATTTTGATTATATCTTGGAGATTGTGACTATTAAGATTCTTTGGGCCTAGTTTATGTATTAAAAGAGACTATTTATCTTTACGCAGATAGTTGACCTAGTTACAAATTCTGACCTGACTTCTGTGGGCTGTGTTTCCAGTATCAGTTCAGTTTTCACAGCCTTCACTATATCACTTGGGTCAGTCCGTTATGTGTACGGTCCTTTGTCCAGTCGGGACATGGGCAATGATCTATACTAAAGTAAAAATCTCAAGACCATGGAAATGCTGTTTAGAGTCAGATTCACAATGATCAGCTCAAGTGTTTATATACCACTTTGTGATATAACTCTCTTTGCTTGCTTTTCGTTGTAATCTCTCTAACAATTTCTGATTCCCTGAAGTCCTCTTTTGCTGTCCTCCAGCCAGAAAGCCAGGAATTTAGTTCCTCTGCTCTGCTGCATTACTTTCTGTGACTGTGTCCAGGGCCATGCAGTGGAAGGCCAGAGAGAAAAAGAAGCAATGGGGATTCACCCCATGCTCCTGGGACTACAATTCCTCTGGTAAGATCATTCTTCTTTTTCAGAGTTTTAGGTAGCTACTCAGCTTCTGATGCTGCTCCTTGGTATTGTAGGGGTTGCCTGGGGCTAGAGTAGGACAGATCAGAAAAAACCAGAAATTATACAGGGAATTTTTCTGAACATTAGGAGTTCCTTTTATCCTTCCTCATTAGGCCAGAAACTGAGGGTTTCCCTTCAAGTTCTTTCTCTTCATACCCAATGAACACTGTTGGATGCATTTGAATTCATAGTAGGGGCTAAATATCACTATAGGTAACCAGGAGGCCAAGGGGAACACTTTGAAGGTGACCATAGTGATATTAGCAATGAGTATGTAGCACTTTTTCTAGGATGAGTTCACAAACTTAATTGTCTTACCTTGTATTGTAGAATTCTCAAATAATGGTTATGATAAAATAACCTTACATTTTCTTTAACTTAGTGTGGGAATTGGCAAACTTTTCCTTCAAAGGACTAAATAGTAAATATTTTGTCTTGTGGTCATGCATTCTGTGTCACAACTTCTTAATTCTGCTTGTGTAGTATAAAAGCAGCTATAAATAATGTATAGCTAATAAAGGTAACTGTTAAAATTAAACTTTGGCAGTGCAATTTTAATTTTTTATACTTTTCAAGAGTCACAAGATGATGTACTTCTGTTTCTTACAACTATTTGGTAGGTGATGGGCCGGGTTTGGCCATGGGCCAAAATTTACTGACCCTAAATTTATGTCATGGATGGCTGTGTGGCCCTGACCAAGAACACTTCTGGATTATAAGAATTATTTTCTGCTTGTTATGCACAAATGAAGGTAGGAAAGCAACAGAAGTTCCAGAAATCCTGCAGAATGTTTAATAGATGAAACCTATAGCTTCTCAGTATTCTTTTGTATTTCATAGGTTGGGCAGAGAGGGTCTTTCACATGTTTTATCTTAATTCATCCTCATATTATTCTGTCAGGTAAATAAATGCTTTCATCCTCATTTTATGTATGAAAAAACTAAGGCACAGAGAGGACTACTAGAATTTCTCCAGTCATGACTAAGCTGGGATTTGTATCCAAGCCTGTCCAGCATTATCTTTTTCCTGTTTTGACTTGTCTCTGCACAAAAAGACCATGTTGATAATGGTATAGGTCATTGAAAGTCTTATACGTAAGACCTCTGTGTTCTGGTCTGGACTTGTTCATGAGTTATTGCATGAAGCTGGGCATGTCTCTTCATTTCTTAGTCTCTCTGCTTAAAAATAGGGGATTGGATCAGCCTATCTCTATTTTTCTGTCATTGTCATTGTGAGGGATTCAGCGTTGAGCATTTCTAACCATGGACAAAGACCTTGGGAAGAGGTGGAGTACCTTGTCTTAGCTGTCAAGGAAAATAAACATATTGGTTCTTTTGGATTTTCAGTTTTTTCACAATAGGCTCCTAGATTATGCTTTGATTTAGTGTTAACCATGTAAGTTAGTGCCATTTTCTTGGAACTCTTATCAGTGTGAGTGATAAGTGCTTAAGAAATTATGCACCTTCACTGGTATGCCTTGTTTGAAATGAGTTCTGCAAAATAGTAAAAGCATGTCTTAAAGACTTTATGTTGTAATATGTAAATGCTCATTGCTTTCTTTATTCATTCTGGAAATTTTTAAATCCCTTTCATAACACATGTCTTGATTATGTAGTTGATCTAATGTTCTCTCAAACATGTTGAAGAAAGAAAATGTAAACAGTTATAAAAATCAGAAAGAGGAGGAATGATGACATAGTTTGAATGCTGCTTTGTGCTAGATATTTTAGTATTCTGATTTTACCATGCTGTGTAAGATCTGATGTCTACCTTTAAGGACCTTAGGACTAAGTTTAAATGGGTCTCAAAGGGGATTACATTCTCTTGAGAGTATTTAGAAAATGTGTGCGACAGCTGTAATTATCACAGATATTGAGGGGTGCTATTGAAATTTAGCATGTAAGATTTTGTTACAGTGAGGAATTATTACACCCCAAATTCTTATAGAACCCTTGTTGGGAAACACTGGGCTAAGTAAAATAATAGCAGTGTTACCTGTACATTGAGCACTGTCTGTGTGTTGAACAAGTACAGGCCCAAATTTTCTAAATCCCCAAATCTCTAAAACCAAATTGGATTTTTTTTTAACCCATTTGGTGGTAAAACATGATCTGAATTGATATGAGACTATTTTTAAAGCTGGAAACTAGTTTTATAGCTATATTGAAGTAGTTTATATATCATTGAATTCACCTGTTTCAAATGCATAATTCAGTGATTTTTAATAAATTTATAGTTGCATAACTGGTATCATAATTCAGTTTTAAGCCCTCTCAAGTTTTCTTGCCTGTCTTTTTTTTTTTTTTTTTGAGACAGAGTCTCACTTTGTTGCCCTCGGTAGTGTGTTGTAGCATCACAGCTCACAGCAACCTCCAGCTCTTAGGCTTAAGCTATTCTCTTGCCTCAGCCTCCCAAGTAGCTGGGACTACAGGCATATACCACAACGTCCGGCTTTTTTTTTGTTGCAGTTTGGCCAGGGCCGGGTTCAAACCTGCCACCCTTGTTATATGGGGCCAGCGCCCTACTCACTGAGCCACAAGTTTTAGCCACCCTCTCAAGTTTTCTTGAACCCATGTGAGACTTTTTATAGTTTTTGTACTTTTTAGTGTGAATTTCAAGGTCTTTCTCTTAATAAATACAAAAATATTTGATTGTGGATTGCTGCCCCAGATTCTCTTAGAATATTAAATATTCATTTTCTGAGATCTGAAAAACTTTGAATTTCAAAAAATACCCAGCCACAAAAGTTTCTAATATAGGATTGTGAACTGTATGAGCACATCTAATCCCCACAATAATCCTATGAAATAGATACAATTATTGTTCCTCGTTTTATAGATGAGGAAACTGATGCACAGCCTTTATCCAAGCCTCAATGGAATGCCACAAGAAAATCCAGTGGGTGTCCAGAAGAGAAAATTGAGGGAAATACCCTCACAACTGAGCCTGTAATAGAACTTGCTATGTTTAAAGAGGGAGGAAATCATCTTCTTTTGCTTTTTATTCGAAACAAAGGAATATTTATAAAATATTTAAAGTTTAGCTGAAGATACAGTGAAAACCTGTGGGTCTATAATACCTGTTAAATAACTCATTATACTTATGACTTTTCTGGGTGCCTTCCTCATCCTCTTCCACCCTACAGAGGTGACCATTACCCCAAATTTTGTGCTTATCCTTCCTTAATTTTCTTTAGAATGTTATCACATATATTTTAATCCTTAGCAATGTATCTTTAGTTTTGCATGTTTTAAAGTTTGTGTAAATGGAATCATACTGGGTACATTTTCCTGTTACTGGTAATTTCCTCTCAATTTATACTTCTGAGTTTTATCTATAATTCATTTATTTCATTACTGTGTGGTAAAATATACCATTATCTATTCATACATTTACTGTTGGTGGACACTTGTGATATTCCTTTTTTCTTATTTTTTTTTGTTAAATCATATTTGTGCACATTAATTCTATCATGGGATACAGTGTGTTGTTTCCATATACAATTTGAAATACTTTCATCTAATTGGCCAACATAGCTATCATGTCATTCTCATA
>NW_003852427.1:2741717-2742877 GCF_000181295.1 Otolemur garnettii
TTTTCCCCACTCAATGTTTTTAATTGGCTTGTCAAAGATCATATAGCAGTAAGTAGCTATGTTCATCTCTTGGCTCTCTATTCTATTCCATACATCGACCTCTCTGTTTTTGTGCCAGTACCATGCTGTTTTGATCACAATGGATTTATAGTATAATCTGATGTCTGGTAGCGTGATTCCTCCTGCTTTGTTATTTCTGAGTAATGTCTTGGCTATTTGAAGTTTTTTCTGATTCCATATAAAATGAAGTATTATTTTTTTCTAGATCTTTAAAGTATGACAATGGAACTTTAATAGGGATTGCATTAAAATTATATATTGCTTTAGGTAGTATAGACATTTTAACAATGTTAATTTTTCCTGGCCATGAGCAAGGTATGTTTTTCCACTTGTTAGCATTTTCACCTATTTCTTTTCTTAGAGTTTCATAGTTCTCTTTATAGAGATCTTTCATGTCCTTTGTTAGGTAAACTCCCAAATATTTCATCTTCTTTGGCACTACTATGAACGGAATAGAGTTCTTGACTTTTTTCAGCTCGACTATTGTTGGAATATATAAAGGCTACCGACTTATGGGTGTTGATTTTGTAACCTGAGATGCTGCTGTATTCCCCGATCACTTCTAAGAGTTTTGTAGAAGAGTCCCTGGTGTTTTCCAGGTATACGATCATGTCATCTGCAAAGAGTGAGAGTTTGATCTCTTAAGATCCTATGTGAATACCCTTGATTGCCTTTTCTTCCCTAATTGCTATGGCTAAGACTTCCATTACGATGTTGAAGAGCAATGGGGACAATGGGCAACCTTGCCTGGTTCCTGATCTGAGTGGAAATGATTTCAATTTAATTCCATTCAATACGATATTGGCTGTGGGTTTGCTGTAGATGGCCTCTATCAATTTGAGAAAAGTCCCTTCTATGCCAATTCTCTTAAGTGTTCTAATCATGAATGGGTGCTGGATATTGTCAAAGGCTTTTTCTGCATCAATTGAGAGGATCATATGGTCTTTGTTTTTTAATTTGTTTATGTGGTGAATTACGCTTATAGACTTGCATATGTTGAACCAGGCTTGAGATCCTGGGATAAAACCCACTTGGTTGTGGTGTATAATTTGTTTGATGTGTTGCTGGATTCTGTTTGTTAGGATCTTGTTGAATATTTT
>NW_003852427.1:2743583-2748280 GCF_000181295.1 Otolemur garnettii
CCCAACTGTCATTGAGCATAAGGTTATTTAGCTTCCACGTTTTTGTTTGGGTCTGCAGATTTCTGTTGTTGCTGAGTTCAACTTTTATTCCATGGTGGTCTGAGAAGATACAAGGGATAATTTCTATTCTTTTAAATTTGCTGAGGTTAGACTTGTGACCTAAGATGCAGTCTATTTTGGAGTATGTTCTGTGAGCAGATGAGTAAAATGTGTACTCAGTTTTATTAGGGTGAAATGTTCTGTAGATGTCCGTTAAATCCAAATGCTGAATGGTTATGTTTAAATCTAAAATTTCTTTGTTAAGCTTCTTATTGGAGGATCTATCCAGCACTGCCAAAGTGGTATTAAAATCTCCGACTGTGATGGAGCTGGGAGTAATCAGATTGCTCATGTCTGTTAGAGTGTTTCTTATAAATTGAGGTGCATTCTGGTTGGGTGCATAAATATTGATAATTGAAATCTCATCGTAGTATTACCCTTAACAAATATAAAGTAACCATCCTTGTCCTTGCTCACTTTTGTTGGTTTAAAGCCTATTGTATCTGTGAATAAAATTGCAACACTTGCTTTTTTCTGCTTTCCATTAGCCTGGAATATAGATGACCATCTCTTCACCCTGAGTCTATGCTTGTCTTTCAAAGTAAGATGAGTTTCTTGAATGCAGCAGATATCTGGCCTGAGTTTTTGTATCTAGTCAGTTAGCCTGTGCCTCTTTAGAGGACAATTTAAGCCATTCACATTGATTGAGACTATTGATAAGCCTGGTATATTTTTGGGTATCGAGTTTTTTGAAGGTCCAGTGGACATCTTAGATCCTTTTGTCACTGTGGAGATTGGAATTTGATCAAAATTTTCTGGGTGGGTTTATTTATGTGGTAGAGGATTGCACTGGTTGTTATGGAGGATAGGTCTGAGGATATCCTGGAGGGCTGGTTTAGTTAAGGCAAATTTCTTCAACATGTGAATGTCATTAAAGTATTTAATTTCTCCAACATTAATGAAACTCAGTTTAGCTGGACACAGGATTCTGGGTTGAAAATTGTTTTGTTTTAGGAGGTTGAAGGTCAGTGACCACCCTTGTCTAGCCTGAAAAGTTTCAGCAGAGAGATCTGCACTCGTTCTAATATTCTTCCCCTTGTAAGTTAATGTTTTCTTGCATCTAGCTGCTTTCAGGATTTTCTCTTTCATGTTAACTTTAGTGAAGTTGATTATGATATGCCTGGGGGATGTCTTATCCGGGTTGAGTCGCGCTGGGGTTCAGAAGATGTCTCCTATCTGAATTTCAGGATCCCTTGGTATGTCTGGAAAGTTCTCTTTCGTAATTTCATGAAGGAGAGCCTCTGTGTTTTGTGAAGCAACTTCGTCAACTTCAGGGATTCCAATGAGGTGAATATTAGTTTTCTTCGAACTATCCAAGAGCTCTCTGAACGAGTGATCTGTTTTTGCTCTCCATTTGTCATAATCTTTGGATATTTGGGCATGTCCAAAGTCTTTGTCTTCAGTGTCAGAGATCCTATCTTCTGCCTGGTCCATTCTCTGAACAAGGGATTCAACCGTACTCTTCAGATCTTTAAGGGCTGCAACCTCTTGCTTCAGTGTATCGTAGTCTTTGATCATTTTATCTTTGAAATCATTGAATTCCTGAGACAGCTTTTGAATAATTTGAAATTCTAGTTCTCTCCTTTCCTCCATTCTGTTGATCTTATTCACTATTCAGATTCTGAATTCAATTTCTGACATCTCAAACATCAGTTTATGGAATGGGTCTTCAATTGTGTCTGCCCCATCCTTCCTTGAGGGGGGGTTGATCTACTCTGGTTATTCTGATTACCAGAGTTTTTCTGCTGATTCTGCCCCTTGCTGGATTTGCACCTTTCGGAGACCATCCCTAAAACTGTTCTGCCAGTGGCAGCTTCTGGTTGTCTCCTGGGCATGTGCTGCCAAGGCCCTGGGAAGCGGGGCCAGCAGGCGGGGCGATACAGCCTGCCCTGGCAGGAGTCAGTTGTGGTCACGGCCACCAAGGCCCCAAGAAGCAGGGCTGCGGCCAGTGGGGTGATGCTGACTGCCCTGGCAGGTGTCAGTGGTGCTTGCCGCCAAGGCCTGGGGAAAGAGGGGACAGCAGCTGGGGAGACAGCTGAGCATAGAAGGCGCTGGCTGGTGGGATCAGTCTGTGCACAGGAAGTGTGGTTGAATCAGTTTTCCTGGTGAAGGACCGGGATAGGGGCTTGGTCCTGCAAGGGTTGGGGGATGCTGCTCTTGGGTCTCCTCTCGCTGTCTCTGCGGGCAAGGTGGGGAGGGTGGACTGGAAACTAAAAATGGCAGTGTTAATGCCGGTTCCACTTTTCTGCCTGGGGAAAGGTGTTCCGAGTCTCAGCAGGGTCCCTCCAGGGTAGTAGACTTCCCTGTCGGTAGCTCTCACTTGGAAAGAGTAGGTCCTCAGTTTATCAATCGCCTGTAGGAGACTCAGAGGAGTGGTTGAAGAGGAAACAAAGGAAAAGCACACCTTTCTTGGGGGAGGGGATGGACACTTTTCCTTTGGAGTGTATTATGTACCTAATACACTCAATTATGTACCTGTAGATTGCCTTCCAGGAGTCGCCACTTGCCTCAGAAGAGGTGTCCTGCCGGTATAGCTCTTCTTTCTCAGCTGGGCTCCCAGTCTTCGACTTTGTTGGGTGTTTTCTGGACTTTATTGTTTCCTCTGGACAGGAGCTTCTGTCAGAGGCTGGTACCTGTCGGCCATCTTGACCCCCTCCTCTTGATATTCCTTTTTTCTGAACAATAATTCTATTGGTGCCACCTTGAGTAGTTGACTGAATCTCTCTTGATGAACATGTGCCAAGAATTAAATCGGAGTGAAGTTGTTGGATCATCATGTTATACATCTTCAGTTTTACTGGATAATGACTAGTTATTTTCCTAAGGATTATGTAAATTTAAACTCCCCCAAATAATTTATAAGTGTTTTAACTGCTTTCATACCCTTGCTAGCACTTGATATCAGATATTAAACTCTTTCCCATCTAGTTGTTCCAAATGATATATCATTGTAATTTTAATATGTATTTCCCTGATGACTAATGAGACTAAGCATCTTTTTATACAGCCATTTAGTTTTCTCTTTTTGTGAAGTGTTTGGTCTTATGCCCGTTTTTCTACTGGGTTGTCTTTTTCTTACTCATTCATCAAAATTCTTTATATGTTCTGGATACTAATCCTTTGTTTATTATAAATGATAGAAATATTTTTTCTCCTTGATTTGTAGCTTATCCTTTTGAGCTTTTTGTGGTGTCCTTTGGTAACAGAAGTTCTTAAATTTTTTTTTCCCTGAGACAGAGTCTCACTATGTCACCCTTGGGAGAGTACTGTGGTGTCACAGCTCACAGCAACCTCTAACTCTTGGGCTTAAGCAATTCTCTTGTCTCAGCCTCCCAAGCAATTGGATCTACAGGTGCCTGTCACAGTGCCCAGTTGTTTTTTTGTTGCAGTTGTCATTGTTGTTTTGGTTCAAACCCACCAGCCCTGGTGTAGGTGCTTCATACCCTAACCACTGAGCTACAAGCACTGAGCCAAAAGAAGGTATTAATTTTAATGTAGCTTACTATATCTATTTTTTAATTTAGGATTTTTTTCTTTTTTATTAAATCATAGCTATGTACATTAATACAATCATGGAGAACAAAGTGCTGGTTTTGAAATCTTTTCATCAAACTGTGATGGTAGTTTGGATTTTTTTCTTCAGTTTATTTAACTAGCACTCATTGTGAAATACTTTCTGTGTACTAGATAGTTTTATACTCACTTCATAAATGTTTACTCATTTAAACCTCATAACATTTAAAACAAGTAGTATTATCCCCATTTTATAGGTGATGAAACTGAGGCACAGAATTGTTAAGTGACTTGGCAAGGTCACCCAACTAGTAAATGGTAGAGTTAGGACTTGAAGTGAAGCAGTTTAAGAAATTGCACCCAGTTGGAAGAAGGAGGGAGGAGTGGGGAAGGGATTAGCAGAGAGAGGGAAGGAGGGAGGAGGGGGGTGGGATCTTGGTGTTTGCCATACCTTTTGGGTACAAGACACGATTGTAAGAGGGACTTTACCTAACAAATGTAATCAGTGAAACCTGGTTTCTTGTACTCTCGATGAATCCCCAACAATAAATTAAAAAAAAAAAGAAATTGTACCCAGTTTAAATGGTCTTAAATGGCTGATACATAATTTGATATTTAATGTTGTCCTGATGCTTTTGGAGTAATTGAACTAGAATGTCTAGAGCAGTGGTTCTCAACCTGTGGGTTGCGACCCCTTTGTAATGATGAATATACATCCTGCATATTAGATATTTACATTACGATTCATAACTCTAGCAAAATTACAGTTATGAAGGAGCAATAAAAATAATTTTATGATTGGGGGTCAGCACAACATGAGGAACTATATTAAAGGGTCACAGCATTAGGAAGCATTGGGAAGGTTGAGAAGCACTGGTCTAGAGTCTCCATTAGGAATATTTAATATTTCTGTTTCCCACATATTACATCAGAGTAATATAAAATAGAATAGCTAATGTACCTATTCAGGCACAAACTGCTCTCACCTGTGACCATACTCTCTGTAGAAAGTGTTATTATCATTTTTCATTTTTTAATTTTTTACTTTAGAGTATTATGGATGTACACATGTTTTTTTTTTTTTT
>NW_003852427.1:2748485-2751941 GCF_000181295.1 Otolemur garnettii
CCCCCCTCCCTTCTCCCTCCCCCCCCATATTCTTAGGCTGTTTGGTTATAGCTTTCATATAAAAAGGTTTAAATTAGTTTCATAATAGGGGTGTGCACATTGGATACTTTTTCCTCCATTCTTGTGACACTTTGCTCAGAAGAACATTCTCCAGCTCCAGCCATGTGAACATGAAGGATGTAAAGTCTCCATCCTCCTTAATGGCTGCATAGTATTCCATGGTGATGTACACATGTTTTGATTACATGAATTGCTTTTGTGCAATTTGAGTCAAAGTTATAAGTATGTGTAGGGGTGAGACACAGCTATAACAGGGACTTTACCTAACAAATGCAAATAATTGTAACTTAATTCTTTGTACTCTGAATAAAAAAAATGAAAAAAGAAATAAAAAAAGAAGACATGCCCTAAAAAAAAAAAGAAGTTATAAGTGTGCCTCTCACCCAGATAGTGTGGATTATAACTGTTAGGTGTAAATTTACCCCTCTCCTCCTGCCCCCTACTACCGGTATCTCCTTGCCTTCTGTTGAATTTTACTACCAAATGTGCACATGGGTGTTGGTTGATTAGTTCTGATTTAATAGTGAGTACATGTGGTGTTTCTTTTTCTATTCTTATGAAACTTCACTTAGAATAATGTTCTCCAGTTCCATTCAAGTTGTTGCAAAAGGTATTAGTTCACCATTTTTAATGGCTGAGTAGTACTCCATGATAGATATAGTATATACCACATTTTATTAATCCATTCATGTATTGATGGGTTGGTTTCACATCTTTGCAATTGTGAATTATGCTGCAATAAACAGCCTACAGAATGAGGGAAAATGCTTGCTGTTCATCTGATAAAGGTCTGATAATGAGATTCTATAAAGAACTCAAGCAAATCAGCAAGAAAAATATCAAACAACTCCATAAAAAAGTGGACAAAAGACATGAATAAAAGCTTTTCAGAAGAAGATAGACTAAGGGCCAATAAACATATGAAAAAAGCTTAATGTCTTTAATCATCAGGGAGATGAAAATCAAAACCACAGTGAAGTTTCATCTGACTCCAGTGAGAATGGCTTTTATGAGAAAAGTCTCTGAACTGAGATGCTGTCATGGATGCAGACAAAGAAACATACACTGTCGGTGAGCCTGCAAACTAGTACAGCTTCTATGGGAAATGATACAGAGATACCTCAAAGAACTAAAAGTAGACCTATCATTTGATCCAGTAATCCCACTGCTGGGTATTTACCCAAAGGAAAAAAAAATCATTTTATCAAAAGGACATTTGCACTCAAAAGTATTATTTATATGGTAGCAGCCAAATTTCAAATAGCACTAGCACTCTACATCTTAGTCTTTCTCAACTTAGTTGGCCAAAGTGAAGAGTAATTGTGCTTTGAATATTTATAAATGCTGCTTCTGAGCATTTTCAGACAATGGCAAGACATTTCCCAGAGGAAACCCTGCCAGTCTGAAGTCCTTTCAGCCTTCAGACAGTAGTGAGATCTTATAATCGCCCAAAGAATACATGCTGTGCTGGTGCCCTCCTTCTCCATCTCTTACTAATGTCTCCTTTCACTCTGCATCAGCCGGGATGATGTCCTTGCTGTTCTTTAAAATGACAAGCACACTTTCACCTCAGGCTTTTGCCCTCTTCTTCCCTCTGCCTGGAATGTACTTCCCTTGATGTGTATTTGGTTTACTCTCTGGGTCTCTGTGTGGATGTCGTCTACTCAGAGAAGTCTTCCCTGACGAATCTCGACTATAGTAGCACCCACATTCCTCTGTGCTAGGCCCTTTTTGTTCTGTCTGATTCCTGTATGGTACTAACACTCATTTATTTCTGCTTCCCTCCTGCCTGTGCCTGAGTGCCTGCGTGCCTGCGTATGCACACATGGAAGCCATCTCTTGCAGACAAGGATTCTAGAACAGTGCCTGGCACTGAGGCCACCATGTTTGTTGAGGGAATGAAGCTGTTGACTGAAAGGGAGGTGAAGAGAGGCCACTGGAGCAGGCTTGTGCCCTATCATCAGCCTACTGGCATCCCTGAGTGCTCAGATGGCATCTTGCTTGCCTCTCTGTCAGATGCTGCACCATTTAGGCAGCTCTTTCTGTGGTTATTTCTTCCATTACACGCTAAATGACTTGAGACATCAGTCTGTCGTAAGGTTCTCCCCCTTCTGTCATCTCGGCTGTCTTCCTTCAGAGCTAGCACTGAGCCTCACATGCTGCTTTGCTCACAGTATACTCTCCAGCTATCTGTTAACAAGGGATACAGGTAGCAGGTGTCCTCCCCAAGGAGGAGAGCAGTAAATTAGGCAGCACTGTAATTTCTCAGGCAAACTTCTAGCATTTCCATTCAGAATTCCTCTATGTACTTTTCCTGAGTCGTAAGTAAGAAAATTCCATTGCCTATGCTCTTGACGAGAGAAGGGACTGGCATTTCTTGGTCACTACGGTTTCTCCAGTGCCTCACATGGTGCCTGACACATGGTGCTCACACTCAGGAAGTGTTCACTGGCAATTCATTGCCAAAGTAAATTTTGGCATACATAAAGTTTACTATGATTGATGTAAAAATTGCACTTTAAAATTATGAGAATTATTTAACTATCCATACAGGAACTATGCAGAACAGTTTCTCATTGTAAAAGAGCTCTTGCTGCTCACCTCATCTCCTGTGATATTGAATAAAAGGTGTCAGAAAATACATACCCTTTCCCTAGATGGGGGTTCATAAATGTCAGACCTCAAAGTCTCTTCTGAATAAATTACTGCTTTTTTTTTTATTTAAAGGTACCCTCATGACCTTAAAGAATCCTACTTCTTCCTCAGTAGAATTTAAGCCTCAGGCATTTGATTACAGAGGAGTGAGAACCTATGCTTCTAGGATTAATGCAATGAGAGATCAAGGGCAGACAACACGGCCACCCAGAGAAAATGCTATGTTCATAAAAAAATAAGGCCAAAGTCCACAGTTCAGAATATCCTCTCTCATAAATAGTTAATTGGCAGTGAAAAGCTTAAGGGCTTAATCTCTATGTAGTTATGGACATGTCTTGTATACACTGCCTGGGATTAGGGGTGGATAGTCTTTAGGCAGAAACAAGCCAAGGCTTTCACTAGCTTTGCAAGGCAGGCAAGCACCAGGAATTCCTGGACAATGAGTTCTGTTTTATGGGTTTCTTTTTTTTGAGACAGAGCCTCAAGCTGTCACCCTGGGTAGGGTGCCATGACTTCACTGCTCACAGCAACCTCCAACTCCTGGGCTCGAGTGAGTCTCCTGCCTCAGCCTTCCAAGTAGCTGGAACCACAGTCGCCCGCCACAATGCCCAGCTATTTTTTGGTTGCAGCCGTTATTGTTGTTTGGTGGGCCTGGGCTGGATTTGAACCCGCCACCTTAGGTGTATGTGGCTGGCGCCTTAGCCGCTTGAGCCACAGGCGCCGAGCCTAAAAAGATTTTTC
>NW_003852427.1:2751961-2755916 GCF_000181295.1 Otolemur garnettii
GACTTTAAAATTTACTGTTCCCACACCTTGCCTCAATTCTCCTTTCTAACCTTTCAGAAAGGGTTCTATCTTGGAACTCTTGTACTAAGTCCATGGGCTCGAGTGAGTCTCCTGCCTCAGCCTTCCAAGTAGCTGGAACCACAGTCGCCCGCCACAAGGCCCAGCCATTTTTTGGTTGCAGCCATTATTGTTGTTTGGCAGGTCCGGGCTGGATTCGAACCCGCCACCCTAGGTGTATGTGGCTGGTGCTCTAGCCGCTTGAGCCACAGGCGCCGAGCCTTTTATGGGTTTCTTTCAGATTGAAAGGAGCATGGGCTGGGTGCAGCCCTGGGCTAGGGATTGGGAGACCTACCCTTGTGACTGTGGGGAGGTCATTTATCCTAACTGATGGAGACAGAAACATCATGGGCATCATCATCAAATGAGATAGTGTGGTTCCTGACGGGCGACAAAGTTCTGTGGAAATAGGATGATTAGCTAGAGTTGCGTACTTGCTTGGCAAGACCCTAAACTTAGCTGACGATGACTCTTCACCTTCTTTTGCACCATACCTGAGCAGCTAAGCATGGTTGGAAACATCATTTAGCTATGAAGACTGATATTTTAAAAAATGATTGCTGACCTCAAGTGATAACTTCGTGCCACTGGCGTTCGTACTACATTTATCAAATCCATTTTCTTTCTCATTTCTAGACTGTGATTTTATACATTCTCTTCTCTTGAGACCTCCAACACTTCCTTCCCATTCTCACTATCAGCTGATGACTTTCCTTCCCGTTTCCCAGAGGAATTTGAAGCCACCAGAGGAGAATTTCTACCAGCTCCACTGCCATGTCCATCTACTTGCCTACATTTCTGTCTACAAGTACTGCTGCCTGTCCTGTTCACATGCATTGAAGGGGTTTCTGGTCACCAGAGGAGGGGGTTTTGACGTGAGGAATCAAGAGATTTGACACAAAGTCCATATGGAGGGACTGAGGAACTCAGTGGCAGGAGCCCCCTTGAGTAAACCTCAGGTCCGTGTTTGTTATCATAAAGCAGGAAAAAGTAGTTAAAAGTTACTTATCAGACATCAGCACTAAAAAGGGGAAACATGGAAAGTGTCAGACAGAACGTCTCCAACTTGTTTTTGCAAAATCTCAGATCTTAAGCAAGATTTCTGGCCTTTAGTCTCAAGAGACTTTTGGAATCTAGGGAATCTTTACCATAACCATTACTGCTACACGTCACATACACATTCTCTCTTGGAGGCCACTTTTCTGACCTCCTGCACGTACACAGCCAACAGGCCATTCTTGTGATTCTTCAGGTCTCTCAAGCAGGAAGTGAGTCTTATGCTAAAGATCAGGGCTCAGTTTCCCCCACAATGGATCCTATGCATGCCCCTAGCTAAGACCAGTTTGTTCACTTGCGTGTCAGGTTGCATCCAGAATTGCCTGGTGCAGTGTATGGCAGTGCAGTTCTCCTCTCTCCTGCTTTGCCAATCTATTCTTCTCTACTGGATCTTTCTAGTTAATACATAAAATCACCTATTAATTTCTCCCACTTAAGTAATAGACCCTTTATTGATCTCTTTTCATTCATCAGCTGCTACTCCATTTCTATGTTTTTCTCTATGGCTAGAACTCTTCAAATTATTGTCTGTATCTACTATTGCCTGTTCCTCTTCCATGTTCTTCTTTGAAGTCATTGTTGTCAGGCTTTTGTTCCCACCATTTCACCAAAAGTGCTTTCATTAAGGTCAGTAATGATCTTTGTGTTGCTAGACCCTGTTTGCTCTACTTGATCCCTGATTGTACTTGATTCCTCTGTTATCGTTGTGCCTGTAGTACCCTTACTTCTCAATGTACTTGTTCTCTTGGCTTCCAGAGCACCAAACTTCCCTGGTGTACCTCAACCCCACTGTTTTTGCCTCCTAGTCTCCTTTCCTGATTCCTCTTCCTATTAGAGTGCTACAGGACATGGTCTTTGGACCTCCTCCTGTCTCTATTAGCACTCACTTCTTCCCTCAGTAATCTCACATTGTCTGGGAGTTCAAATCCATCTGGAAGCTAATCTCTCACAGACCTCCAGCTTATGCTTCCCTTCTGCACTCCAGGCTCACATGTCCCCCTGCTCTTGGAGAGGCACACCACAGCCTGCTCACCCTGTGTATTCTCCCAAGCCCTTAGCAGGCTTACCAGCTGCAGGCATACTTGTTGGCTGGTGGTTGTCCTCTGCTTTGTTCTAGAACATGGGCTCCACAAGAGGGGCTCTGTTTACTGTCATATCTACAACACCCAGAAGAGTGTCTGGCACATTGTACATACTTCATAAATATATTGTTGGAGGAGTGGATGTGTTAGGTTTTACTGTACAGTGGAGACTTTAAAATTTACTGTTCCCACACCTTGCCTCAATTCTCCTTTCTAACCTTTCAGAAAGGGTTCTATCTTGGAACTCTTGTACTAAATCCATTTCATACAATGATATGACTGTTTCTGTATGTCCTTGTTTAATTGTTGGCAGGCATTTTAGTATGCAGTGTTAAATATATTCTTTATGATGGATTTGGGGAGGCTATTTGGGGTAGTAGACATATTTGACTTTAGAGCTAGATACTTCTGATTTCAAATTCTTGCTCTGCCACTAGATAGCTACAGAGCTTTAGTCAAAACATAGTAACCTTAGACCTTGGTTTTCTCATTTTTAAATAAGTGAAATATTTGGTTCATAGGATTGTTTGGAGAAATTAAATGCTGAATATATGGAATGCATCTGGCATAATTCTTGGCACATAATAGGTGTTCAAAAATGGTAATTATTACGATTACTGTCTTTAGCACATAATCTTCAAGATTGCTTGCAATTCAAAACTTTTTGAAATAAAACAATTATACTTATTCCTTTTAAATGTCAGCAGTTGGTCTTTGGTCAAGAACATAATTATCTAATATAACATTGTTTCTGTGGAAAAACTTAGATGTTGGATTTATTTTACATTTAACTTACAGAGCCTTTTTCAGGAATTTATTCTGCTACAAAGTTCAAGGACTGCCTTTCAGTAAAATTTACTTAGCTGGAGTGCTTAGGAATGGAATGTTCTGGAGGAATTAAATCTTCTAATTAATGAGAAAGAAACTTATTTTGTAGGGAAGGCTTTTTCTAAGATGCCTTTATATGTACACTGAGCATAATCCCAAAGTATACTGTGAGCTCTCAGTAAGTACTTGGTTACTTGTCTTTGATCCAGAGACATTCACCTGAATTCCTCTGTTTATTGTCCTAAGATATAGAAAGTAGAGGTGATGCTATTAAATACAAACCCAGCATAGGTGTAAAGGTATATCTTAGAGGAGCTTTTGGGCCTTGAACCCTAAATGTCATTAGTATTGATACCACATTCATGACAGTTATTCATTGCTTTCACCTACTTAGGTGAAGAAGGATTGCAAATGGCCATCACTCAAAGGAACCTGAGACAGTAGCTGCAAACTTACATGTATGTGCACATGTAAACACATAGACTCACACTGTTAAATAATGCAAGAGCAAACTATTAAGTGCATGATAAAGTCTAACATATATCACTCAGCAGTATGTTGTAAGCGCCAAAATGAATGGGATAAATATAAGTACTGTGATTTCAAAGAAGGAGTGATTAACAAAGGCTAAAAATGGTCAGGGAAGGCTTCCTGGGAAAAGTGAGATTGGAACTGAGCATTGAAAGATGAGTCAGATTGTGTCTCCTGATGCATTTTATGAGGTTGGTCCAGTCATGGACGAGTGCATGGCTCAGAAGCCAATCCATACCCTCCCCTGGGAGAAGGAGGGCAAGTCTGCTGATTGACTTACACTTTCCTGTGAACACAGCACATCATCCCTAAGTCATGTCCTTGTCTGGCACTTATGATTTTGGGTGCTTTATGGGCTTTGGGTCAAGGTGAGGGCTTCTTAAGCTGTGAGGGCAGGAAAG
>NW_003852427.1:2756074-2761038 GCF_000181295.1 Otolemur garnettii
CTGGTCAACACAACCTTCATGTCATTTTCTCAGTTATTGCTTTAAAACGTTCACATTCTACTCTTAGAAAGATTCACCTGTACCCCTATAAGGTAATAGGGTCAAATTTTTTGTGGAGAAGTGTCTGAATGATTACCTAACTTTTTAGAGATAAGTCAATGAGGGAAACTTTTGTTTTGTTTTTTTTTTTTTTTATTGAATGGTAACTATGTACATTAATGCACTTCTGGGAAACTTTTTTGATGGCAGAATTTTCTCTGGTGATGGTTTGATTTGATGGGTGATTATGCAGGAGAAGGAAAAGGAGATTGGGGCTTTACAGAAAAACCTGACATCATTCACAAGTAATTTACCCCATTCCCAGAAACCCACACCTTTTGATTATGCACGGGGTAGGTGCAGTGGGGTGGATGGAGAGAGTTTTCATATATTCTTTCATTTCTCAGCTCCCTGGATTGTTCACTTGGAAACCATAGCTGTTCATAGTTAGTTGTACTAGATGGGCGTGTTTGGCCATCAGCCTATGGTCTTACACAGGCCTTTCATGTTAGTCATGTTCCCTATTGGTAGAGAGGCTGAAGTATAGAGGTAGGTGAGCTGGAAAAGGAAGGGCCACTACTGTCCTATGCACAGGGTACCAGCCACGGTTCTGCACAGGAACTGTAGCTGCTGGTCTATGTTTAAATTAACCATGATTCCTAAACAGAAAAGTAGCCTTGTCTTTTTTAGGAATAGGTGGTGGGGAAATTCTGACCCTGAGTAATTTTGGACTCATAAAATTATCTTGAAGTTATTGTGACATCACTCTGGTTTTACCAAAGAGAAAATTACCACTCAGCCCTTGGACTGGTTTGTTTGAAATCACTAAGCTTTTGTCTGTCTGTCTCCCTCTATTCAGTTTGCTATTGACTGCCGAATTTACATCACTGCTCCTGACCTATTAGTCATCTCCATTCATATGTTTCAAAGGCATCTCAAGCTTGACACCTCCAAAATAGAACCTAGGTCTTCCTCCTAGTCTGGCCACTCACAGCCTTCTCTATCCCAGGAGGTGGCATCCCACCCACCTGGGTGCTGACCCAACAAGTCTGAGGCTTTCTTGGATTTCTTCTCATCCCTGATCTATCATCAGAATTTATTGACCAATCTTGTCCTCCTTATCTCTGGATTTATTTTGAACCTCTCTACTTCTCCTTGTATCTGCTACCACCTCCCTAGTCCAGACTACCATCATCTTTTGGGCCTCTAATCTATTCTCCACACAATGGCCAGAGTGGCCTTTTAAAAACAAATCTGAGCATATCATCCACCTAAACACCCTTTTAGAGACCATCCTCTAGGAACAGAACTAAGGGTTTGTACCAGGGCTCCTGAGGCTCTGTGTGTGATCCCTGCTTCTCCTCTAGAGTCCCTCTCTGCTCTCTCCTTTGCCTGTGATGCTTCAACCACATCAACATCATTTCAATTTCTTTAAAATGATAAACATTTATTGCCACAGAGCTTTCAAACATATTTTTTTTCCCATCTGAAAACTCCCATTTTGTCAATTAGTTCTTAGCTTAGATGTCATTTCTTTTAGGCTACGTTGATTCCCCCCATCTAAAAAGTTCCTCCCTATTTTTTCTATTGTTATGCCCCACCTGTTTTCTTGACAGCATCATTCATGATTGTTTATTCACTAGTGTGGTTATCTTCTATACTAATTGCTGTCAGGGAAAGCCTGTGCTTGTTCTGCTCGCCCTGTGAACACTCTTTGTCCCTAGCTGTCTCCTACCTTGCCTTTCCTTTGCTCCACTCACATCTGCCTCCTTGCTGTTCCTCAGCGGGCTAAACATGCTCTGCCCCAAGGCCTTTGCACTTGCCAGATCTTTTGTTCAGAAAGATTTTTTTAAGCTGATATCTACATGGCTGACTTTCATTTTCTTTAGATCTTTACTCAAAGTCCCCTTTTCAGTGAGCCTGTCTGTGGCCCCTGTGTGTGAAATTACACCTGCCCCTGCCACTTCACACTGTGAATGCCCTCTTGGCCTATTTTTCTCCTTTGTACTTATCCCTTTCTACCATCTGACACATTGCGCTTATTTTATTTATTGTCTCCTCCACTAGAATGAAAGCTCCAGAAAGGAGGGGACTTCTGTTCTTTCATTTTGTATGTCCAATGTTTTGAATACTTCTGGGCACTCATTCTACAAATGTTTGAATGAATGAATGCTTGCCTGAATTATGTGTGCCCAGTGACTGGTACATGGTGGGCAATTCTTAGACTTTTGTTTATTGTGGTGAAATATACATAACATAAAATATGCCATTTTAGCTACTTATAAGTGTTCAGGGTCATCAAGTATGTTAACATTACTGTGAACCCTCACACCATTGGTTTCTTATACTTAAAGGCACCAGGCACAGTGGCTCACAGCTATAATACTAGCACTTGGGGAGGCTGAGGCAGGCAAATTGCTTGAGGTCAGGAATTTGAGACCAGCCTAAGCAAGAATGAGTCCCCATCTTTACTTAAAAGTAGAAAAAATTAGCCAGATGTGGTGGTACTTGCTTGTAGTTTCTGATACTTGGGGGGCTGAGGGTGAAGGATCACTTGAGCCCAGGAGTTTGAGGCTGTAGTGAACTATAATTGCATTCTAACTTGGATGACAGAGTGAGAGTCTGTCTCAAAAAAAAAAAAGTCAAGGAATAAGCAAGTAATTGAATGAGTAACTCTTGGCAAAGGGGACGTAGAATGATTGTTGGCAAAGTAGGTTTATAGTATAGGTCTCCTAATAGGGAGGTACATGTTCTTTCTGCTGAATGATGCCATGGGTGAGGGAGGATGAGAGGACAAGTCTGAGTGCTATCTCAGATGCCAGGTACTTATAGCAAAGATACTCAGTGTTTTAGACTCCAGTTTCGTGTGGTCTCTATTATAAATGACGAGCACCCAGCCTGTCTTCCCTGCTCTCTGCTGGGTGCACCCAGCTTGCACGTGTAGTGTGTACACACATCTCTTCTTCTGCTCCTGAGGAGGTACCTTTTGGAATGTCTTCCAGCTCCAGCGGGTGCCTCCCATCTCATGGGATCCTTGTCTCAAGAGGGCCCTGTCTGCCTCCCTTTATTTCTTGTTAGCCCCTTAGGAGAGAGTATTCCATTGACTGGAGGGAAGTGTTTATTTTTAAGTCTAAAGTAAACCAGATTATGTTGAGCACAAAATGTTAAGTGTGGGTCAAAATCATTGACTATGAAATTCTTCCAGATGGATTGGGGGGGGGGGTTATTTTAAGCCTTTAACCATTTCTTCTTGTAAGCTTGTTGAGTTTTATGGGAAATCCATTCTTCTGTGTACTTTACTCTCTCAAGGCCTCTCTTAGGCAGCTGTAGTATCTCCTCTCACCCTCACCATACTCCCCCCACATTCATTCTCATGTGCTCACTGTTACTCATGCGCACTAACTCACACAAGCATGCCCAACCTGCCAGTTTATTTTGACTCTCTTGGGATTGTAAGGAAGAAGCCCAGAGAGCTGAGAGCGAACCTCACAGTGACTTAGGATTGCGAGGATGAGACCTCTGCTCAGACCCAGACAGGCTTCAGCTATCCTATATCACATGCTGCTCTGGAATTCTCAGGGATATTGCAGTGGTGTCTTTTCATTGTGATTGCATTGGCATCTTAGGACAGAAGCACAAGACACCCACATCTAAGTATTTGGAGGTTTTGTTGAATACTGCAGTCTTCTGTGGGGTGCTTAGAGAGGATCAGGCATAGGCTGGACCCCAGAGGAGCTTAGAGTGCAGTGATACCAGCAGTGGTGTCCATACCCAACTCCTGTACAGATATTATGAACATGATACCCTGGCTGTGCACAGAAAGCTGTGGGAGCTCTAAGGAGAGAGACGCTTGCTCTGTGTGGTGGGAATACATGGAGATCAGGGGAGAGTAACAGAGGTTCCTGTCAAGGCTGAGGGTAAGTGCTGCTGTGCATGGGCAGAGTAGGGGGAAAAGTCAGGGCTGGGTAGGACTGGGGTTCAAGGCAGTTCCTATTTTGTCAGTGATAGATAGAAAATGAATTCATTTGGGATTATGCTCATTTTTGTTGTTAGCTATAATCATTTGTTGTTTGACTTACTTTCTGCCTTCAGTAGAGATATGAGAACCTGGCAGGAAATTGTTGAATTTCCACCAGTGTGGCCATCATACACAGCAATGCAGAGTTCAGAGTTGGTTGTTATTCTGCTAGTAAGGAAGGCATTCTGTGTTACCCTAATTAACAAGATTACCCAGCCCAGTGGACAAGTAGCAATGTCCTTTTAGCTCATTCTTGGTTACTTCATGGCAGTGAAGATACATACCAATTGATTTAAGGTATCTGGATAGATTTTTTTACTAGTCATGTCTATTTAAAAAATCTTCAGTCACCTCTCTTTTTCTTAAAGGGTGATAAACACTTGGTCATGTGACAAGACTTGGCATTGGATTGTTAATTGAAATATTTGCTAATACTTGTATCCCCACAGCAAAAGTCACTAAGTGAATCCTTAAATATCTTATTGGAAAAGGGGAAAATATCCCTTAACTGGCAAAGTTTTTTCTCTTCTTAAAATTAGGCTTATAAATGACTAAATAGATGATGGAAAAATTACAATAGTTTTTTTCTAGAGTATCAATTTTTAGTTGGGAGAAAAATGTCTTGTGGGAACCTTGCCTTCCCTGTTGAAACTAGACAAAGCGCAGTGCTGATGGTCCTTGTTGCATCTTTGCTTTATTAGTTCTCCTGGGTGTCTTGGCTTCAGATAAGACACATGGCCCACAGAGGGAGTCTGCTGCTTTCATTTGGGAAATATGCCATCTGTTTCCATCACAGTGGCCCACAAAGGAGTTGGAAGATACCCCTGACATTGGTTATATTAGAAAAATAACAAAAGGCCCCTACAGTTTGACTTGTAGGTCGGTTTGCTTTCTTTTTTTTTTTTTT
>NW_003852427.1:2761201-2798692 GCF_000181295.1 Otolemur garnettii
AGCCGTCATTGTTGTTTGGCGGGTCCGGGCTGGGGATTCAAACCCGCCACCTTAGGTGTACGTGGCTGGCGCCTTAGCCGGTTGAGCCACAGGCGCCGAGCCCGGTTTGCTTTCTTAAATCAAATGGTGCCCAATGAAAGTTTTCTGGTGAGTGTTTCCTCTGAAGTTTTAAATGGATTTAAATAAAGTTCGGTGTCTAGATGAGAGGATTCCCAGTGAAATCTTCAGTGTACAGAAGTGCTAAAAGCCATTGAGCAAGAAAGCCATTGCTTTCCATAATGTTTTCCTGTAAGAACATGAGAATCCCCATCCTCCATCAGACTAATGGCTCTTCCAGTCCAGCACTCTGCCACTGAGAGTGGAATTAAGGGAGGCAGTGTGGGTGGACCCAATGACCCTTCTAGCTATCACCTTAAAATATGGGGTGTGCTCCATGTATGCATAACTTCCTTTAATAAACTATTGTGGAACCATTATTTTCTACTGTTCTTGAATTTGTCTAAATTGCTTTCGCAGCAGTTTTTATTTTTAACCATTACCACCTGGAGGAATGTGGCAGACAGTCTGAGCAGCAGCCACTCAGGATTTGCCTCTGTCACCAATAAAGGATCACTGTCATTTTTCTTTTTTTTTGGGGGGGGGGATTCAAAGTGTTGTGATTTGTACAAATTGGAGTGTTTACATCCTACTAATTAGGATATTTCACCTCATTTACTTCATCACAGTGTTAAGACATTTGTGTTCAATACTTGATAGATTTGACTTGTATCCTTGCAATATAATCCATAGGTGAGGTCCTACCATTAACCCTCCCACTATGGAACCACCCTCCTCCCTTCCTGTCCTCCTCTCCTTTCTCCCTCCTTCATCCTGGGCTATAGTTGTGGTTCATCTCTCATATGAAAGGGTGAGTGATTATAAATTGGGTTTATAGTAGTACTGAGTACATTGGATGCTTTTTTTCCATTCCTGAGATATTTTACTAAGAAGAATATTTTCCATTTCCATCCATGTAAACATAAAAGAGGTAAAGTCTCCATCTTTTTTTAATGCTGCATAGTATTCCATGGTATACATATACCAAAATTTATTGATCCATCTGTGGGTTGGTGGGCACTTGGGCTTCTTCTAAGACTTGGCAATTATGAATTGAGCTGCAGTGAACAATCTGGCGCATATATCTTTGTTACCAATTGATTTTTGGTCTTTTGGATATACACCTAGTAGAGGAATTGCAGGATCAAACAGCAGGTCTACATTTAGATCCTTAAGTGTTCTCCAAACTTCTTTCCAAAAGGAGTGTACTAGCTTGTATTTCCACCAGCAGTGCAGAAGTGTTCCCTTTTCTCCATATCCATGCCAACATCTGTAGTTTCGGGATTTTGTGATGTGGACTGTGGACTACTCTTACTGGAGTTATATGATATCTCAAAGTGGTTTTGGTTTGCATTTCTCTGATGATAAAAGATGATGAGCATTTTTTCAGTGTCTGTAGACTGTGTGCCTGTCTTCTTCAGAGGAGCTTTGTTCATGTCTCTTGCCCACAATGAAATGGGATCACTTATTCTTTTCTTATTAATAAGTTTGAGTCCTCTGTGGATTGAAACAGAAGAAAACCTTGAACAGTCAAGACATTACTCAGAAATAAAAACAAATCATGAAGTATCACACTACCAGACTCCAGATTATACTATAAATCGATAGTGATCAAAACAGCATGGTACTGGCACAAAAATAGAGAGGTAGATGTATGGAACAGAATTGAAAACCAAGAAATGAACCCAGATGTTTATCATCATTTGATCTTTGATAAGCCTGTCAAAAATATAAATTGGGGGAAAGATTCACTATTTAACAAATGGTGCTGGGTGAATTGACTGGCGACTTATAGAAGACTGAAACTGGACCCACACCTTTCTCCTCTAACAAAAATTAACTCTCACTGGTTAAAAGACTTAAACTTAAGACATGAAACTATAAAAATTCTTGGAGAGAGTGCATGGGAAACACTTGAAGAAATTGGCCTGGGAGGGGTGGCGCCTGTGGCTCAGTGGGTAGGGCACTGGCTCCGTATTCCAAGAGTAGCAGGTTCAAACCTGGCCCCGGTCAAACTGCAACAAACAAAAAATAGCCGGGCGTTGTGTCAGGCGCCTGTAGTCCCAGCTACTTGGGAGGCTGAGGCAAGAGAATCTCCTAAGCCCAGGAGTTGGAGGTTGCTGTGAGCTGTGTGATGCCATCTACCAAGGGCGATAGAGGGAGACTCTGTCTCTACAAAAAAAGAAAAAAGAAAAAAAATTGGCCTGGGAGAATACTTTATGAGGAAGACCCCCCCTAGGCAATTGAAGCAACATCAAAAATACATTACTAGGATCTGATCAAACTAAAAACTTTCTGCACTGCCAAGAACACAGTAAGTAAAGCAAGTAGACAGCCCTCAGAATGGGAGAGGATTTTTGCAGGTTATATTTCCAACAAAGCACTGTCATTTTTCATTCAGTTTTTGTATTGGTTCTCTTGATTCACAAAGTAGGATTGATAAATGCTTACATTATTCACCTGTGTATTTATTTTACCTCTTTCTAAGAGAAGATTGCTTTAAATCATGCACCAGTACAGTTCTTAATGGTATTTTCTTCCTTGTACTTTGCTGTAGGGGCTCTCAGAGCTGTGGAGCCTTGTTAATACGCCCTACGTTAGAATAGTGAGATGTGGACCTCAGAGTTTGAGTTAATTTATTGTCCCACTGTCCATGTGGTCTAGACTGCTTTGGGGCTGTACCTCAGGCTTAGCTTCCTTATCTGGAAGGTGGGGTAATTGGTTCCTTGTCAGAGTACTGTACTCACTTTGGCAATCTGGGTTGCAGGTGACAGAGGCCCAGTTCAAATTGACTTATGCCAAGAGAAGCCTGGGGTGTGGCTGACCTCAGATGCTTCTAGATTCCAGAGGTGCCAGTGCTGGTGTGGTGCTGTCTCCTTATCTTTCAGCAGTGGTTGCTCTGCATGGCTTTCTCCTTGGATGTGATGGTGAGGTGGCTCTGGCAGCTCCAAATTCATGACCTACCAAGTTGGCAACCCAGGCAAAAGAGAGAGTGCTTTTCCAATAGAAAAATTAGAGAAATCCCATGGAGGTGTCTGAGTTTTTGGCTTGGGGCACAGTCTATTCTTGTCCTTTTTAACTGTGGCCAGGGGAATAGAGTCTTATGGTCCTGCAGTGGCCAGAAGAGGGTGGAGTTACCTCTACCCAAACCGCACGAGGAAAGAATTCCCCACAGAGAAGGAGGTTCTCATTAAGAGAAGTGAAGTTGGCCACGCACAGCAGCAAGAGAACATAACAGTGCCTATCCCGAAGGGATGAGGGCTGTGAGGTGATGTGGGTAGAGAACTCCAGGCAGTGCCCTGCATGCAGAATTCCCAGGAGGCAGAATCTATCCTCTTATTCTTCCTTGTAGTACTTAAAGAGTGCCACTTCTTTATACTGGTTCCAAAGGCACTTCTTTAAAACATTAAGTTGATTCTACCTTTAATATTTTTATAAACTTTTAATTTCACTTACCTTCAACCTTGATGTGTTTTGAAAAGATCTATTTTAAGAGGGAACATGGCAAGGGGAAATTTCACTTAATCTGTTTTTGTCATCCAGTCAAAAATGACGTATGGGGAATGTACCATGTACAAAACACCCTGAAATCTGTTGGGGATAGAAAGGAACCATGAAAAGCCCCATTCCTCGGGTGTCTGCAGCCCACTTTGTATGTGTGGTAAGCCAAGTGTATACATCCTGTGATGCAGGGTATAATACGAGCAAGAGCTGTCAGGGAAGTAGGAAGATACAGAAAGCCCAGAATAGAGCAGGAACCCATGCAGGCAGGAGAGCAGAGGATGCAGCGTCTGAGCTGAGTCTGAAGAAGGAATGTGGTTTTATAGGCATCACTGTACAGAGAAAGATGGGGTGGAGAAAGGGGTGGCCAACAGAGGTGAGGGACAGGGAGCTGATTCATTCATTCTTGATGTTCACGTTATGCTGGGCTCTGTGCTTGGAACTGGGCATTCAAAGACAAGAAGCAGTTCCTTTCTCGATTGAAGATGTCATAAAAAGCCATGGCTGCCCAGACAGAAGTTTGCAAGGGGTCTGGTGAGAGTGTGGCAGAGGGAACGCTCGACTTTTCTTTCTGATGGTGAAGGGTACGAACAAAGCACAGAAATGGGATGGTGAGGATGAATCTGTGAAACAGGAGGATTTCTGGGGCCTGCGGCCTCCAGGAGGTGGTATAGTGGAGCTGGCTGGTAGAGGAGCTTGCATACCAGAGTAAGGAGTTTGGCAAATTTCATGGATGTGTGTCCTATGTAGTTGCCCAGGGCTCCATAATTGGCTTAATGCTCTGCTGTTGTCATTTTGAAATATTAGTACTTTTAAAACAAGAGGTCCTACATTTTCGTTTTGCATGGGGCCCTGCAAATGATGTAGCCTGTATGGAGGAGGATATACTGTCAATCTGAGCTGTGCTTTAGGATGTATCCAGTGCAGTTAAGGAGAGGAGAGCAGAGATGAGACCATAGTTGGCGAGCTATTTGCATTGTTAGGAAGAAGAACCATTAAAGACCTCCATCAGGACGTGTGTACTCAGGGTAAGCGGGCCAGGCCCTGGCAGCAGAGGAAACACATAGGCTGGGGGAGGAGAAGCCAGGTTTAGCTTTTAGCTCTCAACTCAGGGACTTGCTCAGAACTGCCCTCTGAGACAGGGCTGCCGCTAACTTACCTATAGATAATGCAGGTGATCCAAATTGCAGTTTATAAGACTGTCTTAATATTTTTACTCTTAACGGTAAACTAAAACTGACATTGACAGGCTCATTCAAAGAACATAAAATCACCAGAAAAGACATTCTGGAATCAAACAGATGGACCGAGCAATCATGTTAAAAAACAGTAAATCATAACTTGAACTTCAGTTGATTATAATCAAATTTCTCTTTCCTTATTTAATTTTGAAACATCTTCCTAAGTAGTTTTCTATTTTGGTTTCTTTTAATTAAAAGACCTTGTTATTATAGGGCACTCCAAGTAAAGGTACCTCATATGCAACATCTGAAACAAAAAACCTTATCATTTGGGAAATGATATCCTTTCTGAGGTTAGGAAGTGGGTATTTTGTCTGTTACAAAGATTTGTGAGGGCATTTATTTTTCTTCGTTCAGTTAACAAATGAACAAATCTGTATTTACCTGATTTTCAAAAATACCCTTCAAGGAAATCAGGTTGCCCTGAACTTAACTTTGGATCTCCACCATCTGCTGACCAGTATGTCTCAGCAGGCAGGGCTTTGATTAGTGGGGTGGGAGGCTGTGTGACTTTGAATCGTCATATCTGATCCCTTTGTACTGTCTTCTGTTTCTTGTCTGGTACAGACACAGGCAAAGCACTTTTGTGGAAAGAACACAGGGTTGGGCAGTGCTGTACAAGGGCCCAGATGCTGAGCTGGGCCATCTAGAAATTAAGGAAGCAGCTTAGTAGGAGCCAGGGTGAGGCTTTTGAAAAGATTGAAGGTCTTTACTTCAGTTACGTGAATAGATTGGTACTCCTTTTCACATTTTTATCAAAAAATGTGTTCTTGGCAAGTACAAAGACCACTGTAGCTCTTCCTTCTCTTATGGTATGGTCTACAACTGGTCATCCAAAGTGATTCTCTCTGGTTTATGCATCCTTTTTATGAAGGAATAATTTGGTACCATCCAGATATGCCATGCTCAATAAATGAGGATTATACCTGGCTTTTTTTTTTTTTTTTGAGAGGGTTATGAAAGAATACATAATGTCATAAATGGGAGACCCATAAAGTTAGCGAGATGAAGACTCAAGAATTCTCTTGCTTTGCTCATTTGCTCTCAATAAGTGAGATATATTTGATTTCATCTGGATGCTCCTGCTATGCTGATGGTGCGTATTGCTCAGCCAGTGCCTCTCATAGCAGCCAGCACCTCCAGTAGAGAATGTGCTTAGCAGACACTTGGCCATGTCCTTTGTGTCTCCTATGTTACCAAGTATCTTGCTTTATACACAATAGGTACTTGTTTGTTGGGTAAATAAATAAATGTGCAGTTTAATTAACCCTGTTTACCTGCCTGTGGAAAGAGACATTCACCATCTGTAGAGTGTGACCTGTGACTTTCTCTAGATGCAGGGACAGCTTTGATCTAAAGCATCCTTATAATCTCACTTGGCCCTCTTTGGCATGAAGAATTGGGAAGGCAGAGACTATGTCCGATTTGCCTGGCATTTATTTCCTAATACCTAGCACAGTGCTTGGCACATGGTAGGAACTTAACAAATATTTTTTGAATGAATAAGTGAATGGGATATACTTGTCTTTCTTAAATTATAGTAGAAGTTCCTTGTGTCTTCAGTGAAGTTTGTTTAGTCTTTAAGCTCCTTTGCTCACTCACTTTCACACACAGGCACACACACGTGTGCTTGTCACAGTGACTAATGTATCATGGTAATGTGATATTTGTTCAGTAAATGGAGTTAGTAAGTGACAGTAGGTAAAGAAAGGTGCACCAGCCAGGAGGTGAAAGATCTGGATCTGAGATCAGGTTTGGCCACCTAACCAGTCTGGAGATGTTGTTAAGTGGCCTAGGTATCCTTAGCCTCTCAGAGTCTCTCTCTCTGAATGAAGCTAGTAATACCTGTTCTGCTTATTTCAAAAGTGGTTTATAGCTTACAAGAAAGGGAGGATCTGAAATGCTTGGTAAAAGTTAAGCCTTGTACAAATGAGGATGTGTTCTTGTCACCAAAATGTGATGAAATCCTGTAATATTGGATGTATGGCTAATATGTATATACCTCCTTCCCAGTCCACACTGAGAACTGGGTGCTTTATTTTATTTACCTGAATAAATATAATAAATAAGCTACATTTTCCACGTACAAAATTTTGAACTCACAGAAAATGGTAAACAACAACAATTACCCATAGAAAATATCAGAGATGACCACTGTTAACCTTTTGGAATATTTCTTTTTGTACCTCTCCTAGGCAGATGCATAAACATTACACTCACCCCCCAACCCCAATATGATTTTAGCCACCAAGAAGTTGTTTTGTATCACATTTTCCTAAGTGTGGAAAGTTTCAGAAAAAGAAAGAGCCTTGTCTTAACATTTTTTCTGTCACTTTCTTGGAGTCTAGTCCGTGTGAGACAGAGCAGGCATTTTCTAAATATTTAATGGCTTTCTAGAACTTCAGGGCTGGAGAACAGGAAAACTATAGTCTCTGGAGAGAAGCAGGCCCAGGAGCCCAGGGTTGGACGGTGGCAGAGCCAGAGCTCAAAATCTTGCTCTTGTCTTCCTGCCATTGGTTGCTAATAATTTAAGGTGCAGATGCAAGAAGGTCCCTTGGGTTGGTGCTTTTAGCAGAGAAGCTGATGCTTAGATAATTTTACCTGCATCTCTAGGTTTGTGGTTACTGCTCAGAATCAAGCTAGTGTCTGGACTTCTTGAAGCAGCTGCCTCTAGTGGAGCCTTCAGACTGTTCTCACAGCATTGTGTTAATTTCTGTATCAACCTACATCTGGGGTCCTCTTCCTGTTTATCATCCTTTGTACCACATACTATATGCCTAGACTCTTCACCCTCAGTTAGCATTCTAGTCTTGATGGGAGTATATTCTGCATCTTTGTTTGAAGATCACATTTCCCTGTCCCTGCCTTCCCTTTCAAGCACAGTAGGAAAGGGTGCTGCTTTCTGGGTCTTCCCTCCCTCTCTCACCCTGCTGTCCTGTGGCTCTTGCTGAGCAGTCTTTCATTCACCAGCAGACATTTCATGTGTAAGGTCCTCAGCTGGGCTGTACTGTGGAAGATGCAGTAGATGTGCAACCTCAGCCTTTAAAGATCTGAGTTGAGAGAGAGAAGGAGGATGTGTATATAGAAAAAATGTAACTCAGTTTATAAAGTGGCCAGCAGCCCGAGACAGGGACAGGGAATGCACTTTGGGTCCTCGGTAGCAGAAGGCTTTTCTTGTGGTTATTGGGAGTATAGGGAGCTGGGCAAGCAGGGCTTTGAAAGGAGGGGCATTTGAGCCTGTCCTTGAACATTTGAAGGTTGTAAGAGAAAGCATTCTAGGTAGAGGAATGAGTATCACATAAGAAGGGTGTCGGTGAATCCCTAAGTGGGGGGTACCCAGGAAAGAAATCTTGGATCTGAAAGCTCTGTAGCAGCAAGTTAAGTTTTTCTCCTCTGCAGGCTATGACTTGGGGAAAATGTCATCTCTCAGTCCCCACCCCACCTCCCCTTTCCTGTTTCAGTGATGTTGGTACAAACAGCCTTTCCTTTGGGACAGAGCTCTTGACAGGGGGCCATAGACATCTTAGGAGCCTTCCAGTGGGTTTTAGGTGATCTGGAAGCTCCCTAAACTTGTGCACATTTCCATTCAATTTTTAGAGGTCTCTGTTACCCTTGAAAGGATAACTACTTAGAGTCTAGGAGGAAGAAAATTGGCATATGGGCTCATTTTAAAAACTTATTTTTAAAACTCTCAAATTATGTACAGTTTATTGGGGAAGGTTTCATTTAGATTGTGCACCCAATGGGCAAGATTATGTGTCATCTCTGCCCAGAACTTGGTCTCAGAAACTTATTTGTTCAGCTTGTTCAGGGAATAAAATAATTTGAGATGGCTATAAATCCACATGTGTGCTGAATTGCAGTAGAGCAGATTATTTAGAAAAATTTGCTGCTTCCAGGATCCTCAGGCTGACCATGTGGAGGAGACATTTCCATTGTCAGTCTCCCTGCCTGGTCCTTGCTTGACCCTCTTTATTTAGCACAGGGACAAACCTTGGCACATCCTGCCAGCAAGCTGAGAGGCTGTCTGGCCAGCACATGCCAAATGTGGTGTGAGCTGTCTTCTCTTTACAGGCTCATAAGCCCCGTCATCCCCAGGTACAGGGCTAGACCCAAATGTGCCTCTCTACCCATTACGAGGTGGGTATGCTTGGGAATCTCATCTAGGCCCCCTCTTTGACTTGAGAATGATTTGTGCTGGCTGCTTGTCCTACGCAGTGTAAGGCCTCCTGTGGCTGCAGAGCCTCATTTGGGACTCTCCACAGGGGTTTTCTTCCTCATGAGTCCTCACTCTGTTTATAATCAGAAGCTCTACCAGGTGGGTGTGAGGTGCCCAGCAGAGAGTAGGGACACTGACAGCTGCCTTGGCGTTTTGTTAAGCAGGTATACAAGTGGCCAGCCCCTCAGAGAGCCACAAGGTGCTGGAGTGGCAGAGTCATTTGTTTTCCCATCTGATGTAGTCTGCTTTATAACTGGGTGAGAGGAGTATGCCCCTTCACAGATTTTCTTTTTTCTTTTCTTTTTTTGCCTTTGTGGGATTCAATTACCCACATTAAACACTATGGTGTACAGTGTTTGGGGGTAGTGAGCCAAGGCAGGCTGTTCCTACCTCAGGTGGAAGCAGGACACCCTGGGTGACTATTTTCATCTGCCCACTCCTCTTTCTGTTCATTCTCATTCATTAACACGTAACTCTCTGATAGTCTCCTATGTGCTGGCAGGGAGGTAGAAAATAGAGGCACATAGTTCCTGTCCTCAGTGAGCCTTCTGGCATGTGTGCTGGTGTGGGGCTGGGATGGGAAGGAGGTTGGAGTGATGTTCTCACTTCTTTCCCTCTGTGATGCCCTGGTTTTCATTCTGTTATTCCAAAATGCAGAATCTTCACCACTTGTTTCCATGTCTAACATCTTATTGCATTTATAGCCCCTCTGTTCATCTGCCTATTCATCCATTTCCCCCATTCCAATATTTACATGTCTTAGGATAGGAATGCAAAAAAAAAGACTTTCTGCTCTCAGGTTGCTTTTTCATGGTTCCAATTGTGTTGGGGATTTTTTGCCCCCACTTAACTTGTAAGTTCCTTGAAGATTGAAGATTATCTCTCCTTGATGATTCTTAGAAGTTGAAAGATTTGTGTGGTTAGTGGATTGCTGCAGCTGTTGTGCTGCCTGTATATGCTTCATGAAAGGCTTAAAAAGATGTGTGTCTGCAAGGCATACCTGCCTTTCAGCTTGCCGCGTTGCAAAGATGACTCTATTAGAGGCTCTTGGTTCTGATTTGGAAATTCAGAATGGTGAGAGGTTGTGGAGGGGTTTGAGGAAAAAACACAATGTCTCAGTAGACAAAAAATCCCCAAAGTATATCTGTGCTTGAGGCTTTTCTGAAGAATGAAAAGCTTAATTCATGTCTTTCCTTTATACTTGCAGTTCTTTTTCATTTTCTGTTTTCTTTTTGAAGAAAGGGATGTGTCAATTTGAGCTGCCTACTTCATTTTTAATGTGGGTCAGAGCTGCCATCTTCACATGCCTTTGTCTAATCACACCTAGACTTCTGCTAAAATACTTGCTTCATAAATTAAGTTTAATTAATAGAAATAGAAAGGTGAAGCGCAGGACTGACAAGTCTGCTAAGACACAACTTTGTGCCTGCTTGTAGAGTCCCCTTGGTCAGCATCCCTCCCCAGCCTGTCATCTGAGGCCGATTTGTACTTAGGGAACCAGGATTCTAGGAGTCAAGCTGGGACATTCATCAACAATGTGTAGCAGAGATTTACTTCTTAGCAGATGTGGCTGGCCCACTTACAGTCCTAATGCCAGAAGAATTGTCATTGTTTTAAAAAAATTTATTTGATCAAAAAAAAAAAAAAAAAAAAAAAAAAACCAAACTCAAAAAACCCAGACTCTGGGTTGAGGCCAGGTTTGAATCATAAAGCAGGTTGACCTATTTTCATCACAGCATTATCAAAGCCTGCTTTGTGAGTCTGCCTCCCTAACATGCTTTTCTTAGTGTCACGTGAATTGAACACCTGATTCAAGCAGGAGAGAGTGAAGATCTGTCCTTGTCCAGGGGAGTTCTGTTTCCTACTGAGGGGGGGTGGGGTTGAGCCTCCTCATAAAGCCTCCTAGGAACCAACCTGCTAATGGCCATGCTCTGCCAGGGGAGGGGCTCCTGGGAGGAAGTGGCAGCTCTAGCTCAAGCTTGCAGGGCTACACCTTTTCCAAAGTGCTCACTTTTGCCTCCCTGCACTGACCTTGACAACTTCCCGCTGAGGGAGACACTGAAGGAGACTGAAGCTCACACAGGCAGGTGGTGAGAAGGCCTGGAAGAAAACTTTCAACACTGCCACACTACAACGATGTGTCAGAGCACCTACCCGCAGTCTCTGCCGCTGGGAGCGGCTGCTTCTCCCCAGCTCCTTTGTTCTCTTCCTTATTTGATTTAAGTAGCTCCAGTGGGGCTCAGGATCAAAGTAAGCCTCAAACTGCACACAGGATCTGTGTGTAATGGGCCAGAAAACGCACTCCTTAGGGAAACACAGGAGAGTAAACTCCCCTGTGCATCTTAGTGACATGGCTGGACACCCTGTTGAGATGAAGGAAAGGGTTTCAGTTCCTCGTAGGCTGCAGGACATCCCCCTGGCAAACGCCTGCCTTAGCCAGAGGAATTCATGCAGAGGAGAGGATTTTTCCATAGACTTTTCCCTGCCTCTCTTCTGTATGTGTATGTGGGTTTCCCCTGGGAAGACAGACAGCGTCTAGTCCCAAGGGGCCATATCCCATTTTCAGTACCCTCCTTGTCTACTCCCTCTGTTTTCTTCATTCTCTCTGAGGTAACAATTCCTCAGCTAGTTTTTGTGACACCCTACAGTGTCTCTAGTGATAAGAACAGGTATCACAAAACATACCAAAGCAGTCCAGGCATGGGTGGCTCACACTTGTGATCCTCACCCTTTGGGTCGCCAAGGTGGGAGGATTGCTTGAGGCCAAGGAGTTCAAGATCAGTCTAGGTGACAGAGTGAGACTCCATCTCTTAAAAAAAGAAAAAAAGCAAAATAAATCCACTTTAATATTGTTTTTTTTTTCTTTTACACAGAGTCTTGCTCTTTCCCCTAGGCTAGAGTGAAGTGGTATTAATTATAGCTCACTGAAGCCTCAAACTCTTGAGCTCACGTGATCCTCCCACCTTAGCCTCCCTAGCAGCTGAAACAAAAAATGTGAGCTGCCATACCCAGCTAATTAAAAAAATATTTTTTTTTGGAGACTGAGTCTTGGTATGTTGCTCACACAGGCTGGTCTCACTTGACTCCTGGGCTTGCCTGATCCTTCTGTCTTGGCTTTCCAAAGTGCAGGGGTTACAGGTGTGAGCCTTCGCATCTGGCCTCCACTTCAACTTTTTGAAGTCATTGTAGTCCACAAAAAATATTTATAAGGACTGGAAACTGTCTGCTAGTATTGTGAAACTAACAGTAATAATTAGCTAAGGGGTTTTAAGCAAAGGAATGACATATGTTTAGAAAGTCTATTTTGGCTACCAGGTGGAAATGGGGTGCCTGATCATGTGGCAATTGGAGTCGTTTGGGAAGAAATGCTAGGCTGTAGATAATGATGCTGATAAATTGGAAAGACTCAAGAATTACTGAGCAGTAGAATGAATAGTAGTTGGGATTATTTGGTTGTGGTAGTGGAGGAAAAGTAGTATAGTCAGACTCTCTGGATTTTGGCTTGGATGGGTGCTAGGGCCATTTTTGAGTTAGGACCTGGGGAAAGGACTGGTGGGAAGGAGGGCAGGAGCATGGACTTAGTTTGAGACATGCTGAGTTGAAATGGCTGTAAAATATCCAAGTGGAGACATCAGGCAGGGATGTGGATAAGTGCTTCTGAAGCTACAAAGAGAGAGGCTGAAAGTGCAAATTTCAGATTCATTGACACAAAATCAAAACCTGAAATAGTGGATATGACTTAGACCACAAAATTCTGAGGTTCTTTCACTTTTACCACACTTCTTGAAGGGATTTTTTTTTTTTTAATACCCAAGCTTAAATTAGGAACCTGAGCTTTAAGGGAGATATAACCATGTTTGGAGCTAGTTTAACAAAAGCTATTCCTCAGGTCCCACAGAAGACCTTGTAATGCGGAAGGAGAATTCAGTAGGTAAGTGGAACCAATACCTGGACTTAATGTTATAACCCAGTGTTAATTGAGTAACCACTGGTTGGTTGAAGGAATGCTGGTACATGGTCTTGGTAGCAATACTTATTTTTGATTGTGCATTATCTCACCAACGTGCTGTGCTCAAATTTACTTAACTAGATCCTTGTCAGATGCCTCATGATAAGAAGTAATTCTGAAATACATTCACAGTGTTTTCAGATTTTGGATTCTTTGAATCGACATCCAGAGGTATTTCGTTAGTCGTAGGGTGTATACATTTTTTATGACTCTTTCTTACTGGGGCAACAGATCATTTGTGTCAAGAATTCTGGGTTTGTTGAGGTAAGAGCTTTGTGGTCTCTCTCTCTGAACCCCTCAAAGGACTCCCTCTGTGAAGCACACAGCAGACTCGGGGACAGGCCTCATTCACTGACTCATCATTCATGTACCTTCTCCTGCTTTCTTTCTTGCTTGCCACTGGTATGTGAGTGTGACTGAGACCCAGCCCTGCTGATGGCCAGGGTGGATATATTTCATACAGATAATTACAGCTGAGGATGAGCTCCCAGCGGTCATGACAAGAAATTAAATTCTTGGAAATTAAATTCTGATTAACAGCTTTGTGCCCCTCATTTGAGTGTCTATCAGTGAGGGGAATAGAGGCCAGCAGGCAAGCTTCCTTTTACCAGAGAGCAGCAAAAACCCACCTGAGCATGGTCTACACTACAATCCCTGCTAGCTTTTTTTTTTTTTAAACTTTAGTTTTTGAGGTATGAACTTTTTTTGAGACAGAGTCTTAGTCTGTTGCCCTGAGTAGAGTACTGTGGGGTCATAGTTCACAGGAAGCTTTAACTCTTGGCTCAAGTGATCCTCTGGCCTCAGCCTCCCCTGTAGCTAGTACTGCAGGTACCTGCCACCAAGCCTGCCTAGTTTTTCTTTTCTTTTCTTTCTTTTTTTTTTTTTTTTTAGCAGAGTCAAGGTCTTGCTCTTACTCAGGCTAGTCTCAAACTCCTGAGCTCAAGCGATCTACCTGCCTCAGCCTCCCAGAGAGTTAGAATTACAGGCATGAGCCACCATGCCTGGCCTAGGTATGATCTTTAACCAGATATTTTCTTATCTTAAAGTGATTTAATGCTCTTAAGGAATCATTTTAAAGTTTGGGAAATTTAAGTTACCTATAATTTATTTCAGTTGAACCATCAATAACAATAACAGATTTTAATTTCCTCTATGACCAAAAAAAAGTAAAAAGATCTCTTCAGGTAGAAAAAGGGGAGGAAGGGTCTTGATTATGTTCTGTCTGGCTCACCCTGTTTGGAGAGCATCTTCAATTTCTTGGCCATTCCGTTAACACCTTTCTACTCTGTGTTATAATTACTAAAACATATGAATCACAGCAGATGTGTGATTCTTTAGTCCTTCAGATCGGTAGGGTTTTCCCTAATGCAGGAATCAGTGCCTTTTTTTTCTAGTTTATTTAAACCTTTAATGAATATTTTATCAAATGAACTTTATGTCTTGTATTTCATTATTAATGTTGTCTGTGAGGCTGTTTCCTTATTAGCATAACTTATAAACTAAGAGATTACTTCAGGAGGAGTGATGTTTCAGGGACAGTGATTGGCGAAAGAATAGTCACACATCCTTCTAAATATGTGCACAAATGAGGATTTAGGCTGCAGGAGAAGCTGGGCTGCTGGAGTGTGTGCTTCCCCAGGGGTGACAGATGGAGTGCTGTGCTCTGTGAGCACTGAGCTGGCCTGAGTGTGTGCCCGTTCCTGCAGCATTTGGGTGCACTGCGGCCATCAGGAAGCCTGGACCAAGCAGAGCTGTGGGGACAGGCTGTGATCCAAGGTCAGCCTCTTCCTAGGCCTTGCCTGCTGCCCAGATGTCCCCTGGCTCACTGATGACCCTGGTACATAGCTTGTTGTCTTCCTCTCTACCTATCTAATACTCAGCCTTTCATTTCAGGGGACTGTCTCTATCTCTCCTTTGTCTCTGGCACTCACGTACCGGGGGCCTCGTGGTCTGGGTGGCTGGTCCAGCTCCTAAGCCTGTAGTGAAGCATCCTTCTCAACAGCCCTGTCCTTCCTCCCACTTGCCTGTTCAGTGCTGTCCGGGCCTGTCCTCCCTCCTCTGTACCCTTGGGGACCTGTGCTTTCCTCCTGGGCTAGCTTTGATTCCAGACCTTTCACCTCATTTCCCTACATGCTCTTCCCTTTGTTTCTTTTCATTGCTTCCACCTAGGAAAGCTCAGCCGAGGATGAAGCAGCTGGCAGTCCTTTCTCTGCCTGCTCGTCCACCACCCTGTACACTGCTGTGCTGCTGTGTTAGCTTTCTGCTCATTCTCCTGCCCACTCAGAGTCTCTTTATAGACTGTGCCCTCTCCTGGACAGCTCTCCCCTCACTACTTCTTCTTTGAGTTCAAGTTCATCATTTATTTCCTAGGGGAACCTTTTCTGACTTCCTGGTTGAGGTCAGGCTTCTCTGTACCCTGTCCTGATCTATCCTGTACTTAGGATTGTCACTTACTGTTTCTGTGCTTATCTGGTCAAGACCTGGCCCATGTTTTATAGGGCAGACCTAATTTCAGACCTTCTGTTCCTTCGTGCCCATGAACTGCCCCAGAAATCCTATTGCTTTGGCATCCAAATGCCATCTCCCAGACTGTCTCCTATAATCAGAAGCAGCTTAAAAATCTTTTGTCAGCATGCGTGTCCTGATTTTTGGTTCACAAGGTAACGGTGGTCATCACAGTCCTAATTCCTGTTGTCTGGAGATGTAGTACAGAGTATTAGTGAAGGACATGGGCTTTGGACCAAATTCCTTGAGTTAAATCCTGACCTCACCTCTTATAACTGGGTGACCTTGGGTCAGATAACTGCTCCGAGCCTGGAAGTTTTTTATCTGAAACATGATAATGATGTCCACCTCCTAGTGGTGCTGAGAGGATTAAGGGAACTGATGCTTCTCTACACCAAGAAGCATTCAAGGAAATGATGACTGCTGTTATGTGGGCTGTTCCCTGCCACTGAGGGAGAACATAAGACTCTTCTGCCTCTGATTGGTTTTTCTCATACAGGTACGCTTTCAGCTAACACTTTCAGATTGAAACACACATTTGGAGGAGACATTGAACCTAGAACTAGAGTGCATGATTCAAAACCCTTTCCACCTGTCCCCCACAGGTGGAAAACAGCACATGGACCTGTTGTTCAGCTCTGCCCACCCTCCCAGCATCACTGTACTGTCATCTCTGTCATCCCTCTCACATGAAACAAGGGGCTTTTCATATTTCTCTCTTCTCATTCTGTCTATACGGAATTCTCAGGTATTCTCCCCAACTCTGATGACCCCGTGTGTATTGCTTTGTGTCCACTCAGTGCTGTGTGATTCACTCTAGTACTTTGCTTTGTAATTCTAAGATTATGCACTACATAGTTGAAGGTAGATGAGCTCACTACTGCCCAGGCATTCAGAAGAAGCTTGTTGACGAAAGGAAATAGACAGTTGGCTCGGTGCCTGTGGCTCAAGCGGCTAAGGTGCCAGCCACATACACCTAAGGTGGCGGGTTCAAATCCCCAGCCCGGGCCCGCCAAACAACAATGATGGCTGCAACCAAAAAATGGCCAGGCGTTGTGGCGAGTGCCTGTCGTCCCAGCTACTTGGGAGGCTGAGGCAGGAGACTCGCTTGAGCCCAGGACTTGGAGGTTGCTGTGAGCGTGATGCCATGGCACTCTATCCAGGGGGACAGCTTGAGGTTCCCTCTCAAAAAAAAAAAAAAAAAAAGGAAATAGACAGTTGACCTAGTCTTGGTGTCACTTTGCTAATTATTAGATATTGTGTTTTACTCTGGTACTCTTGTTGAGTCCCATGTTACTAAGCATATTTTGTCACCAACTTTTGGTAAAGCTGAGTGAGAGGTCCTCTGTCCTTCCTGCCACTTTCTTTTCTTGCCTTGCCTTTTTTTTTTTTGAGACAGTCTTATTGTGTTGCCCTTAGTAGAGTGATGTGGCATCACAGCTCACAGCAACCTTCAAGCCTTGGGCTTAAGCAATTCTCCTGCCTCAGCCTCCCAAGCAGCTGGGACCATGGGCACCCGCCACAATGCCCAGCTATTTTTTGTTGCAGTTGTCGTTGTTTGGGCTGGCCTAGGCCAGGTTTGAACCTGCCAGCCTCGGTGTATGTGGCTGGCACTGTAACCAGTGTGGTACCGGTGCCAAACCCTTGTCCTGCTGTTTAAGGAGCACACAATCTTTCTCTACACTGAGATGTTTATCTCATTGGTTCAGCAGTTCAGGCAGGGTCGGAGCACCAAGGAGCAGCAGCAAACCAAACAGGCAGGGCTCCTGTTCTGCTGGAGCTCCTTTCTGGTGGGAAGAGAAGACATGAACAGACAGACCTACCATATAGGTGGCACTTTTGTTCTTGTTCCTGTTTGGCCAGGAAAGACTTCTTTGATGAGTTACTACTATGAGAACAGGGCCTGAATGCAGGGAGGGGGGCAGGCCTGATGCGTAGCCAGCGAAGGTGTCTTTGAGGCACAAGGATCAGCAATTGCTAAGGCCCCAGCTGGGCATGTGCTTGTGGCAAGGAGTCACCTCTAGCTGAGTTGGATGGAGAGCTGTTTGAGCATTTTGAGAAGTAGAGGTACACAATCTGATTTGTGTAATGTCACCTTAGGTCTCTTATGGAAATCAGACTCATTCTTAGAAGAAGGGAAATTACTTCCACGTGTACTTAAACAGGAAAGCACTTGCCTAATAACTTTATGGGTAAGGCCTATTCTATTAAAGGGAATCTCCTGTTCATTCAGCAAATATTTATTGAGTAGCTGCTGTGCATGGGGTCTTAGGTAGACTCTGTTATGAGCTGTAGCACCCCAGGGTCCAACCCTAATCCTTTTACTCCCTTGCTTTTGCTCAGTCCCTGAGTGGGACTACATTCCTATCTGTGGATAGGTAATAGGGCAAGAGATGTAAAAACACTGATTACCAAGGATCTAGCTTTATGATGATAAAAGGAAGGGGCAGTGGGACACATTGTATAGACCTGTGTGTCCTCCAGATTTCAGCCAGCATTTGTTGCTTCTGAGTTTCTTCTCTAGGAATTGTTTTAGATCCAAATGGTAAACAAGAGGAATATGGCATATGTGGCATTAAATAACTTCCCCCAATTCTGCCAGCTTCTCTCTCTTGGTAGGTGTGGAAGTGGTAAACTTTGGAAATAACAGCCCCCAAGCCTGGTGTGCAGGTGGTGATGGGAATATTGTTTAATGGTAGCTCAGTACATAAGGGTATGGTCCCTCTCCTTGAGGGTTATCAAGTTATCAGGAAGACACTGTGGGTGTTGATGTCCTCAGTAAGGACAGGAAAGGAGAGAGGAAAGGGAGGTGGCTGTTTTTCACCCTTGAAGTATGAGAAAGGCAGTGCTCCAAGGCTACTCCAGCAGCTGGAATGTTTTCTTTCTGAGCCAGTTCTCCCCATCATCTGTCCCCAACCAGCAGGTAGGCAGGAGGGGACACTTTTTCCACCTGCCACTGGGCTGAGATTTTTTTTTTTTTTTTTTGAGACAGAGTTTTACTATGTCACCCTCGGTAGACTGCTGTGGCATCACAGGTCATAGCAACCTCAAGGTTGTGGGCTTACACGATACTCTTGCCTCAGCCTCCCAAGTAGCTGGGACTACAGGTGCCTGCCACAGTGCCCGGCTATTTTTGTTGTTATTGTTATTGCAGTTGTCATTGTTGTTTAGCTGGCTCAGGCCAGGTTTGGACCCACCAGCCTTGGTATATGTGGCCGGTGCTGTAACCCCTATGCCATGGGTGCTAAGCCTGGGCTGAGAAGTTTTGCCTGTGTCCTGCCTCAGTACCTGGGTCACCAGCAGGGATGACTATAGTCCAAGCCAGCTCTGCTAGAACTTCAGTCAGAAATGCTGATGTTGGAATCCATACTTCAGGGAGCTGCTGCTTTTCTTAGATGATGTAAGAAGAGAAAGAAGTGGTTAGGGTGGTATCTTAGAGGAAGGAAGAGCAGAAATTAAGTTTAGCGACAAAAACCTTTAGGCCTGACAAAGTCTGATCAGGAGTTCACGAGTTGGGGAGTATGTGTGTGTATGTGTGAGTGAGCACTTGTGTGTGTAAAGGATAAATGAATGGGAGAAGACCTTGAACAGAAAAGACTCTCACCCATAGGTGTGAAGTTTGGTTTGTATTAGTGACAAAACTTAGAGAATGGCTTTCAGTATAATCGAATTATTTAAAAACATTTGAAGTAACCAGGTCTCAGAGGCAGATGGCTCAAACCTTACTTGGAGATGGAGACAAAGTTGCTCAAATGCTCTGGGATTACTGAGACTTAGCTCAGGGTAAGCTAGATTCCTTGGACCATTCTTTTTCTGTTAGTCACTTCAACAAATGTTTATTGAGCTCTTACTAGGTAGCAGACACTATTCTTGTTACTAGAGATATTTGGTGAACAGGCCCCTGGGGAAATAGACAAATAAGCAAACAGGCAGAGGAGCCCATTTCAGAGAGCACCAGCCTCATGAGGAAAATAAGGGAGGTGATATGACAGTACCTGACAGTGTGGTCAGGAGGCCTCGGGGGCTCTGGGACAGAGTTTTCCAGGCAGAAGGAAAACATGAAGGCTTTGAGGCAGAGAGAAGTGCCATTATGGAGCAAAGGAAGGCAGTCAGTACTACTCTTTACATGTATGCAGAAGAGAACAGCAGTCTCTTTGAATCTTTCCTCCACTTCTCAAATTCTACAGTTCCACACCTTGTGCATATATGGTGGCCACTGTCACGGGCCCTGGGATCCTTGTTTTCTTTCTCTGGGCCAATATGTGAAGATTTCTGATCAGAGCAGGAAGTCCCTTGAGACTTGGAGATCGCAGAGAGTAGGAGGGATGACAGGAATCACTCAAATATGAAAATTAGATCTTCTGAATTCCTCTATCAATCTGGAATTATGCATGGCAGGGGTTTACTCCCCTGTAGCTTCAATGTCCTGTTGTTTTCCTATTGATTTCTTTCCTTAGGTTTTGATTTGTATTTTTTTCTGTGTTGTCGGTTTACTGGTTGTGTATTTTAGTGAAGCTAATTGTTTAACCATTAGTATGTTAGTTCAGTATGACCCTTATACCGGCTCTTTAATAGAGAGCTCAAGCTTTTTAGTTTTAGTCCATCTTCAAGTTGGTAATTTGGTTTGTGACAGCCAGCTCAGCCAGCTCATCCTTAGGTACTGCACAGCTCCTCACAGGAGAGCTCAAAGGAAGCAGTCATGAGAGGACAGGGTGGGGGAGCATTTGGAGGGATTTGGGTGGGTACTAAGAACATTTTCATTTGGAAGAGGAGGATGAACTCCAGAGGCTAAATCCAAGGCATAGAGAAAAGGATGGCCCATTTCCCCCATCCGACCCTAGAACTTTCACCTACAATATAGGGTTGTCCTGAAGGAACCATCTGTTTGTCCCCAGTCTGCTACTGGCCCCAGGAGCTATTCAGCATTCACACTGCTTTCCCAGTGCTCCCTGATCAATCTCACTGGAGCCTGCTGACTCGGGACCCACTATTGTCCTGGGCTTTCTTCTAGTGATACCTGCCTGACTGGGCTTAATTTGTCTAGCATGCAGTTGAAGTTGTCGTGAGAGAGATACAGGGTAAGAATTCATGAAAAAACAATTAAAAAGTATTTTCATGATTCTTGCCTTCAAGGAGTTTACAGTTTTGTGCTCATAAGGGCATGTGCTTATTTAATGATAAAGGCGTTTTGAGACATGTGCCCAGAAGTGATTCAGACAGATGGGTTGGGCAGGAGGGAATACTGGAGTGTGTTTAGTAAAATGAATTATTAAATTATGGCATCTGTTGTCAACAACCAGGCTGGTATCAGGGTAGACCTTCTTGATCTCTTGGGGTTTCTTTTCAATTGTAGAGTTCTGTCATCGTTAAATAAACAAGGCTTAGCCACCTGTTACTCTAAATAAAAAAAAGAGAGATGGAAAATAAGATTGAGATCCTAGTGGCATGTGTACTGTAGACACTATCTTCTTCTGGTTGATACTGGGTAAGGCCACACAACACTAGAGAAGGAGAGCTATACCAGGGAGCCTAGATTCCAGTCCTGGCCATTCACAGTCTCCCTGTGTGATCTTCAACTCAGTCCTGTACCCTTGGGATGCCTCTGCTTTCTTATTCTGTAATATGTGTGTGCCTTTGCATGTGTGTGCCTATGCACATGGGTCCATGAGTGTGAGGAAAGGTAACTCTAGCATTGGGAGAGACTGTTAGTGGTCCTCTCTTTGTCATTTACCAGTTGTGGCATTTTGGAGAAAAGTAGAGTAATGACCTCTCCCCAAGATGTCTATATCCTAATTCCTAGAATTTATGAATATGTCACTTTATATGGCAAAAGGGACGTTGAAGATTAAGTTCAGGTTCTTGAGATGAAAAGATTATGCTGGATTATGCAAGTGGGCCCATGCAATGCTCGTCAGAGGCAGCCAGAGGCGGTGAAAGAATGGACGCAAAAGTCAGAGTGATGTGGCTGTGAGCCAAGGAATGTGGGTGGCCTCTAGAACAGTGATTTTCAACTAGTGTGCCTCAAGAGGATCTTAGATGTGCTGCAAAAAATTTTAAAAATCATTGATTAAATTTTTTTTGAAAGAAGCTCAAAGCACAGTGAGCATATTTTCTTTTTTTGTTCTTTTTTTTTTTTTTTGGATCAACATAATTTAAGTGTGCTGTGGAAGTTTAACTATAGGTTCAAGTATGCTGTGAGGTAAGAAAGGTTCAAAACACTACTGTAGAAGCTGGAAGATACAAGGAAACAAACTGGCCCATAGAGCCCTCATAATCCTGTCAACATCTTGATTCTAGCTCAGTGAGACATATTCTGACATCTGACCTTAGAAGCTATAATTTGTATTATTTTAAGCCACTAAATTTATGGTGACTTGTTATAGTAGTATCACTCATTCATGTAGATTTTAGCTGCTTCAGCTCTAAAACAGGGACAGTTTTTTCTGCCTGAAGGCTGAGAACCAGACCATGTGGCCTTTTGGAGTTCTTTTTGGTTCCAAGGACCATGGAATGAGAAAACAGACCTTAAGATTCATTGAAAGTTTAAAAGGAGAAGGGAGAATGAAATAATATCACACAGTTATTGACCACTTATGTGTGTTAGGTGTTTACTTCTATGTCATTTAATTCTAACAACCATCTGAGAGAGGTTTTGGAATTATTTTCTTTTATTCATTCAGCAAGTATTTGAGTGTCTGCTCTGTGCCAGATGCTGTTCTGGGTGTTAGGAATACAGCAGTGAACAAGACCAATAAAAATCTTCTGCCTTTTTGAAGCTTGTATTTGTTAGGGAGATTGGTGAAAAACTATAAACATAATAGCTAAGTAAATCAAAAATTATGTTGGAGGTTGATAATATGAAGAAAGGAAAGGTAGAGTAGTTTGGGAGAAGCATGTTATGGATGAGAATACAGAAGTTCAGGGGGTGAGCATTTGCTCAAGGTTACAGCACCAGAAAGTTGCAGAGTGGGAATGAAACTCAGGTCTGTTGGAGTCTAGAGGCCTGGTCTGACCTTCCTGTCAGGCCAGTAGAAGAATCTGATCCATTTTGCCTATTTGGTTTTTCTTACTTTACTGAGGGAGAAGAGTCCCCACTGCCAGTTGTTGCTAAAGAAATTACTGTCATTGGGCGGCACCTGTGGCTCAAAGGAGTAGGGCACCGGCCCCATATGTCGGAGGTGGCAGGTTCAAAACCAGCCCTGGCCAAAAACTGCAAAAAAAAAAAAAAAAAAAAAAATTACTGTCATTATGTATTTCATGCTTTTATCTCCTTTCTCATCTCTCCAAAATGTTGGAGAACTAGGGCCAGTCTGATGCTGGGAATGAGTTGAGAAATGTGGCAGCAACTTTGTGAATTCTGGTGGCTCACACAGAATGCACTTGGCCACTGCTTCTCTTCTCTTTGGGGGAGAAATCACTCAGCCTCCTCTCTCAGAACTCTCACTTCATTGAGTGCGGTTGAGGCCTGAGAGCAAGGTTATAACTCTGGGGAAGATGATGTTTGATCATCAATTATTATTATATTTCTGTAGCACAGCCTTCTCCTGGCAGGTTGAAATTTTTCATTTCTTGTCATCTAGGAGTATGATTTTCTAAGATACTTTAAAGATTGTTGGGGTTTTTAGAAGGATTCTTTAAAATGTATTCCTCTCACCATTAGGTTGGCTTAGTCAGATTCTGATTTGAAAATGAAAAGTGCTTGTCAGTAACAATGGTGGAAGTAAAATTTCTGTATCTAACATTAACAAGTTGTAATAAGTTATGTTTTATTAGTTTTCAGTCTCAAATAAATTTTGGAGATTATTTTTGGATTGCGTTCTATTGAGGGGAGCTTGTAGAAAAGCCTTGTCTTGTTACTCTTGGTTTGAGACTGCCTTCCTTTTTCTATCTGCTCACCGCCACTTTTACACAGCTGAAAGAAAGGCTGGCTTTGGAAGAATTACATAGTCAACCTCTGAGGCTGGATAGCTGCTGAATAAATGGAACTTGGGGTTAATCAAAGAAGGCTGAGCCATAGTGGGCAAAGAGGGAGGTACCTAGGCCTGGATGTTGAGAAATTGGGTTTTGGCAAGCCCTGTGATTATCCATGTTATCTTGGGGGAACTTTCTGAGTCCTTGGAAAACTGAGTAACTTTATGCTATTTGACAGTGTTCTGAGGTCACTAACGAATTAGCCAATCAAGCAAGTGCATGAGTAAGCTTTGGAGTACCACATGTGGATATGTTATCACTATGCCTTTGTTCTAATGCCAGTGGTGTGTTCTTGGTGAAAAAGCTGTGTGCTTTAAGTAGTTTTCTCATTAAAAGGATTTTTTTACTGGGTTTGAGCCCTCCAACTCCAGCGTATGGGGCCAGCGCCCTACTCCTTTGAGCCACAGGTACCACCCAGGATCTTTTTCTTTCTTTCTTTCTTTCTTTCTTTTCTTTTTTTTTTTTTTTTTTTGAAACAGAATCTCCCTCATTCATCCTGTGTAGAGTGCTATGGCATCATCATATCTCATCACAACCTGAATCCCCTGGGCTCATGCGATCTTCTTGCCTTAGCCTCCCAAGTAGCTGGGACTACAGGTGCCTGCCACAATGCCCAGCTAATTTTAGAGACAAGATCTTGCTCTTGCTTAGTCTGGTCTTGAACTCCTGAGCTCAAGCAATATACCTGCCCCAGCCTCCCAGAATGTTAGGATTGTAGGCATGTGCCTAGCCACTAAAGGAATTTTTAAAAATATATTAGATTCTTCTGAAGGAGCAGCTTTGCCTGCACTTCCTTTTTTTCACACTAGGTTAAAAATATTCTGAAGTGAAACATGTTCATTTCAGAACATATAGGAAACATAAATGAAAACAATATGTCTTTTATAAAATGGAATTGTGTTCTATTATTGGAAAATGTGGTTGTTTTCAAACTCTTCTTAAGCACTATAAACCATGTTGCATTGAATATCTTGGTCATTCTGGATCTCTCTGAAGTGGGGACAAGAGTTTTTATATTCATGAAAAGAGGCCATGACCTTAAAAAAGTGGACCAGGAGAAAGTATGCTATGTATAAAATCATGAACATCTGTGATTATTTCCTTAGAATAAATTCTTAGACATAAAATTGCTACAGCAAAGAATATGCAGAATTTTATGGTCTTTGATATGAGTAGCAAAGCTATTTGCTTTATTTTTGGCTTTTAAAAGAAATAAAAACTTAGAAATCTGGGTTTGAATATTGGCTCCACCATAACCAGTTGTGAGACCTTCGCAAGTTACTTCCTATCTCTAAGCCTTAGTTTCCTCATATATTAAATGGGTATCATAATACCATTTTTTAAAATTTCAAATTAATATGAGGGTACAAATTTTTAGGTTACATTGTTCTCATTTCCAAGGTAAATTTCAAATTGTAGTAGAGCCCTTCTCTCAGAGGGGGCGCTGAGCACCCTCACATTGTGCATATTGGGTGAGATCCCACCATTTTCCCTCCCTCCTCCTACCAATTGGCCTCCCCATATCTTTAAACTCAACGTGAGCATTGAGTGACATGATGTAAGTAAAATACTGGACTGTACCTGCATGCTTACTGATCTGTACCTCAACCTCTCCTTATTCATGAGAAGGGCATGAGATTTTAACTAGTCTCCTTCCTGTTCTACGTGTGGGTAGTGGGTGCCCTCGCAGTCACTACAGGCCCGAGGAAACCCACCACCACCTTGGTGCCTTGTAAGTGGGGTTAAGATGTCTGTCCTAATTCTGAAATCCTGCCTTCAGACATTTATACATTCAGACAAACTAATCAGGCTGAAATTTCTCATGCTTATTTGCAGCTAGATGAAGCAATCCATTTAGTTGCTTTGGAATTACCCAAGCGTGGAAGAAATTGGTTTCTCAGCCTTGAGAAATTCTGCAGATGCAAAAGTACAGACAGGCATCATGGCCAGCTTGGTAAAATCAAACTAAGGGGCTAGGGTATGGTCCTTGGTCAGGGCCTCTGTCCTGGGCAAAGCTGGACGTTCCCCCTGGGACCCAGCATTAGCTTCAGCTCTCCGTGTGGCCAGCGTATTTCATGCAGGCACTTCTCTCACCCTATGAGGAACTCTGAGCTTCTAGAGATTTTCTTTCTTTCTTTCTCCTTTCAGTTTCCTTCTTGGTCAATAGGGACAAAGCATTTGCTGATTCTATTTCTCCTTTTTCTTAATCAGAGGCCTAGATGCCTTTGTGTGCTTGCTTTCTGTGAAAACATCATGAGTCTAATATTTGGGTTGTCACTAGGGTTTTAGCCCAGGAAGACTTGAGCTGAGTTTTGGGACTTCAGATTCCAGAACATGAAATATCTCCTTTAGTCAATCTTCACAATCCGTGAGCTAGGAGTAGACAGGGAAACTGAGGAGCCAAGTATAATGTGCCCAAAGACATGTAGCTAGTAAATGGCCAAACTGGGATTTGAATCCTTGCAGAGTATGGTCCCATTGTTGATGCTCTTAACTGCTGCTCATACCAACCTTCAATTGGTTTATCAGAATGTTCTATATCTGTCTGCACTGTGGGGTTTATCACATCATTCAGCAGTTTTTTTGTGTGGAAAGATGCAAAAAGTAAAAGATTTGGTCCCTGGCTTGGCGCCTGTAGCTCAAGCGGCTAAGGTGCCACTGGCCACCTATGCCAGAACTGGTGGGTTTGAATCCAGCCTGGGCCTGCCGAACAACAATGACAACTGCAACCAAAAAATAGCTTGGTGTTGTGGCGGATGTCTGTAGTCCCAGCTACTTGGGAGGCTGAGGCAAGAGATTCACTTAATAAGCCCAGGAGTTGGAGGTTGCTGTGAGCTGTGATGCTACAGCACTCTACCCTGCATGACAGCTTGAGGCTCTGTCTCAAAAAAAAAAAAAAAAAAAAAAGATTTGGTCCCTGTTATTAAGGGATTTTCATAAGATAAGCGTAGAAGCAACAAAATAACTATAATATGAAAATGTCTCACCTGCTTGATTCTGTGTATATCTCTAAACCCCAATTCTCTGAAGAACTTTGTTCTGAATGATCACTACAGATAATCCTTCCATAATACACATGTATATCCCTATGCACACACCGCACTCCTGCTCTCAGAGTCTGTGGAATCTTTTCTTTATTGGCAATTCTAACATGTTGGGTTATCTGCTCTGTAACTCCGTAGTACACTGTAAATTTGATGTGAGGCCCACACGGCATGTTCTTCTGTCCTCTTTTGTTGAGTTCATACCCTCTTTTCATGAATGTAGAAACTCCTTTTCTAACTTCCGAGAGTCTGATGCTGCTTTCCAGGGTTGTGTGCATGCTCACTTGCCCCTCCAGTTCTCCCTGAGAATCATTAATGTGCAAAGAGGGTTGTATTTCTTCTCTGTACATCCCATCAGGAAAGGTTTGCTAAGCTTTGCTTCCTGTCAAATGTATTAAGGTATTAATTTTAAAATATAAAATTCAACTCTGATGTTAAATATACTCCTTTAATCTACACCCACCTCTGAGAGCTTATCTACTTTACCAAGATTTGTTCATCCCTGGACTGTGCACCCTGTGTAAGAACCACTGGTTTAATAGCAAGGGAGAAGGCAGAGACTGATGAAAACAAGCCTGGAATTCTAAAATTAGCTGGGAAGATTTTGAGTAAAGGAAGAGAGCCCTGCCGATTTCAGCTATCCTGGAGAAAACCATTCTGTAATACTTGATCACTGATTTTCCCAGTTTCCTGTAGAGAACATATAAATTTTGTTGGTGGTAGCAGCAGTAGTAGCCATGATAATTACAGTGGCGGTAGCCAGCATTTAGTATGTGCTAAGCATTGTTGGAAGTGCTTGTCATACTCATTTAATCATTACAGTGACCCTCTGCTATAGGTATTTTACCCACTTTTTTTTTTTTTTTTTTTTTTTTTTTGAGACAGAGTCTTGCTGTGTCTCCTGGGCTAGAGGGCAGTGGCATCATCATAGCTGACTGTAACTCCTGACTCCTGGGCTCAGGAGATCCTCCTGCCTCAACCTCCTAAATAACTGGGACTATAGGTGTGTAGCCATGTGTGACTGATTTTTCTAGGTTTGGTAGAGATGAGGTCTTGATTTTTTGCTCAGGCTGGTCTTGAACTCTTGACCTCAAGTGATCCTCCCACTTCGGCCTCCCAGAGCTCTGGGATTACAGATGTGAGCCACCATGATCTTTTTCAGTGTCCCACAAGTATGTAGTAGAGATGCTGGGGTTTCAACCCATGTTATCTGAGTCCAGAGACCTATCTTTTTAACTATACCCTGCTGCACCTTTTAAAGCACATATACCAAGTCATACATGCTACTATCCCCTGCCACTATGTGATCATAAAGCTTTTACTAACCAGTATTTTATTGTCTTTGCTGTCTTAAAGCCTTTCTGGAATGAGAGTTGAGTGCAAGTGAAAACACAATCTCTTTCACTAAGATACAATTTTTTTATGGTCAGAGCTGATGACTTTTATCTATGTAGTAGCAGTTAATACCACCTGTACTTTATGTTTTGTGGATAATGCATTAACACTGGTGCAGGAGCCAAAACTCTTGAGCTGTGGGTCTTACCCATGAGTACTTTTGTGACTTTGGGAAGCTTGCTTCCTCTCCATCACTGATTGATCATGGTCCCCTTCCTTTTCTCTCTTTTTCCCTTTCCCTTCCTGCTCTTTCTTTCCTTCTTTACCCCTTCCTTCCTCTCTTCCTCCTCTTCTTTCCATCCCTTCCTTTCCCCCTCCCCTTCCTTTATTCCCTCTCCTTCCTTTATTCCTGCTGCCTTTCCTTTCCTCTTTCTCTTCAAGCCTTATAGCCCTTACTGTTTAAATCAGACCTGGCATGGAAGATAGAACTTGTTTGCTGTTTCTTGACTTAAGGGCCTCTATAGTTTCTTCTACTTCTGGAACTCTAATCTGATGATATAACTGGTGCAGCTTAATTTTTTATATATATATAATATATATATTTTGGATGTATACATGATACTTCAATACATTCATAAAATTTTAAAAATCAAATTAGTATAATTGGGACATCCATCACCTTAAATATTATTTTCTTTACTAGAAACATTTGAATTGTTCTCTTCTAGATATTTTGAAATATACAATAAATTAGTGTTAACTATAGTCACCCTACTGATTGGTTAAATACTAGGTTCTGCTTCTTCTATCTAACTGTATATTTGTATCTGTTAATCAACCTCTTCTACTTCCCCCTGTTTTCTACTTTTCCCAGGCTCTGGTAACCTGGTAATCAGTCTACTTATATCTTCATAAGATCCATTTTTTAAACTCTCATATATGAGTAAGAATATGTGATATTTGTATTTCTGTGTCAGGCTTATTTTGTTAATATAATAAACTCCAGTTCCATCCATATTGCTGCAAATGACAGGATTTCTTTTTTCATGGCTGAATAGTATTCCATCGTGCATGTATCTTTTCTTTGTTCACGAATACTTAATTCTATATTTTGGCTATTGTGCATAGTGCTATAATAAATATGAGAATGCAGAGATTGTTTCAATATAATGTAATATGTTCTTTCACTATATACCCCAGAGTGGATTTGCTTGATCCTATGGTAGTTACAGTTTTAGTTTTTTTGAGGAAACTCATACAGTTTTCCATAGTGGCTGTATTAATTTACATTTCCACTAGTAGTGCATGATAGTTCCTCTTTTTCCACTTCCTTGCCAGTGTTGTTATTGACCATCATATAGATAAAAAGCCATTTTAACTGAGGTAAGATAGTATCTGATTGTGGATTTATTTGCATTTCTCTGATGATTAGTTATGCTGAGAATTTTTTCATATTCCTCTTAGCCATTTGTATGTCTTCTTTTGAGACATGTCTATTCAGATTTTTTGCCCATTTTGTTTTGTTTCCTATTGAGTTATTTAAGCTCTTTATTCCGGTTGTTTAATCCCTGGTCTGATAGATATTTTGCCAATGTTTTTTCTCATTCTGTGGGTTGTCTCTTCACTTTGCTGATTGTTTCCTTTGCTGTGCAGCGGTGCAGCTTTGATAAGCTCTTTTCTCTCTAACTGTGGTGTCCCTCTTGGACAGTTAAATGCAATTGAGTTACCGGATGTTGTGTCACATGCTGTGTATGTGCCATGGGTGAGGTCCATAGAGGCTGGGAATGCTGGTTTGGGAGCACAGACTGACATATGATGAAACTGTGCTCTTCACTGCAGTTTGCACCTGAAGCCTTCTGAGAGACCTGAGCTGATGTATAGAACAAACACATTAACCTCTTTAGAGTAGGAACAGTGCTCACACTTGCCTGGAAAAGCAATAGTGCAGAGTGATTGGAAAGCATGGGCTTTGAAGCCAGACTACTGGAGTTTGAGTCTCTCTGATATTAACTACCAGTATAAGATTGGGGAAAATTTCCTTAAGCTCTTTGTGCTCATATTTCTTATCTATAAAATGAGACATAGTGAGAAATCTGCCCCTTAAGATTGTTGTGGGGATTAAATGACTTTCTACCTTTAAAGCACTTAGTTCCTGGGACCTGGCATATATAGATGATGTTTCATTGTTATACTATGTGATTCTCTAAATCAAATGAGAATGCTTTGTAAATTGCAAAATACCAGTCAGTACTCTTAGTGACAGAAGGAGAAGAGATGGACTGTTCTATTGGAAGTGCTGGTTGATAATCCCAATTCATGCAGTAAAATTGGCAAGTTGGTGATGATGGAGAGAACACTGACATGATGGATTTGCTGGAGCAATGACAAACAGTCCTGCTGTGAGTTGATGGCACTGTAGAGTTAACACACTTTCATATCCACCATTTCACCCAGCTCTACAGCAGCTTTGTAAAGTAGGGATTTTTATCCCCACCTTACAGCAATGACTCAGCTGTGCAAATAAAATCCCTGGGGAACTTAAAAATCCATATCCCATAGTTTATTTCTGCACCAGCTCTATCAGAATTTTGCAGGGATGGGGGGACCCAGGATCCTTTTTTTGGTTAGTTTTTGTTTTTTAACAAAAAGCTTTCCAGGTAATTCTGATGCAGCTGATCTATAGACTAGTGTTTGATAACTTCTGTTTGGGTTTTGTAATAGTTGGTGCAAAAGGATTTACTGGAGGGTCTGATATCAAGTGTAAATTTAAATAATTTTTTATTAGGTAATGTGGAAGGGGTTATACAAGCAGATTTGTCTGAATTAAATTCTAGACATCCAAAGACACCTAATGCCTGGGGCTGAGAGTCTGGCTGGATTTCTTATTGAGGTTAGGTTTTATTGTCTGACTGGTTCCCTTGCCATGAGGTACAATATTGATGGAGACTCTTAACTCAGTGAAAAGTGGGAAGCAACAATAATTGCAAACGAAGGTGGAAGTAGGTGGTTTTGAATTCTGGTTTGTTTTCAGCTTCCCAGATTTCCACATCTAGATGTGCTGATGAAAATGGAAGCACATAGAGGGAACAGTGTGGAAGACTGGTCAGCAAATGAGGAGTGGAGCTCAGCATAGAGCCATTCTGACTACACTCTCAAGGAAATGAGGAGTGGAGCTCAGTGTAGAGCCATTCTGCTTACACTCTCAAGGAAATGAAGAGTGGAGCTCAGTGTAGAGCCATTCTGCTTACACTCTCAAGGAAATGAGGAGTGGAGCTCAGTGTAGAGCCATTCTGCTTACACTCTCAAGGAAATGAGGAGTAGAGCTCAGTGTAGAGCCATTCTGCCTACACTCTCGGGGAAATGAGTAGAGCTTGATATAGAGCCATTCTGCCTATATTCTCAAGGAAACGAGGAGTAGAGCTCCGTGTAGAGCCATTCTGCCTACCCTCTCGAGGAACCGAGGAGTGGAACTGTGTAGAGCCATTCTGACTACACTCTTGAGGAGCAAGGGGCAATCTGGGGGCTACATGCCAAATGAAAAGGAAAAAAGGGACCTGGCATATGGCTGGGGAGGAGAAGGAGGGTTACAAATGAAGGCTTTCTGAAGAAGCCATTGAACACCTCTTTACCTAGCCCTACTCTGCACTTCTCCCTGTGGTTGATAAGCCTTTTAAAGCTTCTCAAAGAAGAGATCATAAAAGTTAAGTGAAATGCCATGATGAGTCACTGATAGTCCTGGGATTCGCATCTTGCAGCTGGTCTGATTTTTCTCAAACTTGCTCTAAAATAGGGAATAAGTACTACTTCACAGAGTTGTATAGAGGTAAATGAAATGGTGGATATGAAAGTGCTTTAGCTGTTGTGTACCATTCACACTCATGGAATCATTTCCTATCATTTAGACATTAGCATGCCCCTTGGTATTGGTAGGAGAGAGTAGACCCTCTACCAGGGGTTGAGTCCCAAATCTAAAAATCTAGAAACATTAGTGATTTCACGATCTGATAGGTAAGAGTATGGATCTTCCCAAAGCCCATACAGGGTAGGGCAGCTTGATGGTGATAGTTCCTGATGATATGTCTGTAGTGGTTTTTCACCATAGGCCACTGGTGATGCCCACTTCCCAGAGCTTGCACTGTAACTCCATCCTTTGTCCTCTACACAAGAAAACATACTATACATGTACAAAAGATGGACTTTATTAAAAGGCCTGAATCTACCTGATAAAAAATGTAAAACTTAATAGGCTATACAAAGATTTAAGTACTATATTGTTAGAAATAAATGACATCAGATCTAGCACACAGCAGTTGTCAAGTGGGAACTATGACTCCAAGTGGGGAGATCCTTCCCACAGATCATACGGATATAAGCAGTAAATGTGTACTGGGTGACCACCATGGATAGCTCCCTCATGTGTCTGGCACTATATAAAGTTCTCAGGGAAACAAATGGGGTGTTATTTTCTGGCCTTTCAAGGTACTTTTGTCTTTCTAGGAACTTATAATCATGTGCCCGCATGTAGTAGGCCCCTAAGTTCTGCAGGAGTTTCTCAGAGAAAGAAAGGACACAGACTAAATAATTAATCTAGCTGATCAGCATGCTGAAAGATAGGTAGTGAGATGGCTAGCAAAATATGAATAATTTTATATAGTTGCCAAGATGCAGAAACAACCTAAATGCCTATCAGCCCAGGAATGGATTAATAAACTGTAGTATATATACACCATGGAATACTGTTCAGTCATGAAAAGATGGAGACTTTACATCTTTTGTATTAACCTGGATGGAGCTGAAACACATTTTTCTAAGTAAAATATAACAAGAATGGAAAAGCAAGTATCTAATGTACTCATTACTAGTAGGAAGCCAGTAGATGATCTAGTACATGCCCACATAAAAGAAAAACTCCATTCAATTCAAGATGGGGAAAGGGAAGAGGAAGGAGAGGGAGAGAGGATTGGTATGCTCCCACTTACTGGGCACAGTGTAAGGGCTATAGGACACGTCTTCTGGGTGTGGGACACAACTACAACCAGGACTCCTCCTAACAAATGCAAACATTGTAACCTAACCTGTTTGTACTTGCACATTAATCTGAAAAAAAAAAAGAATAGTTATAATAACTTCTATGTAGAGCTCTTTACATTTTATAAAATTCCTATAGGGATAAGGAATTCTGATGCCTTCAGGAGCCAGACAAGTAACAAAAATTAGGGAAGCAGTTAGAAGTATCGCAGTTGGATAGTGGGGGTCATAGCCAGCCAAAATGTTTCTGGCCTACCTTAAAATATGGAAATCTAAAATTTAAAACACACTGGTTCAGACATTTGGTGTATGTGCTTGGCTGAGGAGCCAATGGGGCGAAGCTACCATCTGTGGGATTATGACTGAACGCCTCTAAGTCAGAATAAAAAAATTAAAAAAAAAGAAATAAAATTTAAGACAGAAGCATAACACAATACTTTTTTGATTTTCAAGGAACTTTTACAAATGTGCATAGCTTCTTTATGATGCAAGTCTGTTCTCTGGTTGCAGAGATAAGAAAACTTGTCAAAATCAAATAAAGGTGGGGATAGCATGTGGCCTTGAGATTATAGTACCAGTTTTCAGAGCTGTGAGCTATTTCCTCTAGAGGCCCTGGCTCTCAGGACTGAGCCATTTGGGAAAAAGGTATTGTGCTTTCCTTAGCTGTCCTCCCTCTCCCCAGAGCTGCCCTAGTCATTCTCTGAGCACAGCTCTGGGGGAATGGGCCTCTCAGGCCTGTTTGTTTCTACTCTTACCCAGTTACTTAAATGGCCCCAGGAGGTAAAGACTGGGAAACACCAACAAGGCTAGTGTGGGAGTCAGCGATAAGGCATCAACTATTTTAATAGTCATGTCCTTTTAGAATAAATAATAGACACAAAAGGCTGAAGTAAGCTTCCAGATCACATGTAACTGATTGACTTGAGATTTCTCTCTTCTTATCTTTTAACCTTCTTTGTCATTTTTCACTTAGAGAAAAAGTAGGGAGATGTAGAAATGCAAATGGAGTTACCTGAACCCCAAATAAAGAAACCCCTGCATCTGAGTTGGATGCCCCGAAGGAGGAAGGGAGGTGGTGCCAGTTGTGATTAATGTGAGCAGCCTCTCTGGCTCCAGAGACGTGACCTCTGGTTACAGCAAATGTGACAGCATGAATTACCTTCAATTATGGTGAACCACATTTAACTACATTATTTTCTCCCCACATTGGTGGGAACTGGCTGTTTTGATAGTCTTGACCATGGTAAAGAGGCAGGAGGGAAGACTTGAAAATGATGGGCATCTAGAATCTGGGTCTGGGGCCCAGTGCAGGCCAGGGGTTGTGGACTTTCTGTACTGTCACTGGATGTTATATGTGGTTTAGGGCCTGATTTCCACAAGTGCTTGACAAAGGAACAGTTACCCACTTCACTAGGAAAAATTTACTTAAAATATATACCTTTAAAAGCTTTAAATTTTAATAAATGTATATTTCTCTGTAACCACCACCCCAATGAAGATAATAGGACATTTCCATCACTGTGAGTTTCCCCTATGTCCTGTCTAGTCAGTCCTTGTCCTTGGTTCCTGACCCAAAATGACAAACATTGAGCTCTTTTTTGTTGTTGTTGTTGTTGTTGTTGCAGTTGTTTAGCTGGCTTGGGTCGGGTTTGAACCTGCTACCCTTGGTGTATGTGGCTGGCTCTGTAACTCACTGCTATGAGTGCCCAGTCACTGAGCTGCTTTTTACCATTGTAGATTATTCTTTCCTAGAGTTTCATAAAAGTGAAATGATACAGATCATACTCTTGTGTCTGTATCAGAAATTTGTCCTTTCTTATTGCTGAGTGGTATTCCATTGTGTGGTTATACTACAGTTAGTTTATTCCCTTCCCTGATGTTGGACATTTGGATCTAAACATTGGAAACATTGTTTGGGCTATTAAAAATAAATAGCCCAGTTTGGGCTGGTACAAATATGGCTGCTATGAAGATTTTCATATAAGTCATTATGTAGACACACATTCCTGTTGGGGAAAAATAGCAAAAGTTAGAATTGGTGGGTCACATTTTTATGGAAGGTAGTATTTTTGGACCCTGTGATATTTGCTACCTGGTGATGCACCTGTCAATGTGTTATGCTATACATGACAAAAGGGACCATGTAGATGGAATTAAGCTTGCTAGTCAACTGACTAAGATAGAGGAAGTATCCTGGATTATGCGGTGGGCCCAGAGTTACCATGTAGACCCTTAAAATCAGGAAAGGAAGGCATAAAAGCCAGTCAGAGAGATTTAAAGAGAAGCACTTGGCCTCCCTTTGCTGTTGAAGATGGAGAAAGGAGGTCATGAGCCAGGCAATACTGATAACCTCTAGTCTAGAAGATGAAAATGACCCTCCGCAAAGAGGGACCGTAGTCATTTGTAACTTACTTCTACCAGCAACCTTAATGAGTTTGGAAGTGGATTTTCCCTTAGAGCCTCGGGATAAGAGCCCTGGCTTATTTGTAGCTCTAGGATCCATTTTAAGGTAGTTTTTTATAAGGCATATATGAAGTAAGAGTTGAATTTCACTTTGTAACCTGAGTATCCAGTTATTCTAGCACCATTTGTTGAAAAAACTATACCTGCTTGCATTACTTTGGTCCCTTTGTCAAACCAATTAATTACATATGTAGGCTTATTTCTGGACTTTCCTTTGGTCTATATGTTTGTCCTTACACCAGTGGCACTCTGTCTTGATTACTGTAGCTTTATTGTACATGTATACCTGGAAATCAGGTAGTGTAAGTTCTCTGGTTTTGTACTAGGTTCTTTGTATTTCCATATAAATTTAAGAATTGGCTTGTCAATTTCTACAGAAAAAGCCCTGTTGGGATTTTGATTAGAGTAATATTAAATCTATTTATCAATGTAGGGAGAATTGATGTCTTAATATTGACTCTTCTCATTTATTTAGATCTGAATAATTTTTTTCAGTAATGTTTTGAAGTTTTTAGTTTCAGACCTTTTGCATATTTTTCTAAATGTATCTCTTAAGTATTTTATAGTTTTTTAATGCTATTATACATGGTATTTATTTCAATTTCCAATTGTTCATTGTTAGTATATAGAAATAAAATTAGCTTTTGCATATTGATTCTGTATCTTGCAACCTTATAAATTCATTTATTTTTAGTCACTATTTTTATAAATTCCTTAGGATTTTAGACACACAGACACATATATCATGTCATATGTGAATAAAGATCATTTTACTTCTCCCTTTCCAATCTGTAGGCTTTTAATTTCTTTTTCTTCATCTATTACATCCCCATTAGAGTGTTAAATAGAAATAGTAGCTATGGTATCTGTGTTCTTACTTGTGACTTTAGGGGAAAGCACTCATCATTTAACCATTAAATATGAAGCTAGCTATAGGTTTATGGTAGTTCTTTGTTAGGTTGAGGAAGTTTCCATTTCAATTTTAAAGAGTTTTTATCATGAGTGGGTATTGAATTTTGTCAAAATGGTCATATGGTTTTTCTTTTTTGTTCCATTAACATAGTGAGTAATACTGATTAATTTTTGCATGTTAAAACAACCTTGATTGTGATGATGGTGGTGGATTACCCTTTTTATATATTGTTGAATTTAATTTCTAATATTTTGTTAAGGATTTTTACATGTCTGTGTACATGAGGGCTTGTAATTTTCTTTCTTTAAATATCTTTGTCTAGTATGTTGGACTCATCAAAGGAGTTGGAAAGTGTGCTTTCCCCTCTGTTTTCTGAAAGACTTTGTGTAGAATTGGTATTATTTCTTCCTTAATGTTTGTTGGAATTCTTTATTGAAACTATCTGAGTCTGGAGTTTTCTTTGTGGCAAGATTTTAATTAAGAATTTAAGTTATTAAACAGACATAAGACTAACTAGATTTCCTATTTCTTCTCATTCAAACTTTGGTAGCTTGTACTTTTGAAGGAATTTTCCCACTTTATCTAAATCATCAAATTTATTGCTGTAAAATTATTCATATATTTTCCAAGTCTGTAGGCTCTATAGTAATGTTTAACCTTCATTTTTGATATTATGTTTTGTTTCTTCTCATTTTTTTCTGTCGATCTATCTAGAAGTTTATAAGTTTCATAGGTGTTGTTTTAAAAAACCACTTTTTGTTTCTTTAGTTTTTCTCTCTTTGTCCATTTTCAATTTCACTTATTTTTGCTCTTGTACTTATTTTATTTTATTTTATTTCTGCTTACTTTGCTCATCTTTTCTGTAGTAGATGTTTACACAATTGATTTTAGACTCCCTTTCTTTTCTGTTATTAGAATAGCAGCTATAAATTTTCCTCTAAGCATTGAGTTAGCTATGTTCTGGGTTTTTTTTTTTTTTAATATGTTGCATATTTTTTCGTTTAAATGTTGAAAATATTTTATTTTTCTTATTCGGCTATTAGGTTATTTAGAAATATGCCTTTAAATTTCCACATATTTGGGATTTTACAGATATATTTGTTGACTTTTAATTCTGTTACGATCATGGAATGTTCTGTGTATTCTTTCAGAGTTTTCAATTTATC
>NW_003852427.1:2813497-2832949 GCF_000181295.1 Otolemur garnettii
ATTAAAATTATATATTGCTTTGAGTAATATGGACATTTTAACAATGTTGATTCTTCCCAGCCATGAGCATGGTATATTTTTCCATTTGTTAACATTTTCAGCTATTTCTTTTCTGGCTTCAGAGTTTCATAGTTCTCTTTATAGAGATCTTTCACATCCTTTGTTAGGTAAACTTCCAAATATTTCATCTTCTTTGGCACTACTGTGAACAGAATAGAGTCCTTGACTGTTTTCTCAGCTTGGCTACTGTTGGTATATATAAAGGCTACCGATTTATGAGTGTTGATTTTGTAACTCAACACTGAGATGAGATGAGATGTTGCTGTATTCCTTGATCACTTCTAAGAGTTTTGTAGTCGCTGTATTCCTTGATCACTTCTAAGAGTTTTGTAGTCGAATCCCTGGTGTTTTCCAGATATACAATCATGTCATCTGTGAAAAGTGAAAGTTTAATCTCTTCTGACCCTATGTGGATACCCTTGATTGCCTTTTCTTTCCTAATTGCAATGGCTAAAACTTCCATTACAATGTTAAAGAGCAATGGAGACAATGGGCACCCTTGCCTGGTTCCTGATCTGAGTGGAAATGATTGCAATTTAACTCCATTCAATACAATATTGGTTGTTGATTTGCTGTAGATGGCCTCTATCAGTTTAAGAAATGTCCCTTCTATACCAATTTTCTTAAGTGTTCTGATTATGAAGGGATGCTGGATATTATCAAAAGCTTTTTCTGCATCAATTGAGAGAATCATATGGTCTTTATTTTTTAATTTGTTTATGTGATGAATTATATTTATAGTTTTACGTATGTTGAACCATCCTTGATCCTAGGATAAAACCCACTTGGTCGTGGTGTATAATTGTTTGATGTGTTGCTGGATTGTTTGTTAGGATCTTGTTGAATATTTTTGTATCAATATTCATTAGTGATACTGGTCTATAATTTTCTTTTCTGGTTGGATCTTTTCCTGGTTTGGGTATCAAGGTGATATTTGCTTCATAGAATGTATTGGGTAGTATTCCGTCTTTTTCTATATTTTGGAAAAGGTTGAGTAATATAGGTACTAGTTCCTTTTTGAAGGTTTGGTAGAATTCTGACGTGAAGCCATCTGGTCCCAGGATTTTCTTTTTAGAGAGATTTTGTATAGTTGATGCTACTTCAGAACTTGATATAGGCCCGTTCAACGTTTCCACTTCATTCTGGCTAAGTCTTGGGAGGTGTCGTGCTTCCAAGTATTGGTTGATTTCCCTCAGATTTTCATATTTCTGGGAATAAAGTTTCTTGTAATATTCATTAAATATTTTTTTGGATTTCTAAGGAGTCTGTTGTTATTTCATCTTTACTATTTATGATTAGTGAGATTAGAGATTTTATTCTTTTTTTCTTGGTTAGGTTGGCCAAAGAACCGGAAAATGTTCTTCTTAGCAAAGTATCTCAAGGATGGAAGAAAAAGTATCCAATGTACACAGCCCTATTTTGAAACTAATTTATAGCTTTCATAGGAATGTTATAACCTAATTATAGCCTTAGAATATGGGGATGGGGTGGGAGAGGCCAGGGGAGGGAGGTGGATGGGTGGAGGGAGGTTGATTGGAGGGGTCACCTCTATGGTTTATCCTACAAAGGTAGAAGGGAATCTTTCTAAAAGTAGAGTATGAATGTCTTAACTCAATAACTAAGAAAATGACATGAAGGCTATGTTAACTAGTTTGATGAGAGTATTTCAAAATGTATATGAAAAGACCATACTGTACCCCATGATTGCATTAATGTACACAGCTATGATTTAATAAAAAATCTTAAAAAAAAAAAAAAAGTAGATGACTATCCTCTTCTAGCCTGAAAAGTTTCAGCAGAGGTATCTGCATTCATTCTAATACTCTTCCCCTTGTAGGTTATGGTTTTCTTACGTCTAACTGCTTTCAGAATTTTATGTTTCATATTAACTTTAGTGAAGTTAATTATGATGTGCCTGTGGGATGTCTTGTTCATGTTGAGTCATGCTGGGGTTCTGAAACTGTCTGCTATATAAATTTCAGGATCTCTTGGCATGTCTGGAAAGTTTTCTTTCATAATTTCATGAAGAAGAGCCTCTGTGTTTTGTGAAGCAACTTCATCGTCTTCAGGGATTCCTTTAAGGCGAATATTAGTTTTCTTCAAATTATCCCAGAGCTCTCTGAGAGAAAGATCTGTTTTTGCTCTCCCCATTTCTTTTCATCTTTGAGCTCTTGGGCTCATTCAAAAGCTTTGTCTTCAATGTCAGAGATCCTTTCTTCTGCCTGTTCCATTCTGTTACTGAGAGATTCTACCATATTTTTCAGATCTTTGAGGGCTATAAATTCTTGCCTCAATGTTTCAAAATCTTTGGTCATTTTATCTTTGAAGTTGTTGAATTCTTGAGACATCTTTTGAATAATTTCTTGAAATTCTAATTGCCTTCTTTCCTCCAATCTGTTAATCTTATTTGCTATCCAGATTCTGAGCTTGATTTCTATCATCTCAACCATCTGTTTGTGGATGGGATCTCCAATTGCTTCTGCCCCATCCTTCCTTGGGGGACTTGATCTACTCTGGTTATTCTGGTTACCAGTGTTTTTCCGCTCATTCCAACCCATGGTGAATTTGCACCATTTGGAGACGGTCCCCAAACTGTTCAGCCTGTGGCTGCCACTGGACAAGATGCTGGCTTACTCTGGTTGCCAGGAGAGATAGGGCATGTCTGTCCAGAAAAGCCTCAGGGGTGTGAGCCTTATTATTCTAGCTGCTGTCGCTGTTGCTCTTCACCTCCAAGTACTGCCACACCTATGTGTTTCCCTCTCAACTGACTGTCTTCTCTCAGTTCTCGGGCTGCCAGGCTTAGGGTACCAGGAACACGTGGGTTGATCACTCTGCTCAGGTGCCTTAGGCAGCAGCCATGTGGGTCAAACAATCCTCGGCATGTCCCACTCAGGTGTCTGGGGGTAGTGGCCAAGCGGTGGCAGCCACGTAGGTCAAACAGTCCTTGACTGCATGGGTGCCCCGGGGCAGCGGTGAAGTGGTGGCAGCCATACACAGCCTCTGGAGTAGGGTCTGGAGTAGTGCTTGCTAGACTAGGTGGAGTCAGGGGACCATGTCCCCTGTTGCCAGTCTCAGTTCCCTGCCGGATAAGCCTCTGGTTGCAGGCTTTGTTGGAGACAGGGCACCGGGCCTGCCCTATGATCTCAGTCCACATGTAGCTAGCCTCTGCTTGCCAGACCAGATGGAGTCAGGGGACCATTCCCCGGCTGCCAGTCTCATTCCACTGCCTGGCAAGCCTCTGTTTGCAGTTTCTGTTAGAGTTAGGGCACCATACTCTGCCCACAAGTCTCAGTCCTCACCTGGTAGGCCTCTGCTCACTAGCTTCGCTGGAGGCTCGCCCTAGCCCTAGCCCTCAAGACTTGGTTCACACCCAGTAAACCACTGCTTGAGGGTTATATTGGAATCAGGAGACCATGCCCTTGCTCTCAGGTCACAGTCCACGCCTATCAAACCTCTGCTCACAGGCCCAGCAGGGACCAGCCCTGTCTGCCAAACTCAGGCCACATGGAGCACCACCCACTCTCCTGCTGTGGGTGCCGTCAGAGCCGGGGGTTCTGTACCCTGTCCCACCAGACACCGCCTAAACTGAGGGTCAACACAGTGGCCAGGCTTAGTCATAACCAGGGGACTGCTCCTTCTTTCACTGAGTGTCCTTTTCTTCCCTCACCCTCTTTTTTTCCCCTGTTAATCACAGATTCTGTCCTGATGGTTGGCAGACCACACAATGCCCAGGTCTCTTAGGACAAGACCAGACACTCTATGCTCTGCAGGGGGCAGAACTTCAGACCACCACATGAGGGGGAAAGGGTGGACTGGGAGTTTGGATTTGTGAGGAAAAATATCTGTTCAATTTTATGCCTGGCGGGGTGGTGTCTAGGTTCATAAGTGGGACATCCCTGGAGAAAGAGACCTGGAGTTCAGCAGCTCTCTATCCAGCAAGGTAAAATGAGAGATCTTTTGTTCCCTGCTTGTTCAACAGGCCGCCTGCTTGGGTGCGGAATCTCCTGTTAGGACCTGATTTGCCATTGAGGGACTATGCACACATGGAAAACCAAGGAGTTTTATTCTTTCTGGGCATATACTCGGGTCACTCCTACCATTAAAGTGGTTGCAGAAGAGAGTGGCCCCAAAACATTGGGCAGGGAAACTTTTATACACTTTCTCACAGGGTACTATGGATTGCAATAAAATGCTAAGGAAGGTGGCTGAGGAAGAAGTCAGTATCTGACCACCTATTGGTCATTGGGGAGACCTGGGGTTTTGATAGGTTAACTGTCTTTCTGTGGTTGGGGTCTTTGCTGGGGTTAGTAGTGTGTGAACTCTTGATTGGTCATTGCTACCTGGCTGTTTACCTGATTTACGGCCTGTGCCTACTGTGGAGCTTCTAGCGGCCCCTGCCCCACCTCCCTTTGCCTTTTCCCTTGCTCAGCTCTTTGTTTTTCCTTTTTATAATTATTATTACTAATCTAAAAAAAAGAAAAGAAAAATAATAGAGTCACAGCTGCCCCTTTACTCACTCCCGTCCTCTAGTCAATACGCTTTGTACCTGTAATTTATTTTCTTAAATACTCTTCCATGGAGTTACAGCTTGCTGAACTTCTTTCTTGGCTCAGCTCCCCATCTTTATCTTTGTAGAGTCTGATTCCATCCAGTTTTTCTTCCTCTTCTCAGGAGCCTCTGAAGAGGGTTGCTACCAGTTGGCCATCTTCCCAGAATTCCTCCAGGGTCTCATTCTTATTCAGGCTGGCCTCCTCAATTCATAATTTGTAAGGTATGGAATCAACCCAAGTGCTCATCAACACATGAATTGATTAATAAACTGTGGTATATGCATATCGTGGAATACTATTCAGCCATAAAACAGATGGAGACTTTACATCTTTTGGATTAACTTGAATGGAGTTGAAGAACATTCTTCTTTACTAAAGTATCTCAGGAATAGAAAAGCAAGTATCTAATGTACTCAATACTAATATGAAACCAGTAAATGAATACATACATGCCCACACAAGAGAAAAATATAAATTCAAGTGAGGGAGGGAAAGGGTTTGGTAAGCTCTCACCTAACGGGAGAGGCATATATGGCAAACCTCGTGGTGAGGGACACAACAACAAATTGGTCTCTACCTAACAAATGCAAAACAATGTAACCTAATTGACTATACCCTCATATTAATCTGAAATTTAAAAAAAGATAGTATTAACAAAGAGCAAAAGTTTGACCTCTTCTGTTCCCGTTTGTATACCTTTCATGTCCTTCTCTTGCCTGACTGCATTGGCTAGAACTTCCAGCACTATGTTGAATAGTAGGGGCAATAGTAGACATCCTTGTATGGTTCCAGTTCTAAGTGGGAATGATTTCAATTTTATTCTATTCAGTATATTGCCTGTGGGTTTGTCATAAGTGGCTTCTATCAGTTTAAGAAACATCTCATCTATGCCTATTTTCTTAAGTGTTATTGTTAGAAAAGGATGCTGAATTTTGTCAAATTCAGAGCTTTTTCTACATCTATTGAAAGGATCATAGGGTCTTTGTTTTTGCTTCTATTTATGTGGTGAATTAGGTTTATGGATTTGTCTATGTTGAACCAACCTTAAATCCCTGGAATAAAGCCTACATAATCATGACGTATAATTTTTTTAATGTGTAGCTATATTCTTTTTGCTACAATTTTATTATTTTTCATCAATGTTAATTAGTGAAATTGGTTTGTAGATTTCTTTTTGGGGGGGGATCCTTCACTAGTTTTGATATAGAGTGATATTTGCTTTGTAGAATGAGTTTGGGGGGGTTCCTTCCTTGTCAATGTTTTGGAATAGGTTCTGCAGTATAGGTACATGGTCTTCTTTGAAGGTTTGGTAGAATTCTGGTATAAAACCTTCTGGGACAGGACTTTTTTTTTGTTGGGAGATATTTTATTGTGGCAAATTTGGTGTTTGATATTGGTTTGTTTGAAAGTTTTGTTTCTTCCTGGTTAAGTCTAGGGAGGTAGTGTGATTCTAAGTATTTGTCTATCTCCTCAACATTTTCAAATTTGGGGGCATAGAATATTTTGTAGTAATCAGAGATGATCTTTGTAGGTGGGATCTGTTATTTCTCCCTTTTCATTTCTTACTGAGGTTATTTGAGATCTTACTTTTCTATTTCTAGTTATTCTGGCCAAAGGTTTATTATTTTTTCAAAAAACAGACTTTTTGTGTCATTGATCTTCTGAATGGTTCTTTTGTTCTCAATTTCATTTAATTCTGATCTAATTTTGGTTATTCCTTTTCTTCTGCTAGGTTTAGGATTGGATTGCTCTTCCTTTTCCAGTTCCTTGACATGATTCATTAGGTTGTTGATGTGTGTATGCTCTTCCCGTTTTCTGGATATGGGCATCTTACATGATAAATTTCCCTCTTGGTAATGCTTTTGCAGTATACCACAGGTTTTGATAACTTTGGCTTCATTATTGTTTTGTTTGAGGAATCTAATGATTTTGTTCTTTGTGTCCTCCTTGACCCAGCTTCATTGGTTGTTTAGCTTTCATGACTTTGTGTGGAGATGAAAGTTTTTGCTGGAATTGAGATCTACCTTTATTCCACTGTGGTCTGAAAAGATACAAGGTGTAATCTCTGTTCTTTTAAATTTGTTGGGACTTGATTTGTATCCTTGGATATGATTAGTTTTGGAGAATGATCTATGAGCTGATGATAAAAACATATACTCAGCAATACTGGGGTGGTATGCTCTGCATATGTCTTTTAAGCCCAGCTTTTCTATGGTCATGTTTAAGTCCATAGTTTATTTGTGTAGTTTCTGTTTAGAGAATCTGTTCAATTCTGTCAGAGGGGTATTGAAGTCCCAAGCTATTATAGTGGTATAGGATATTATATTGTTCAAACTGGTGTTGAAGCCCCAAGCTATTATGGTGTTGCAGGATATTATATTGTTCAAGTCAGCGGTGTTCATTTAATAAATCTGAGAGCATTTTAAGTTAGGTGTTGGGAAATGTCTTCTTCTTTGTATCACCCCCTTGACCAGTGATCAGTGTCCATCTTTGTCTTTCTTTACTTTGTTACCTTAAATCCAATTGTATCTGCACATAAGATTGGGACCCTGCTTTCCCCTGATTTCTATTTGCCTGAAATATTGTTTACCAACCCTTCTCCTTGTGTCTTGTTTTGTCCTTAGAGGTTAGATGTGTTTCCCGAAGATAACATGTAGTTGGCTTGTGCTTTTCATCCAGTCAGCCAGCCTGTGCTTCTTTAGTGGAGAATTCTATTCCCCACTAAAGCTATTGATGTTTATTGAAAGAATTGATAAATGTAGTAGACTTCTGTTCATCTTGTTTTATGAAGGTCTATCATCTAGTTTTATAATTTGGGCCATTGTGAAGGGCAGGCTTTGACCTTTATTTTCTGGGTGTCTTTATTTTGCTGGTGGTCCATTGCAATGGTCTTCACAGTATGGGTCTAAGTACTTCTTGCAGAGCTGGACCTGTAGTGGCAAAGTTTTCAGTGATTGCTTGTCAGTAAAAGATTTGTTTTCTCTGGAGTTGAAACACATTTTTCTTAGTAAAGTATCATAAGAATGGAAAAGCAATTATCCAATGTATTCAATACTAATATGAAGCCAATGGAGGATCTCATGCATGGCCACATAGGAGAATAACTCATTTCAGTTCAGGTTGGGGGAGGGCTAATAAGGGAGGGGAAGGGGATTGAGTGCTCTCTCTGGGGATTGAGTGCTCTCACTGAATGGGCACAGTGTGGGGGAGGGAGTTGGGTGCTCTCACTGAATGGGCACAGGGTGGGGGGTTTTGGTACACCTTATATGTGTGAGACATGACCACAAGAGGAACTCTACCTAACAAAGTCAAGTATTTTGAACTGGTTATTTGTATCCCCACATTAACTTGAAATAAATTTTAAAAAAAATTGGTTTCTCTATCAAATATGAAACTTAGTTTAGCAGGATACATAATCCTAGAATGGAAGTTGTTTTGTTTAAGTATATTAAAATTGGGAGCCCAATCTCTTCAGGCTTGTAAAGTTTCAACTGAGAAATCCACTGACACCTTGATGAATTTGCCCCTGTAGGTCAGTTGGTGCTTATTCCTGGATGCTTGAAGAATTTTCTCTTTTGTTTTGACCTGGGCCAGGTTCATCACAATGTGCCTAAGAGATACTTAGTTTATATTAAGATAAACCAGCATTCAATATGCATTTAAAAGGCATGTTTCTGAATCTCTGGTGATGCTTGGGAAATTTTCAGTTATGATATCCTCCAGTAGATATAACATACCTTTGGTTGTTCTTCTCTCTCAGTGATACCTATAAGGTGTGTGTGTGTGTACACTTCATGACTCTCTCTGAGAGATTGCTTTACTTTTACTCTCTTCTTTTCTGTCTCTTTAAATGACTAAGATTAAGAGCCTTGTCTTCAAGCTCTGAGATTCTTTCTTCTCCATGGTTTAATCTGTTATCGAAATTTTCTACTGCATTTTGAAACTTCCTGTATGACTCCTTCAATTCTTTAAACTTTGATATATCCTTTCTAATTTCATTATGTTTTATGTTCATTTCTTAGGTCAATTTTTGGATTTCCTTTTGGTGGTTTTCCACTTGCCCTTTAATTCCCTTCATCATTTTTGCCATCCATACTCTAAATTTACTTTCTATAATTTTCATAATTTCTTTATAGTTGGGATGATATGTGGTAGCTGCCTCATAATCCCTTGGGGGAGTAGAACTGTTCTGATTTTTTATGTTGCCAGAATTTTTTGTCCATCCCTTCTCATGTGTGTTTTTCTTGTGTACATCTTTCTCCCACTTACTTCTTTCACTTCCTCTTTCTTCTTAATCTTCCTTGTCTCTGGGCTTTGATGTTGAAGTGGCCTCTTTGCCTCCTGGAGTCCTTTGCTGTCTCACTGTGCCATCATGATGCTGTTTTGGGGTGGGATGAGCCAGTTGGAGGGGGCTAGAGTTTCCTTTCCCCAAAATTTGTGAGAGTGGCTGATGTTTCTAGTCCCCCAACTTGGAACTCATTTTTTTTTTCTTTTCAAAATTTCTGTCCCCAAACTAAGCCAGAGTAAGTTTCATAAATATCACCTTAAGTGTGTCTAGAGCCAACCCTACCCATTTTTTCTAGCTTTTTGTTATACTGATGGTGAGGTTGAGGCTGGGGACCCACAGATAGTGGTAGGAAAAAAAACAACAGTGTGCCATTCAGAAGTTGCCATGGGTAAAGAATAAGGTGAAACACATCAAGATAGTAGGTGTACAGTAGTAAGATACAGACTTAAACATACATATATGAAGAAATAGAAGACTTAGATATAAGCAAAGATTTCTAATTAGGGCACAAAAATAATAACCGTAAGAGAAAAGACTGATAAAGTTGACTCCATCAAAATTAACAGCTTATGTTCATCAAAAGATGCTGAAAATGAATAAGCAAGCCACCAGATGGGAGAAAATATTTTCAAAACACGTGTCTGGTGGTTTCATATTCAGCACATATAAAGCATCCATTCAACTCCATAATAAAAAGATAAACAATTTTAAAAATGGGCAAAATTTATTTTTATAGGAGATCTAATGGCTGAGGCCCATAAAATGATGTTTAACATTATTGTCATCAGAAAAAAAGCAAGAGAAAACCATAATGTTCTACTGGTGCACACCCACCCAGTGACTAAAATGAAAAAAATCTGTTAATGGCAAGTGTTGGTAAGGAGGTACAGCCGCTGGGAAGTCTTCACACAACACTGGTGAGACTGTATGATGCTGCAAACACTTGGGGAAAACGCCTAGGCCTTTCTCCACTGGGAAGTCTTCACACAACATTGGTGAGACTGTATGATGCTGCAAACACTTGGGGAAAACGCCTAGGCCTTTCGTATAAGGCCTATGACACACCAGTTGTATTCCCAGATATTTACCTAAGGGAAATAAAAATGTATGTCCACAAAAAGATTTATGCACAAATTATTATAGCACCTTTATTCCTAATAAGAAAAAAAAGTAGAAACAGTATAGGTGTCCATCAATAGGATGATGGATAAACAAACTATGGTATGTTCATGCCATGGAATACTACTCAGCAATAAAAAGGCAAGAACTAAGGACATGTACTACTGCGCACATGTCATATTATTATGCTGAATGAAAGAAGCCTTGCATAAAAGAGTAAATACTGTATGTTAAAACTCACTAAGTGGTATGCTTACGATTTATGTATTTCCCAATGTGCATATTTTCTTTTAAAATACCTGTAAACAAATATTAAACTCTAGGTAATGATATGCATGCTTAAAGGATTAAGGAGCAATGTATATAGAGGAGGTCTGCATCTTCTTTTGAAATGCATATAAAATAAGATAGATGGTTAAATTGCAGGATGGCTAGATGTATGATTAAGTATACATAGCAAAATCTTTTGTTTTTTTTTCTGAAACAGAATCTCTCACTTTGTCAGCTTTGGTAGAGTGCTGTGACAGCACAGCTCACAGCAACCTCAAACTCTTAAGCTTAAGTGATTCTCTTTCCTCAGCCTCCCAAGTAGCTGGGATTGTAGGTGCCCACCACAACGCCCAGTTCTTTTTTTGTTGTAGTTGTCATTGTTGTTTAGCAGGCCTGGGCTGGGTTCGAACCTGCCACTCCGTAGCTGCTACGCTACAGGTGCCAAGCTTACATAGCAAAATCTTATGTAATTTAGGTACTAGATATATGAGTATTCCCTGTAAAATTCTTTCAGCTTTTCTGTATGTTTAAAAATGTTTGTAATACATCTTGGAATAAATATGGTCAAGTAGAGGATACAAATTGTAATAGCATTAATGGAAGATAATTATGACTTATTACCCTTTGTTACATAGAGCTGTTTTGCTTGTCTTCTTCAAAATTCCATTAAAACCTACCATTAGAGCCTCTGTAATATAGCTGATTTATTTAATTCAGAAGAATCCTTCCAGCCTCTCTGACTCTTTTGTGTCACCTTTGAGTTACCTTTGAGGATACCTTTGAGTTAATCCTCCTAGGTGGTATCTGTGGGGGCACCATAGCAATGTGTATAGGGGCACCATAGCAACGGGTGTCCTCTTGATATACTGAGAAACTCTAAGAAATCCAAACTAATCCTTGAGTTTACCTTCTGCGTCACCTTTGAGGATACCTTTGACTTAATCCTCCCACCACAGCTATGATCCTCTCCCTTCGAATGTAATCATCCTGAAGTTTGTTTCCCTAAATGCTGAGTGCTTGGAGTAGCTTTGGCATTGTCGCTTTCACTGTCTGTTAATTTGGAGAACCAACAAGAAGTAGAAGGAGATTGGGAAATAGTGATGAGTGAGGGAGGGTGCAGAGTTCATGAAGTAATTTGAAACATACTCAGTGACCAGAACAAAGCTCTGGCTTTTCAACAGAAATTTAAATAAAGCAACGAACTAGGTCATCTTTTTTCCTTGGATGAAACTTAACCCACCGATAGTGCAGTGGTGGATATCATATACCACAGCTGAAATGGTTGTTCATTTTAACATTCAGAGCTTTAGACAAAAATGCCAGATACATTGTTCCAGTTAGCGATATCAGGCAAGTCTTTGGGTGGAGGGGGACTGTTATAAACCACTGTAGAGAATTATGGAGTGAGTGAACTGAGGACAGAGATTAGATCAACACTCATTCCTTTTTTGTTTCCTTGGAATGAATTCAGAGCAATATTGTTCTCATTTTTATTTGCAGTGAACCTAATTTTTGAACTTGTCTATGTAATCACAAGTATAGGAAAGAAAATGTGGAAGAAAGGAGATCCAGCATATTAGCTAGTGAGGTCTTGCGTGATAATGAAAACAACAAAAGAAAGTAAACCCAAGCCCGCCTGGCTAGTGAAGTTGGTTCTGCCTGCCTTTGCCCTTCCTGCCCGCTCTGTTGTGTCAAGCCTTTTCCAGCCAGGTAGTATTAGGGGGACTTTTACTAGCCCTCTCCTGGCAGCCCAAGCTTAGCTATAATCACCCATCTGGAAGGTATGTTTTCCTGGTGTGCACCCCCCTAATATACGGCGTTTCACTTGGGAGGTACTCCAACAGAGGCATTCTGCTGTATCTCAACCAGCCCTTAGTGGTATTACAGGAACTGTGATTATGCAGTGCACCTTCAGTCCTTCAGCTGTGACCTTGAAGGAAGCAGCAATTGGAAATAGAATATGTGTGAGGGGAAGTAAGTTCCCCCAGGCGATAGGCCTAAGATCAGACTTGTCCAGGTGGTATCTGTGGGGTTGTATAGGGGCGCCATAGCAATGGGTGTCCTCTTGATATACTGAGAAACTCTAAGAAATCCAAAGCATTCCAGTGATAGCAAAAATTGCATCGGTAGAATAGGAGTGTAAGAAGGCTGAGTAATGGCTATATTTTATAAAGGAATGGGAAGGGGGAGATGAAAGGGGGAAGTCAAAGAAGGGAGTGGGAAAGAGAAGGTGGTGCCTGATGGCCAGGTTACAGAAAGTTCTGCTCTAGAGTCGTTTCCTGGTTACCCTTATCTGGAAATAGCCCAGCATTTTGATTGAGGCCCAGGTGTTTGGGGGACAGCATTCAGGGACTTTTTAAACAAGGGGCCAGTTCACTGTCCCTCAGACCGCTGGAGGGCTGGACTGCAAGCCCCAGGACGAGTCAGCTGCTAAGCAGGATAGGCAGCGGCTGCAAAAACACCTGGTGGGCCGCATGTTTGAGGACACCTGGATGTACATAATGATTGTAGCAATCAAGTCCTACCAGGAGAGGGAAATGTGGGGCATGTATGGCAGACAATAGAGAGAATCTGCATTGGTCAGTGGAGGGTGAGAGGGGACAGAAAGAGCAGCTGCTTGGGGAAATGGAGCAAAGGAAACTCTTAGGAAAAGCCCTTGAGAAGGGAAGACCTGTAACCTCAGCCAAGCTCTGAGCCAGTTCCTCTGGTGTTTTTTAATATATTTTTATTTTTTAATTAAGTCAGATGTGGATAAAGTCACACTTGGGTGTCACTGTGCAGGAAAAAGGAGGAGATCGGTGATTGGGTTTTAGTTTCTTTCAGTTTTAGCTACTTTCGTGGTTTGTGATGTTGGGAAAGCTTTTCCCTATCTCTAAGCTTCAATTTACTCATCTATATTTTACTGATTGAGGAATCTCACATTGTAACAGGGATTGGTTTTGTGTTTTCAGTCTGTGTTTCCGCTTGAGCTGTGTTGCACCTTCCTGTCTATCTCTACGTGGTGTCGTGGGCAGATTCTGTCTCCTCTCAGCCATTTTCAGTTAATTAAAGCTCAACATTGTCACGTGATTCAAGACTTCCCCTGCCCTGCCAGTTGTAGTAGGGAACAGGTCTGCTCCCCCACCCCTGCTCGTTCTCAGCTCTGACTCCTTGATTGTGAGGAGGGAGATAGTGGGAAAAGGGCAAATACCTGTTTAGCTAACTGGGCCTAACTCGGGTGTTTTTTCCTGGTTGGCTTTTGTAGCTTCTTTAGCTAAAACTGGTCGAGTGGCAGCACTCTCCATGAGACAGGCATCCACACGCAGATCCCCATGGGGCCTGGGTGGCGTTCTTTGCAGGCCTCCTCACCTCATAGGTTCTGACAGGGACATGTGTCTCTGGCTCAGCTGCTCTCTCCCTGATGCAGAGCCTTTGGTTACTGGAGTGACCTTGCATAGCAGCCAGTCTCCTTGGGAGAGATTCCAGAAAGCACTCAAGCCTAGCCACCCTGTGGGGTCCATTTGGCTCATAGAATCCTTGCCAGGCCAAAAGATGACATGATGACTGTCCCTGCTCAGGCCAGTGGAGCGCAGTTCAGGACTGCAGCCAATGCTGAGAGTCCCCTGGGGAAAGAGGTGCTAGTTTCTCCTCCTCATGAGCATGACCATCTTAGTGACTCTCTTGAGTCCCTGCTTCTTCTATTTAGTAAGGGAGGGGCTCCTTAGTTTCTCTCCTCCTCTAGAAGGCTTCCAACCTGCTGACTCTCTGTCCCCTCTCCAAGCCTCCTAGCCTGTGGCTATGGAGGTGGGAAGAGGGTAGTTGCTTATAGAGGTCTGGCTTAGTAAGCCCCAAGATGAGATGTCTAGTACCATTCATTGATGTTTCAGAGAGTCAGCTACTTAGTACTTCTTGTTTTCAGCAGGGAGCCCTGATCTCTCTAACACCTGGGTTACAGGATACGCCCAACTCCCTTTAATGTACAAAATATAGAATTTTACTGTAATGCACACTGCCATTCCTTATGTACACATGTAAATACAAGCTCAGATGCAGAACATGTGCCCTTTATTTGGGGCTGTCTTTCCATGCTTTTGGTGTTCTCTCTGTGGTGGTGTCATTTGTCCACGTGTTGGGGTAACTTCTTACAGAAGAATAGATGTGAAGTCTTATTTAAGACTGTTATAATTTCCCCATCCCCCAAACCTTAGAGAGTCAACACACACTGTTCTGGGTCTGCTGTATGCTTACATCAGTCCTGACAGACCAAATTATAGTACTTCCTAATGCAGTTCTAAAGGATGAATGCCATGGCACTTAAAGTATTTTACAGAAACTATTATTTTAACTCATTTTCACAGTGGCTATGGGGTTTTTTATAGTCTTGTAAGAACTTTGGTTAAATACAGAGTAAAAACTGAAAGCTGCTTTAGGAATAATGAGGAATCAGGTCCTTCAAGGTCTCTTAATAAATATCTCTAAGTAGCAGTTCCTCTTGTGCCTGCAATTCTGAATTGCAGTGTGTCCCTCCAAACAAAGGTGAGTGCCATATGTAAATGCTTGTGTCTGTATTTGTGTTTTCAAAATCCTCAGTGGTTGCTGCCACAAACAGGTTCTGATGGTCCTTCCCTTCTTCCCTTCTTCCCTTCTCCCCTTCACAGGAGGCAGGAGGGAAGGATCATTGGAACCTGTTTCACATTAGAATGTTTGTGTTTGCAAAAGATTTTTGTGAATGTTCCACATATATCTCAGCTATTAATCAAAAATATGACACCATTCATCTTAGAAGAAGGAATAGGGCTAGCTAATCACTGGCATTGTCCTTCCTTTTTCTGGCAGAGAAGTGAAAGTCAAAAGCATTCTATCTTATGAGCACTGTGGGTCCAGAGCAGGGTCAGCAAAGCTTTTCTGTAAAGAACCAGACAGGAAATATTTTAGGCTCTGCAGGCCATACAGTTTCTGTCGCAACTACTCAACTCTACTGTTGTAGGGAAAAGGCAGCCTTAGATAATACATAAGCAGATGAGTGTGCCTGTGTTGCAATAAAGATTAATTTGCAAAAATCTGGGTGGTAGGCCAGAAACCATAATTTGTCTAGTGTGAAGTACAGGTTTTGAGTTGTCGCCACGAGTGTAATCTAGTACAAGAAGGTGGCTCTGCTTGTCTGATCGCCTTCATGCCAAACCATATCTTCTCCAGCTGCTTGTGGACATAAAGTTAGGCTGGCCTTCAGTCCTTTCTTGAGAAAGTGATCACATTTGTGGGGATTTATGTGGCCTCCTGAGTGAGGACCTTGTTTCCTTTCCTTACTTTAGCACACAGCAGATTCTCAGGACCTGTGTGTCCAACGTAGAATAACGTCCAGAATGAAAGCAGTGTTTGTGATTTAGTGAAGTCATAGCTGAGGTGAGGAGTTAGCAGTCTGGCACTGGGGTGATTTTCTGGGGAACTCTGAACAGCGGTGCATTTCCTCTGCACCGCCCTCGTCCTTTCCCACATGATGCTGTGCGCACCTGTCTTGCTCACATGCTTTCTCTCTCTTACTTTCTCACCCATGCTGGCACACTTCCCTGCCCTTCTTTCCTTCTCCTCCTCCCAGCACACAGTGCTGCCGTCACCACACACCATTTCTCCCTCCTCTGGCACCCTAAGAGGACGGAGGTTGGTGACACAGCATTCAAAGGCATAGATGGTGGCACTTGGTACTTACGCTACCAGCACATCCAAAAGTTATGAGAACAGTGTGGTATTTATTTAAATACATACAATGTGGCTGAATGAAAATATGTTTGTACTTCCTTATCCAGTTTCTGAGACAAACTCATGTAAGCATGATCAAATGCTAGACCTCAGAAGGGAATGGGACCAAGTAGCCCTAGTTACTCTCACTGGCCTCCTGCTGCACCTTGTGTTTGACCTGATAAGTTGATTATTCAAAAATTCAGTTACAAGGAGACTCATTAAAAAAATACAGAACCCCATCTTAAAGATTATTTTAATCTGAAATATATGAGCAGATATTTGTTTGCCAACCTTTTGATACAGGGCCATAGGCTCTTTTTGTGTATTAAGCATCCACTGACCAGAGATTCATTTTCTTTCTTACATAAACTATACCTGTGTGTCTACAGTTTTCAGCTACAGCTTATTTAAAAGATTCAATGAGAAGATGAGAGCACTTCTGAAAGTTTATGGCTTTTCCCTTATCTTTTGCTGTTGTCTCACCCACATCTAATTCAACAAGAGCAAAATATTTAGCACCTATTTTATCCAGTGCCTCCAAAGAATTCAGGCAGTAATGACTCTATTTGGGGGAAGTAATGGGAAGTAATCACTCTATTTTTGTGCTCATGTCTCATAATGTGAGGCAGCATTTAATTAAGTTAGGTAGCAAATCCAGCTGACATAAACTGGGGAACAAATATAACCAACTCTTGGTGAGCATACAACTCAACTGTTGGAAATAAAAAATGTATAATCTTTCTAGAAATTAGCAAGAAGGCCTGAGAGTTCACTATGATTTGGGTATTAGTCATTATCTTTTACCTAGAAGAAACAAAGAATGCCAGTTCAACTGACAAGTTGTTAAAAGGAAATCAATTTAGAGAACTTCTCCTGTATTAGTGGTCAATACCTGTCTTTCTACTCCGATTAATACAGGCATGCCTTGGAGCATCACAGGTTTAGGTCCAGACCCCTGCAATAAAGCAAATATTGAAATAAAGCAAGTCACAAGAAGTCTTGGTTTCCCAGTGCATGTGAACGTCATGTTTACATCTATGCCGTAGTATGTTAAGTGTGCTGCAACATTATGTCTGAAAAAGGACATACCTTAATTAAAAATATGTTATTGCTTACTCCAGTTAGTTTTTGACAAGAAAAAAAAATTTTTTAAACTTTATTACTAAAAAATGCAAATAATCACCTGATCCTTACACAAGTCATACTCTTTCTGGTGGAGAGTCTTCCCTTGATGTCGATGTCTTCTGACTAACTGGGAGGGGGGGGTTGCTGAAGGACGGATTGGGTGTGGTAATTTCTTTAAATAAAACAGTGAAGTTTACTGCATCAATTGACTCTACCTTTCATGAAAGATTTCTTGGTGGCGTGTGACAATGCTTGATAGCATCCTACCCACAGTAGAACTTCTTTCAGAACTGGACTCAATCTTATTAAACCTTGCCACTGCTTTATCAACTAAGTGTATGTAATATTCTAAATCCTTTGCTTCATTTAAACAATGTTCACAGCATCTGTACCACTAGATTCCATCTAGAGAAACCACTTTGTTTATCCATAACAAGCAATTCCTTATCCATTCAGGTTTTATCCTGAGATTGCAGCTATTCAGTTATATCTTCAGGCCCCAGTTCTAGTTCTCTAGCCGTTTATACCAAATCTGCAATTTCTTCCTCCCCTAAAGCCCTGAACTCCTCAAAGTTACCCATGAGGGTTAAAATCAGCTCCTTCCAAGTTCCTGTTGGTGCTGATATTTTGACCTCCTTTCATGAATCACGAATGTTCTTAATGGCATTTAGAATGATAATAAATCCTTTCCAGAAGGTTTTCAATTTACTTTTCCCAGATCCATCAGTGGAATCACTATCTGTGGCTGCAGGACCTTTATGAAATATATTTCTTAAGTAATAAGGCTTTGCAAAGTCAGAATTACTCCTTGATTCATAGGCTACAAAATGGATATTGTGTTAGCAGGCATTAAAATGACATTCATTTCTCTATACATTTCTGTCACAGCTCTTGGGAGAGTAGTTGCATTGTCAGTGAGTGGTAACATTTTGAAAGGTATCTTTTTTTCTGAGTGGTAGGTCTTAACAAAGGGCTTAAAATATTCTGTAAATCATGCTATAAACAGATGTGCTGTCATTCCTGCTTTCTTGTTCCATTTATAAAGCACAGGCAGAGTAGATTTAGCATAATTCTTAAGGGCCCTAGAACTTTGAATATGGCAAAGGAACATTGGCTTCAACTTAAAGTCATCAGGTGTCTAATCCCCTAACAAAATTAAGTCAGACTGGGCTTCGAAGCTTTGAAGCCAGGCATTGATTTCTCCTCTGTAGCTAGAAGAGTCCTGGATGGCATCTTCTTTCAACAGAAGACTGTTTCATCTACTTTGAAAATCTGTTGCTTAGTGTAGCCACCTTTGTCAGTGATCTTAGATCTTTTGGATAACTTGCTGCAGCTTCTCCATCAGCACTTGTTGCTTCTCCTTGCACTTTTATGTTAGGGAGATGGCTTCTTAAACCTCATGAAACAACCTCTGCTAGCTTTCAACTTTTCTTCAGCAGCTTCCTCACCTCTCTAAACCTTTATAACAGTGTCTTTCAACCTTTTTTATCTCACCACATGCTTGAACCTATAGTTAAACTTCCGTGACTAAATCAACTTCCGTTGATTAAAAAAATAAAAAAATGAATATGATTACTATGCTTTGAACTTCTTTTGAAAATAATTTGATTAATGACCTTAAGAAATGTTCATGGGACACCTAAGATCCTCTCATGGCACACTGGTTGAAAAATCACTGCTTTATAGACTTGAAGAGGGTGAGAGTCTTGCTCTGGGTCAGTCTTTGGCTTGGGGGAATGTTGTGGTTAGTTTGATCTTCTGTCCAGACCACTCAGATTTTCTCCATATCAGCATCAGGACTATTTTTCTCTGTTGTTATTCTTGTGTTCTCTGGAGTAGCACTTTTAATTTCCTTCAGGAACTTTTCCTTTGCATTCGCAACTTGGCAAACTGTTTGGTATAAGAGGCCTAGACTCTGTTTTGGTTTTTGACATGTCTTCCTCATGAAGCTTAATCATTTCTGGTTTGTAATTTAAAGAGAGATGTCTGACTTCATTTTGCTTGAATACTGACAAGCCATTGTTGGCTTACTAATTGGCCTGATTTCAATATTATATCTTAGGGAATAGGGAGCCCCTGAAGGATAGGGAGACAGGGCGCAGGGAATGGCAGGTAGTAGAACAGTCTGAACACATATGACATTTATCAGTAAACTTCACAGTATTATCTGGGCATAGTTCATGGGTCATATAATTAGAGTATCATCAAAGACCACTGATCATAGTTCACTTATGAAAAATCTTGAAATATCATTAGAATTACCAAAATATAGTATAGAGAGATGGTGTTGGAGAAATGGTGCCAATTGACTTGTTCAACACA
>NW_003852427.1:2833101-2849037 GCF_000181295.1 Otolemur garnettii
GCCACAGGCGCCGAGCTGAGAGTACTTTTTATATTGCGGGGGCCCGCTGGGGATTCGAACCCGCCACCTTAGGTGTATGTGGCTGGCGCCTTAGCCGCTTGAGCCACAGGCGCCGAGCCGCCACAGAGTTTCAAACTGTAAAAAATCCATTATGGGTGAAGCTCAATAAAATGAGGTATGCCTTATAATAATAACTGTTTATTGTGTCCATACTGAGTGCTGAGCACTGAACGTTATCTCATTTATTCCTTTTAATAATGCTTTTTCACTGATTAGAGAACCAAGGCCCAGAAGGGTAAAGTGCTTGTCTGAGGATAGATAAATAGATGGATGGAGTGGGGATTTTGACCCCAAACTGTCTGACTTCAAATTCAACATGCTAGCTACTTAGGACAGACTGGTAGCCACAAAGTCATTCAGTTTGATTTCAATTTGCCCCATCCTAGTTTAATGGATATCTGGTTTTTTGAAAGTCAACAGCAAACTAGTAGAGTGCAGGCTCCACAGAGGTGCTTTTCAGAACCCACCTATTTACTGTTTATTGGGTAACCAAGGTTAATCTTGTCTTACATCTTTGTATTTCCTTGTACACTGATATGTCTGGACTATAAAAAAAATGCAAGACTAGATATTACAGTTGAGCTATTTGTTCTAGATATAAGGTTTAAAAAAAAAAAAAAGTTTGGCATTTAAGCAGAATAACAATTGGAGAAAGAAGTAATTTCCAGACATTTGAGGTCTGATTCACTGACATGACTGTAATTAAAGGAGAACTTGTATTTGTTCCATTTTATCCTAACTCACTAGGATGTTTTATAAATAATAAATTCAAACATTTAGAAAATAGCATCTATATGTATTTAGCTGTTTAAGCTTTCATAGGTTCTTCATGTTCAGATACCTCAGAGTGATGTGAGTATGCCTGAAACTAACTTCATGTGGCATGACTCTGGAAAGTGAACTATACCGACATGCACAGACTGTTTAGAGTACAGGCTGGGCATGGTGGCTCACGTCTGTCATGGTAGCGCTGTGGGAGGCAAGATGGGCAGATTACTTGAGCTCAGGAGTTTGAGACCAGCCCAACCAAGAGTGAGACCCCATCTCCACTGACAACAGAAAAACAATGCCGGGCATTGTGTCAGGCACCTGTAATCCCAACTACCTGGGAGGCTGAGGCAAGAGGCTCTCTTGAGCCCAAGAGTTTGAGATTGCTGTGAGCTATGGTGACATCAAGGCACTCAACTCAGGGTGACAGGGTGAGACTCTGTCTCAATAAAATAATAAGATAAAATAAAATTCAGAGTACAGAAATCACATAGCTTGATAATTCCCTTAGGAGGTACATTTATGAAGTATAGAGCTTAAGTGTAGTGATTTCAATTGGTCACAGTGTTAATGAATTTTGAATTGAGGCAATTGTGATTAAGCCTGTTGCCTTTTCCAAACTAATCATTATTAAAATGGTGATTGATCTTAGTAATTATGAAACCATTAAAAAGGCATCTGTCTATGCCCAAATTAACAGGATGGATGTGGGTTTTGAGCTTTTAGCTAGCCAAGCAGGACTTTAATGGTTGTGATTTCAAGGTGTTTGTTTGTCTATGATTTTTCTAGTGTTTCCAGAGCCTTCACTGCTACTTTTTGCAGTAGTGGGTATGCCCCCTTGGTGCCTAGCCTTGTGTCACTGTAAAGTGAAGTAGAGTAGTGTGATTCTTTAACTTTCTAAAACCCTCCAACATTTGACTGATAGAGGTACCCTTGTGAAGGCTGAGAAGACCCTCCTGTTTAACATTTACAACACAACAGCCACAGTGTCTACACCCACTTTCTTGAGTACAAATCATACGCCAGGCATTTCCTGCCATCAGAAAGTTGGCACTGTCTTCACTGTTGAGAGGATGAGGAAACTGCTGTGTGGAGAATTTCAGGGCTTAGCTGAGGTGAAAGAGCTGGGAAGCGGCAGAAGGGGAAGTGTTCCTGTTCTTGTGTTCTTCACTATGTACACAGCTGCCTGGAGGGCAGGCAGTCTTGAGTTTTCTTCAAGACTTCTTTTGGGAGATCTATTTATAGTCTCAAGAAAGAAGAAGGCTGAGGAAAGAATTCCTTTCATTCAGTGAATGAGAAAATATAAAAACATGCTTTCAGAACTGCTATAGCCTCAGCTGAAGGGGCTTTTGTCTTAGCTAATCACTTTTTCCATAAGGAAGCTGGATAAGAGGACCCTCCCCACCCGTTTCACCTTGTGGTTTACAGATGTCCTTTAAGTGGGCAACCCTGTTCCTGCTAAGGTGTGCCCCCTTGCCTGCTGAAGGATGCACACAACTTATCTTTTAGGGGCCTTCTTGGGCCTGCAGATTCTAGTCTTGTGGAGACCTGCAGCCCTCCCCTGCCTCACTTCTCTTCTCTTAGACTTGCTGCCCCAGCCTTAGGGGCCTGGGTGCTGGTTCACTCTTATCCCCATCAGGTGTTTTTGTTTCATTAAATGAGCTGTTCCCCATCTGGACCTGAGGTGGATCAGGGAAGATGTGTAAGATGTGAGCTAGATGGTCTACCAGGTGCCTTCCCTCCTTTCTGTACCCAGTTCCCAAGTGTTTGATGCTCTTTTCCTGCCTGCAAGTGCTCTGTGTGCTGGGGCTTCTCTTTCTCTGTCTGGCTTGTCTCTCTATCTCCTGGAAGATAGTGCTGTTAGGTCTCTGAGAACTGCTGGGCTGGGCACTCTGGATTGTGAGTGGAAGCCTTCTGTTTGGTGCTCTCTCCTCCACCCTGTGTTGGACCATCAGTGCTCCACATAGGAGTGGGCATTCTTTTTCCCACCTAAATTCTCACCTGCTCTGCTCGCCTCCTTCTCCAGGTGTGACTGGAGAGATAGCTGTCTCCTAAGATGGCCCTGCTCAATCTCCTGATGTGTGGCTCTGCCCAACTCTCTTTTTCTTGACCTGGAAATTCAGTTTTGCTCTAGAAACAGGCACAGAACATTTACCTCCATCCCCATCACTTCCTGACTTTGGATTTGCTTCTAGGTGCTTGGCTTTGAGTACGGTTAGAGGCTCTTTGAAGGCTTTTTAATTTAGGGGTATGGAGGAGAGTGTGCGTCAGCAAGCATGGAGCACAAGGCCCTATATTTGTCCTCACTGCTGTCCAGTGGTGGCTAAAGATTATTGGCATCTAGAGCTGTTATTTAATTTTTTTAACTTTGCCAAAAGTAATATTATGAATATAGAAGGTGCCAAAAAATGTATACCCATTTTTTAAAAAGGGGAAATGCTGTATTAAAATTGTAATACTCAAGTCACATTTGACTTCTGTAATTATAAGAGATGCAAAAGATGCAATTATAAGATACGACATGCAAGATAACCAGTGTTATTTGGTATATATTGAGTATCACAATTTTAATACAGCTTTGTCTTTTCTTAAAATGCATATACATTGTTTTGGCATCTTCCATACATTTTGCATTGTAACTCTCAAACACATCCGTATATGTCACCTGCAGCATGATTTTGATGCCAGTGCACTCTTACTCCAGTCTGGTATTTGCTCTGCATTCTGTTATCGTCCATTCTACTTTACTTCATTTTTCTAAACTTTCTGGATGCAAACCACTTTTTCCATGTATTCCATTTAAACAATCCTCCCTCCTCCATCAAAGAAGAAAGCTCATGCAGACAGGCAGATGTTATTCTATGTCCTGTAATTGGTAGGCACTCAGTTCCTGCTGTCCCCTGAGCCTTTTCTCTGGGCAAATCCTCCAGAGAAATACTTTTTTCTGTGCTGGGAAACAATTTCATTCAAGAGGTAGGATGGCTTGTGTCACCTCTATGAATTCCCTCTTTTATGTTAACTGTTAAAAATTTCAGAAACACTAATAAAAATATGACTTCACAGGATGTATCTTTGCAGTGGTCTTATTTCTGTTTCATTTTCTTTTCCTTGTTAATTTGTTTTTCTTTTCCCCATATTCTTTTACAGTAAAGTAAAAGATAAATGGGAAAAGCTCAAACAGCTCAGAGATACCTAAAAGTCAAGTTAGAAGGTCTCCTGGATCTTTTTCTTTACTTTGAGTGCCTGCCCTGCAGAGCAGTTTATGAAGAGATCGTTATCTTTTCCCACCTCAAGGGGATTATGGTATTCATGCCAGTCTTGTGATGGCAGATCTTGGACATTCTTCCCTGCCCTTACATGTACACCTGCTTTCACCTTTTAAACAGCCATATAGTGTGTCCTTTCTCACTAGCTTTGATTTTCATATTCTTGGCTGCTGTAAGTTCTTTTTTGGAGCAGGGAAGGCAATAAATGAATAAAAATTTGCTTTAAAAAGAGCAGTCGAGATTGTTAACTAGCCCCAGCCACCTAACCAAATAGAATCCTCTAGTAGTTGCTCCTGGAGCCCCAGGTTTCCTGGGAGTGAGATTGCTTGTACAGAGCCTGTGTGGACCCTGCACTTGGGTAATGGTGGCAGAACCCTCTCTTCAGACTCTCGGCGGTGTCAAGTGATGGACAAAAGTGAACTTTGACCAGCAAGATCAGGTCAGGGCAATTGATGCTGGCCTCTTAGATGTTCCCAGCAGACTCAGTTCTGCCTGGTTGTTGACTGGTTTATTGGTTTCCACTGCAGGGCTGCAGTTTGGTGGCGCCTGTTTTTTCAGCCTCCCAGCATCTCTTAATTAACTTAAGTTTACTTTCTGTTACTAAAACAATGATGAATTATCAGTGTAGAGTTATTAATCTTCTGAGTAAGTATGTCAAACACTTTATCTCAATTACAGATGCCACACTTTAAATATTTTAAAACTTTGATTCATAAATGGACTTAGAAAGAAATAAACTATGTTCCTTTGGCCCTAGCACACTCACTGGAGAAAAGGGCTCACCCTTCTCAGCATTGTGTTTTGGGATGAATGAATTAGGGTTGTTCCTCCAAAAGAGTAGTTTGTCTGGTGAAATGAATACCAAATGCTGCCATTCTCCACTGACTCCCAGACACCTGCTCCTTGGCCTTCACTGTGAAGTGGGTAGCTGGCCCCTCCTTCACCTCGTGACTGTTCTGTTCTGTCTACAGCAGACCATAGATGTACTTTTTCTAGGCAGTCCAGGAAGGTATAGGAGCAGGTTTAGATATGGCAGATAACCTCCAGGAAGATCTGTGTGAGTTAGGCCAGCAGTGAGTTAGGTACATTGTGTGTACTAGCTTAGTGAATACTTAGCATTTACTCTGTGCTGGGTACTATGTTGTTCCTTGGCAGTGTCCAGGGCAGTGCAGGGAGTATTACATAGACATGATAGGAATAGCAAACATCCCCTGAGCATTTGCCATGGGAATTTACCACATGCTGCTGCTATTTATGTGTTTACATGTGTTGCCTCATTTACACCTAACAATACACCCAGGCAGTTTCTGCTCTGTGTAGTCTCATTTTATAATGAAGAAACTGCCATCAGGAGGGGTAAAGTCACTTGTATAAGTCCAACCAGCCACTAAGTGGCAGAGCCAGAACTGGAGCCTGGGCTCCCTCCGCTGTGCAAGGTAAAGGAGCTTCCCAGCAGGGTCCCTGTCTTTACAGCAGCTGTGACTGGGGATGGTGGCTCCCCTTCCAAAGGCATATTCTTAGGTTACTCAGTTGAATTTGGCTGCATGACTGTAACTGAGTTTCTCAGGGTCCTGCAAGATCACCCTTAGATGTGACTTAGATGAAACTGTGTAGAAGGCCAGGTGAGATCTGGCAGTCATGGGACCAGAGTAGAGTTGTAGCTTTCCCCACCAGGTGGGTGTAATCAGGTCTCTTCAAGCCAGAGGGCATGATTGCTATTTTTAGTTGTTCACGTTGACTGTGGCCAGAAATAACTCAGTGTCTGTGAACCTCATATGTGAAATGTAAATAACTCCTCTTTTTCTTTTTTACTTTGTAGATTAGAGAATCACTGGGATGAGAGGTTGGGAAGTATTTCCTTAATCTCCAGCAATGGCTGTGGCCAGGGGCGCAAGTGGTGTATTGGCAGGAATGTGAGTGAGCAGCAAGGAAAGGAGAGGAGATTTCATTGCAATTTCAGAAGTTGACGAATTTCTGAATTTAACCATGTACAAATTTGAAATTATTTTTGTTTTTCTCTGTTAATGAGAAAAAGGGATGACTGCTTTCTTGTTAAAATGAGAACATTCAGTTTTAAACTGACCAGTTCCTGCCACTTTAAAATGTTTGCGTATTTCTTTTCAGCCTTGGAGGTAGACCTGATGGAGAGTTTGGGTCGTGCCCTATAGACTAACCATTACTGAGACTTCTTTTCCAAAAGGATAGATGTTTGGCAGTTGTTGCATGACCTGAGCCCCATAGATTCCCAGGGACGCAGCACGTAACTTTGATCAGCCTCGTGTTAGGGCACATGACCCCATCCAATTTGACCTGAGCCAGTAGGATATAACGTAAAGGCTTCCCATAGTTTGGAAAGAAGTTATAACTCTATAATTCCAACTAGGAGATGGTAAATGGGGTTCTGGCCTGGGTGTTACAATTGCTTTTGGGGCTTCCTGACAGTAAGACAAGGTCACTGGCCCAGGTACTTAGAAATGTAGCCCTGAGATCATGGTTTTGTTTTCTTCTCTGTGGATGATGATGGCATCTGGGTATTTTTGAAGCTAAGTGCTCAGTTTTCTGTTTTTGTACTGAGAGAGGATTTTGTAGTAATGGTTCTTGTCCTCAAGAACCAACTGTAAATAACATTACAAGACAATGGATCAATAAGTTCACTTTCCCAACTAGGCTGGGAGCTCCTAAATACAGGGACAGTGCCTTGCTCTTCTCTGCCCTTGTATGTGTTGTGGGTGCTCAAGTGTTTATTGATATATTTTCATGATTAAATGCTAAAACATGTGATGTAACTTTTAACCCTGGGGTGGCAAACACTTTCAGCTTAGATACCACCTCTGCTCAGTGAGTGATGGCTATCTGGAGCACCACGTGTAGCTTCCTCAGGACTTGGGTAGGAAAGAGAGTACCACCCAAAGACTGCTGGGGATGTCTGCTGCAGGGTCATGGGGGCAGAGGCAGCAGGCATGTGGTGGTCATTTATTCACCCTGCTAAGTGCATCAGGCTTTTAAAAGTGGGAACAAAACAGTACTCAGAGGAAGTGAACATCCCTAATCTCCCCTTTAAGAGTGGAGCAGGATTTAGATAAAGAGAAGTGGTTTTGGTCTTGGGAAAAAGCTATTACCAGGAACGGTTGCTCCAGTGAGTATGCATCTATGTGGGATAGTTTGGGAACTGATAGGTTAGAGCAGAGGGTTTGGGGAGGCAGGAGAAGAGGAATCAGGTGGGACAGGGGTCTGTCCCCAGCAGGGCCACACTGATAGCAGTTAGTTGTTGGTAGGCAGAGTGTAGGCAGATTGTAGAGATCCTCAGGGAGGCCAGATGGAGGAATTTAGATGTGATACAGTCCTATGCTTTTCAAGAAGCTTGCCCAAATGCTCCTGACATGATTAGCTGCTCCATCCCTCTCTTCCTCATGGGAGGCTCCTAGTACTCTGCTTGAGTTTTGATTGCTATCTGCTATGTCTTAGGATTTTTATATATGTATCTGCCATCCTCCTTGAGGACATGAACAATGTTTTAGTTATCTTTGAATCCCCAGTGCTCAGGATCATGCCTACTATGGAGTACATACCTTGAGTAGTATTGAATTAAATTGAAATAAGGTGCCTGCACTGCCAAGCAAGGTGAGGTGGAGGTGACAGTGCTTTAGAGTTGAAGCTAGGTGAGGAAGTGGGAGGCTTGTCCCCATTGCCATGTCCCCAGGATGGGAAGCAAGGCAAGTTAAAAATGTCATGTTTACAAGCATGTGCAGAATGCAGGAAACCAGCTGAAATTGAAGGTGGTAGCAGAGACAGGACAAGATTGAAAGAGAGAATTTGGAAAACTGAGCCTTGATCAATTTCTATAGGCAGAGACTTGCAGGGCCCACAGGTCCTTTTATGGGAACCATCACTGAGCCTGTGGGTCAAGGGGGCTCATCAGAGGAGTTGTCTCTTGAGGAATGAGGAGCTACTGAAGATTCTCTCTCAGACGCTTAAACTTTGTAAAGAAGTAGAGCAATCCTGCAGCCCAGTGTGTTTAGCTGGGACTCCCACAAACCAAACCCAAATTTATTCATTTATTCATTTATTCACTTATTCATTTATAAGTGAAAAGCCCAAGTGGGGAGAGAGGGAATTTTTGATTTCAGGCTCAACTTGATCTAGTGCCTCTCACAGTGACCTTTGGGCAAGCGCTTGCTCCCACCCAAGTGTCTTTGCTTGTCTGCCTGATACCTTTGTTCCCATTTTCTTCCCTTGGACTTGGCTTCCCTTGAAGTTGGATCTTCATCTCTGTCCCTCTGACACCTCCAGGCTTATAGGTTCTTAGAGCCAAGTCCAGGCAGTAACAAAACTTTGCAGCAACTTGCTAAAGTGAAACTCATAGGATTAGCATTGATTGGACTTGGTTGGTATGGGTTGGGATGTGTGCCTATCCCAGAACCAGTAATCTGGGCCACATGCCAACCCCTATGCCCTCCAGACTGAGAGTAGTAGGAGTGGAGCCATTCTTGGGGGAAAGCAGGGTGCCATTCCCTTAGAGTTTTGCTGGGTGCCGGGGAGCAGTCACCCACCCCTTGCAAGCTGACTATCCCAGTCATGGCAGCAAGGCAGCAGCTGCCTTTGCTCTGCTGGTGAGCTGGGAGAATCCCCTGCTGGCCTCCGCACCCCTAGCGTGTTGCCCTCTTCCTGCAGACCAGATGTCTTTGAAGCTGATCTTTGTTGAGCAGTCAGCCAGGCCACCCTGCTGGCCTCCTCCATTTGTCATCTCTGGGCACATACCAGACAGCATCCTTTCCCATCTGGGTGGTCATGGGGTCACTGAACTGCCAGGGATCTCAGGAAGAACCTCTTCAGAGAGGTTCCAGATGCTCCTGTGAGACTTGCACCCGCGGGAAGAAGTTTGTTCACTTGCCCTGTGCTGGGACCTGTTTTGCCTTTGTCAGAAGCCTCCCTTTGTAGGACGTTTCACCGTGTACAGAGCTCTTCCCTCACTTTTCCCTTAATCTGATTTCACATAACCTGGGTGGCCGGGGCTAGAATGATTGTCCCTGTTTTACAGATGAAGGAACTGAGAATCAGATGGGGCAAGTGACTCAAACAGGGTGACACAGGGGACACAAATGTCACATAAAACTTGTACTTTTAATCCATAAATGAAGAAAAATGAAGGCAAACTGACTATTCTAGCCAATTTTTTTATGCAAATGTGGCATTAAACTGCTCATTGGAGGCCCTGTAGGTACACACTTCATTAATACCTGCAGGGGAAGAAATTACCTCTATTTACAGGCAAGTAGCTGAGCCAAGGCCTGCCTGCTGGTCACCTTCCTGTGGCTCACCCACCAGAGTTTTACTGGAGGCTGAATCAGCTTATCAAAACCGTGTCATAGTAGCTTTGTGGCTCCCCTGTGTCACCTCCTGAAATGTGTAAGGCAGTGAGTGGGAGGGTCTCTCAGCAAGGCTGGCCTGAATGTGCACAGCGACCTCAGGCGACCTAGCCACTTGAACAAATAGCTGCCACTCTTGGTTCTTGCTCCTATTGCTTGGCTGGCCATCTTCCCCAGGGTCTCCAGGCCCTCATGGAGCCTCCCTGTGGAGTCTGTATTTGGACTTTGCTCATTGGGTCAGAGAGAATTATCCTTTTCCAGCTGGAAGAGATCACCCAATCCAGTCTGTTCATTTCACACATGAGAAACAGAGGCCTGGCACCTGGGGCCCTCCCCAGCCCCTCCCCCATCACAGCCATGTGGGCTACTCATCACCTTGAGCAGCTGGCTCTGAGGTCCATGAGTAGGGAGCAGAGTGGCTGTGTGCCAAGGCTTTCCCTGACATGGGTGCCTTCCTGGAACAGGGCAAAACCGCGTCATGGAACTTGTTAGCAGGAAGGGACATTTAGTAATAGTAGGTCAAAACCTCTTACTTTGCCTATTTACTCGCTCATTTATAAATATTTTTAGGTATTTTTGTGGCAGGCCTTTGGAACACAATGATGCATGAAATAGCAGTGATCTCTGGCCTTATAGATAATTTATTGGGGGAGACAAATATTAAAAAGGTAATTTTTTAAATTAATATTTATTTATTTAGAGACAGGGTCTCACTTTGTTGCTCAGGCTTAAGTGTAGTGTCATAACTCACTGCGACCTCCATTCCTATGCTGCAGTGATCCTCCTCTCTCAGCCTGCCAAGTAGCTAGGATGACAGGTGTATGCTAATTTTTTTCTATTTTTAGTAGAGATGGGGGGGGTCTCATTCTTGCTCAGGCTGGCCTCAAACTCCTGACCTGAAGCAATCCTCATGCCTTGGCCTTCCAGAGTATTAGGATTACAGGCATAAGCCACTGTACCTTGCCAAAATTATTTTTCTCTGGTTGAGAAAAATTGCACATATTTAGAGTGTACAATATGATGTTCTGACATATGTATACTTTGTGGAATAACTGAATTAAACTAACATACTTTTTTGGTGAGAACATTTAAAATCTCTTAACAATTTTCAAGTGTATAATATATTGTTAACTGTAGTCACCACCTTCTTCAATAGATCTCCTATCTAACTTTTGTATACTTTGAAATTTTGTGTATTTTGATTAACATCTTCACAGTCCTCCTGCCCCCAAACCCTGGCAATCACCGTTCAACTCTCTGTTTCTCTGAGTTTGGCATTCTTAGTTTCCACATGTAAGTGAGAACATGCAGCATTTGCCTTTCTGTGCCTGGTTTAGATCACTTAGCATAATGTTCTTCAGGTTCAGCCATGTTGTGACAAATGACAAGATTTCCTTCTTTTTTTTTAAGGCCATATATAGAGAGTGCCAAGAAAATGTATACACATTTTAAGAAAGGAAAAAATGGTACTAAGCATTCAGTATATGCCAATAACATTTATTATTTTGTATCTTGTTTCTCTTGTGATTGCAGGCGTCAAATGTGACTTGAGTTTTACAATTTCAGTAACAGTTTTTCCCTTTGTTAAAATCTGTACACATTCTTTGGCTCCCTCTGTAATATTCCATCATGTGTGTGTACACATGCACACTGCATTTTCTTTATCTGTTCTTCTATTGAGGGACACACAGGTTAATTCCATATCTTGGCTATTGTTGATAATGCTACAAAGAACACGGGAATGCAGACATCTCTTCAATATCACTTCATTTCCTCCGTATATATTCCAAGAAGTGGAATTGCTGGATTGTATGGTAGTTCTGTTACTAATTTTTTGAGAAACCTCCTCTCCATAAGGGCTGTACTAATTTACATTCTCACCAACAGTGTCCAAGGGCTCTCTGTTCTCCATATCTTTGCCGACATTTACCTTCTTGCCTTTTTTTATAATAGCAATCCTAACAGGTAAGAGGTGATAGCTCATTGTGGTTTTAATTTGTGTTTCCCTGATGGTTAGTGATGTTGAATATCTTTTTGTATACCTGTTGGTCATTTCCATATCTTATCTTGGGAAATGTTCATTCAGGTTCTGTGCCCATTTTTAAATGAGCTTGTTTGTTTTCTTGCTCTTAATTTGAGTTCCTTATATACTTTGGATATTAACCCTCTCTCACATGAGTGGTTGGCAAAATTTTTCTCTTTATTCTGTTGATGGTTTCCTTTGCTGTGTATAAGCTTTTTAGTTTGATACCATCTTATTTGTCTATTTTTGCTTTTGTTGCCTGTACTTTTGGGATCATATCTAAAAAAATCTTTGCTCAGACCAATGTCAAGATGCTTTTATCCTGTGTTTTCTTCTTTTAGTGTATCAGGTCCTAATGTTTAGGTCTTTAATCCATTTAAGTTGACTTTGTATATGGTGTGAGATAGGGGTCTAATTTCATGCTAATATCCAGTTTTACCAACATCCTGCAAGTGGATGGTTTTCTCCATTGTGTGTTTTGGCATCTTCATTGAAGATCAATTGACCATAAATGTGTGGATTTATTCTGGGCTATCTGTTAAAGAGGTAATTTTTAAAAACTTAAATTTATGTTGTGAATTAGGACTATGAGGAAGTATAATGGGCTTTGATAGTGCATTACAGTGGGTTCTAATTTTGTCTGGGTGGTCAGTAAAGGTTTTGCTAAACAAAGGTCATTTAAGCTGAGCCTTAAATAAAAGACAAGTAGAGCTTGTGGATGGGGAGACCGTTTTGGAGAGAGGGAACAGGATGTGGAACAGTTCCATTGTGGCCCAGGGCCACAGAATGAATCAGTGGCTGAGCTGGGACTCACAGAAGACAGATATATGGCTACAAGCCCTGTGTTCTTTCCATTCGGCTACACTGGGCTTGTCTTTAGCACTGTTATAGAGTGATCCTCACTCTGAAGAGGCAAATTTGTACACATGGGGGCAGGCACACTAGCTGGGTGAGGCAGGAGGGGCAAGTGTATGGACATGTGACAGCAACTAGCATGTGTGGGGGAGCAGGTTGGCCCACAGAGTGCAGTGAAGGGCTCTCGCAGGACAGAAGTGGGCAGGCTGGAAGAGCAAGCTAGGAAAGGATAGAAGGATGAAGACCCTACGCAAGTGGCTGTAGGTTGGCATAGAAAGGGAAGGCCAGGTGCAATGTTGGGATCAGCTTATTGTCTCAGCAGTTTGTTTATTCCATGCTTGTTCTAGAAAGGGTTTGTGGTAACTTAGAAAGATATATACCTTTTTGTGTTTGTTTGTTTTTAGATATCTATTCTGGGATCACAAAACCCCATGTATTAATAGCCCTTTTATGTCTAGCTTTGTTGCTTTATTCTTTTCCTTTTTCTCCTCTACTTTCTAGTTTTATTATTTTTATTTTATTTATGTATTTATTTATTTTTGAGACAGAGCCTCACTTTGTCACCCTTGGTAGAATGTCACGGTGTCATAGCTCACAGCAACCTTAAACTCTTGGGCTCAAACGATTCTCTTGCCTCAGCCTCCCAAGTTAGGTGGGATTACAGGCACCCGCCGCAGTGCCTGGCTAGTTTTAGAGATGAGGTCTTGCTCTGGCTCAGGCTGGTCTTGAACCTATAAGTTCAGGCAGTCCACCTGCCTCAGCCTTCCAGAGAGCTGGTATTATAGGCTTGAGCCACTGCCCCCAGCCTTGTCCTCTACTTTCTAGTAGTACCTGTGAGTACCTTACATATGGCTCTAAGTGCTAGAATTACAAAGTCAGTGGGAGGTTCCCTACTAATAGGGAGTCCAGGCTGCAGTGTGTTAGCAGAACACAGAGGGGTGGGGGGCCAGTTCCTGGCAGCCACAGAAGCCTTTTTGAGGACTTGGGGCCATGTGGGTGGATGAGCAAAACTAAGAGGTGTATCTTAACTTCCTGTGTTAAGCAGGTTGTTGATCCTCTGACAGCAGGTTGGGAGCTCTGAGAGGATAGGGCTCAGGCTTTGCTGAGGACCACTCTGTTGCTCAAGGATGGAGGGATTGGATGGACACGCAGATGTTTATACTTCAGTGCTAATAAAAGGATCCTTGAGTGCCAGGCATGGTAGCTTACACCTGTAATCCTAGCACTCTGGGAGGCCGACGTGGGTGGATTGCTTAACGCAGGAGTTTGAGACCAGCCTGAGCCAGAACAAGACAATGGCTCTGAAAAATACCCAGGTGTTGTGGTGGGCACCTGTAGTCCCAGCTACTTGGCAGTCTGAGGCAAGAGGATTGCTTGAGCCCAAGATTTGAGGTTGCTTGTGAACTGTAATGCCATGGCACATTACACTGGCATGACAGAGTGAGAGTCTGTCTCAAAAAAACAAAACAAAACAAAACAAAACAAAACACATGTCCTTGAGAATAGGAGAGGAGAGCATCAACTATTATTAAGGATTCTGGCATCTCCCACCCTCTGCTAGTTGACAGTTTCTGTTTCTCAAGGTTCTGAGTAAGATTGACTGGTTTAGAGACTGGCTTGGTGAAATTTCACTGAGAAAAGAAATCAGGATTCATAGTTAGATTTGAGCCTTTGTTTCTCTGGAGGTTTGAGTTTTTACAGGGGACTTTTGTTCATATACAGCAGTGTAGTCCCTAGCGGTTAGTTTTTGGAGCTTGACTGGCCCTGCTCACTTGGGATATCCTGCCAGTGAGAAGCAATCCCGGAGGGTAGGTGACTGAGGGCTGCAGGTGTGGGGGATGGGATTCAGGGACCATGTAATCTTTCTGCTTGGCCTGGGGAGGGGCTTTAAAGTTCAGCCCCTGCCCAGACCTCCTGTAGCAGGACACCTCACTTTATGTCTCATCCTGAAGGGCTCTTGCTTGCCCTTTCCGCCATCCCATTCCTTCCTTCTTGCCGCTGTTTCTTCCTCTGTGCTCTCTTCCGTCTCAGCCACAGCTCTGAGTGAGTCCTCTGTCCCACGTTTCACCCAGCCTCCTGGGCTGGGTGCACATTCCCACTTTGCCTAGTTAGGAACCTGACTTTCTTGTTGGCTTCCTTTTCAAATCATTAACTCAACGTTCTTTCCTCAAACGAACAATACTTTTGTAAAGCAAACAATTATCTGACTTTTCCTGAATGTTTGGCAAGTTTTTTTAATACCACATTTGTTTATTGTGGAGGCATAGTTGTTTCATAGGATTCCTTTCTAATAGCAAGATTGAGGACTGGCACGACATTGGCTTCCAGACGGGCTGGGCTGCCTGCTCTGCGGGCTGAGATTGCTCTGCTGGCGTTATGGTGGAGTCTGTGTAATAGAGAATCACATTAAAGCAAGGTTGTATTTCTTATAATGAATTCCATTAAGTAATTCGCCAAGGATTTTGGAAAGAGAAACCAAATTCTTTAAAAAGGAGGGGGAAGAGGGGAAAGGAGAGGAGATAAAAAAAAAAAAAAACAAACCTTAAACAACTCAGTTATACTGATGGCCCTTGTACTATTGTGGCAAAATTACTTATAAATTAAAGCCAAAGAGGAAAAACAAGCTGTGTTTGGGAGGTGTACTCTCTGTTCTCTGCCTTGTTTTTCTGCTCTGAAGTATAGTGTGCTGTCTTGACGTAGGGATGTAACTGCTATGAATATTGATGGCAGCAAGAGCTTTTTTCCCCCTGTCTGGCCTAGTAAATAAAGCAGCAAGGATAAAAAGGGAAGAGAAATTGTAAAATCAGTGTTCTGTTTTTAGCTTATCTTGTTCCCTTAGAACTTTAAGTCTTAAAAACATATTGACAGTGACTGTGTGCATGTAGGGGCTTGGGTCTGATTTGAATAGGAGTGGATTGGCATTTTCAGGGACTTTTGCCTCTGGTTAAAGTAGAACTTGTCTGAAAGTCTAGGGCAGGCACAGGTATAGGTTCAGGGGAATGAGGTTTCTGAAATTGTGAACACTGATTCTGGCTAACTCACACCAAGAAAGAATTTATTATACGGCTGTGTGGATGTTTTGAGGAGCAGAGGCGCTCTGGTGGGTAGCTTCAGAAATGACAGGAAGCATCATAGCTCTGGGACCTGGGAAGGAAGAACCGATGAGCTGTCTTCTACAGGACCAGTGAGCAGTCAAGAACGGAGTGAAGGCTGGGGTACACAGCAATGGCTGGAGGGTTCCCCTGGTGGTCGAGAGAGGACTTCCGGCAAGCCAAGGCCAAGTTCCATTGCATAGCCAGTGACAAAGGGGTGATACCATGGCAGCATATGGCTAGAGCACCAGGTAGGGGGTGCTTAGGGAGGATTCACACTTAAATGTAACAGGTGACAATGTTTCAGGAGTTAGGCCTATGAGAATCATCCTAAAATTAGTATTTTAAAAATATATATTTCTTTAGAAAGTGTTGCTCTTTAGAAACTCTTTAAGAAAGCCCACACAAGGGCGGCATCTGTGGCTCAGTGAATAGGGCGCTGGCCCCATATACTGAGGGTAGCGGGTTCAAACCCAGCCCCGGCCAAACTGCAACAAAAAATAGCC
>NW_003852427.1:2849159-2852928 GCF_000181295.1 Otolemur garnettii
AAAAAAAAAAAAAAAAAAGCCCACACAAATTTGTATTTATAAAAATATGTCTATAATAGTGGTTACATGTGACATAGCAAAGTCTTTTTTTTTTTTTCCTTTCTGTAATCAGTCGTGAAATAGAAGGGCTGGAGGGCGGTGGACTGACTTATAGCCTGATCAGAAAGCTGAAGACACAGAATTGCTCCTGTCAGTTACCTCTTTTGTGACTCTTCAGAAGTTCTGTGTGTGCGCATTTGGAACCGTCACCACCTTTCCCCACCAGACTAAACTTCTTGAGGATAGGGGCCATGGTGTTTTCTGATTCAGGTTCCTGGTATAGTGCTTGTTGTGTAGAAGAGGTGCTCGCTAAGTGTGTCAAATTTATTTTGATCTCATACTCTAGCCATCTTAATAAGTAAATTCCACAGTTTCCATTTCTCTAAGGTATTGGTAGCTTTTTCATATAATATTCATAGAGGACTTTATAGTTCATTTTGAAGAGTTTTAATTGCTGATGATTTTTTGCTTAGTTATTTAAGTAGCTTGTCAGGCAATGCCTCTTGTAAAATTAATTAAATCTCCATCAGTCCATATTTCTATTGAACTCAAAGCCATATGGAAAAGACCTTTATAAACAAGAAAAGAGTCAAAGTTTTTAGACCTGGTGATTATTCTGTTTTACACAGCTCATGGAGCTACACAGTTTGTAACTGGAAGATCTCTAAGAGTCACCCGGTCCATGGCTGACCACTCCAGGGCCTAGGCAATCAGATGGCAATGGCTACTGAGGTTGGTACAAGAGAAGGGTTTGGAGGCTGAGCCTAGGCTCCCTAGGAAAGTGTGCAGAGCTGGTCAGCAGTGTTGGCAGGGAGAGGTGGCCTGCCAGTAAGCAGGCAGGGTGTTTGCCATCCTGAATTTGCCCCCTTCCTCTGCAGATGTGGAAACTTATATTCAGAGGAGGAGAGGGACTAGCCCAAGGTCACCTTGCTACTCTGTGACAAAGCTGGCTCTGACTTAGAAGTCAGACATATACTCAAGAGGAAGAGAGGGTCAAAACAGATGCATCTTCATTTCTTCCAAAGGACATTCTGTTCAAAGCTGCTATTGGAATATTTGTTGAACCCTGGTGCTTTTCTGGGCCTGATTTGGCAGTCTCAAGAGGAAAACCTGCTGCGTTTTGCAAATGTGTGCAAATAACAACATGCCCATTACATCCTAGGCAGACTCATTGCACACACATCAGGGCAGGTGGCAAAATGCAATCATGAAGCCTGGAGTGAAGTGTTTTACACTTAGTTACTTATGAGAAATTCAGTGTTAGAATTTAAATGTCTTTCTGGCCCAGGTGCAGTGTAATTGTTCCATTTCTCATAATAAAACTTTTGCTTGGAGGAAAATGCTTATATCTCTGAGATGTTGATTCTAATCCCTGTTTCTTTTTGTTTCCACTCCCTCCCCCCTTGGTATGTTCTTTGTTTCTCTTCACAGGAAAAAGTAGAATATGCCTTCCTGATTATTTTTACAGTCGAGACGTTTTTGAAGATTATAGCATATGGATTATTGCTACATCCTAATGCTTATGTTAGGAATGGATGGAATTTACTGGATTTTGTTATAGTAATAGTAGGGTAAGTCCCTTTTACTTTGGGGAAATTTGTTTATTTATTTATTTATTTTTGGAAAATGGGAGGTGGGGTGAAGAGTAACAGTGAACACGTCTTTTTGGAGAATTTTATACACTTTTTACTCTTTTATGCCAGCTATTGCCCCAGAACTATTGATGCTGCTGTTAATCTCTGTGCAGAAAATGATTTGAAATTTTCTTTTAAGTTACTCTCCTTTTCAGTAATGTGTTGTAGAGAGGAGCCTCGGCTCCTAATGTGAGAGGCTTTGCTAACAAGGCCCTGAACCTCTGCAATAGACCAACCCTTCTGGTGATTAGAATCAAATGAGTAGAGTTCCTAATACTTTAGCACCAAGTTAAGTTTAAAAAAAAAGTAAAAAAGTAATAAAGCCTTCACAGCACTGAGTTACTCTGCTTTTTAACATCCCTTTCTGCTGACATGTGGAAGAAGCTCTGGCATACTATTATCTCATTTTAAATAACAAGACAAGTGTCTGAATAATGTCACATATCTGGCATAAAATGAAATAAACTAGAAAATGCAGAGAAGCAGGTGTTTTCTCAAAATCCTGTTGCAGGGGAAATAAAACACCAATAGTTTTAGTTAAAGGAGAATGATAAAATAAAAAACTATGGCCTGTGTTACTTGGTCTCTCCATACCTGGAAACGTTGCCAACAAGAGAAAAATGAATGGTAAGACAAGATATATCCTGTTTCTGAGTCTTAGTTACTCTAACTATAAAATTAATTACACCTAAAATTGTGTTTATTTCTATAGAGAGAGATTTTAAAATAGCCTCTCTGTTTTCATCTTCATGACTTTGGTCAGCTGCCTTTTTCAGTCAAGCAAGGTAATTTTTCTTTTGGGTTATCTTTTTGTTATGAATTCTTTCATTTTTCCTTGGAGACTAATTTTGCTGGATATTAGAAGAGTAGAATTGGTTTGAGGCCTGTTCTTTCAACCTAGGAACTTAATATGGAATCCAAAGTGGTGACCCAGTGGAATAATTAGACTTGTGAAGGGAAAAGGTAACTTCTGCAAGAACCACCACAGTATATGGCATCTAAGACATCATTGCAAAAGTAGTCCACCTAAAATGACCAGGTGGCAGAGACATGCCACACCTTCCTGCTGGTGGTGGACTCTATCAAGGGAAGGCAAGCAGAAGCCTTGTAGATCGCTTGGTTCTGTAATAATCTTGCTGTGTCTTTTCTGCTACTGTACTTTGTTCAGCTAGAAAATAGAGAAGCTTAGCTCCATTTCTTTTTCCATTGTGCTGTGATCCCTTTGGCTTATTTCCTGGAGGCATTTCCATACTCCAGCACTGCACAAGGATGGGCACCAAGTAGAGCATAGTGGTTAAGGAGACAGAGACAAGAGTTTGGGGAGACTAAGTGGCAGAAATGTGAGAGGTACATGAGAAGGGAGAGAGCTATTCAGTGAAAGGGCTCCATAAATACACCTTGGGGTCCTCTGCAGTTTTGGCTAAAGACTAAGGTGTGCTTACAGGTGTGCTTATCCTCCAATGCCAGGAAAAAGATACTTCTAGGGAAAAGAGAAAAACTGGGGGTTGGAAAGTGAATAATAATAAGAGCTCACAAATGATTGGAAAGTGTTCAAGTTTTGACTAACCAGAGTGGAAAGACCTGATTGAACACCCTGGAGTGTTGGTAGAAACCCCACAGATACCATTAGTAGAGGTAAACTTGCTCTAGAGAAGGGGTCAGCAAACTATGGCCAACAGTTGGTAGAGACCCCACAGATACCATTAGTAGAGGTAAACTTGCTCTAGAGAGGGGGTCAGCATACTATGGCCAACAGACCAAATCCCAGCTCATCTAGCCTTTCACTTTTCTTATAAATAAAGTTCTATGGGAACCACATGAAGGAATAACCACATTCATTTATTTGTATAGTTGAATTTGAGTAGTTTAGGTTCACAAAACCTAAAGTATGTATTGTTAATATCTGGCTTTTATAGAAAAAAAAATTGCCAACCCCTTCTCTAGAGTAAAGACTACCCCAAATATTTGTTAACAGTTTTTGTAAAGAAGTCTGAAAAGGAGCAAACTAATAGGCAAGGAACTTAATGGCCTGCCCGAATAAAATCCAACACTCTTTAAAAGAAGATAACAAAATCCAGATACTTAACAAGTAACAT
>NW_003852427.1:2852948-2887534 GCF_000181295.1 Otolemur garnettii
TAGAAATAGACCTTGAAATGGCAGAGATTATGAAATTAGCAGAGAAGGAGTTTACAAATTTTTAAAAACAGCTGTTATAAATATATTTATGAACTTCAAGGGATACATGATTACAATGAGGAAAAATGCAATATATAAAAACAAACCAAATGGCACTTTGAGTGGTGAAAGCTATATCTGAAATGGATTGGTTTAATAGCAGATTAGACAGTAGAAAAGAAACAAATCAGAGAATTTGAATATGTAGCAGTAAGACAAAGAGTAACAATTGAGGAAAGTATGAGTAGCACCTTTGACCTTTGGGGGAATATCAACTGATCTAACACATGTGTATTTGGAGACTCAGAAGGAAAAGGGAGAAAGGGGAGACAGAAAAAAATATATTTGGAGACATGGCTCCAAATTTTCTAGATGTGATAAGAATTATAAACTCACAAACCCCCAAAGCTCAGTGAAGCCTGAACAAGATAAACATGAAGAAAGCCACATCAAGGCTCGGCCCCCGTAGCTAAGTGGTTAGGGTACCGATCACATACACTAGGACTGGTGGGTTCAAACCCACCCCACGCCAGCTAAACAACAGTGACAGCTACAACAAAAATATAGCCGGACGTTGTGGTGGATGCCTGTAGTACCAGCTACTTGGGAGGCCGAGGCAAGAGAATCACCTAAGCCCAAGAGTTTGAGGTTGCTCTGAGCTGTGACGCCACGGCACTGTACACAGGGTGACATAATGAGACTCTGTCTCAAAAAAAAAAAAAAAAAGCCACATCCAGGCACATTGTAATCATAATCAAATTGTTAAAAATCAAAGATAAACAGAAAATATTAAAACAGAGAAAAGACATCTCAAGACTTCTCAACAGCTGTATAAGCAAGAAGACAATAGAGTGGTATCTTTAAAGTACGGACGGAAAACGCCAACCTAGAATTCTTACATAGTGAAATACCTTCCAAAATTGAAGTCAAAACGAAAACTTTTTCAGACAGTCCAAAGCTTGAGAATTCAAGACTGATACACCTGCCCCAGGAAATGTTAAAGGCAGTTCTTAAAGAGGAAGGAAAATGACACTAAATAGAAATGTGGATCTACATAAAAAGAATGAAGAATACCAGAAAGGGCAAATTCATAGGTAAATATGAAGAAATTCTTAAAGTCATTTTTAAGCCTCTTTAAGTATAATTGACTATTTAAAGCAAAAATAACAACAATGTATTATGGGGGTTATAAATTCTGTAGAAATAAAATTTATGATAACAATAGCACAAAAGACAGAAGTAGGGAAATGGCCATATCCTATTGTCAAATGTTTATACAGTGGCTAGAGAAAGAAGATTATTTGAAGATAGGTCATGGTAAATTAAAGATGAATATTGTAAACCTTAGAGCATGGATTAGCAAACTATAACCTGTACACCAAATCTGGTGTAAGCCTATTATTTTTTTTCCACATTGACAAAGTATTTTATTTGCCACTTGATTTGGCAAATAAGCTTCCATTGTAATTTAGCCACATTTACTCAGGTCTATGGCTATTTGGTTTTATAATGGCAAAGTTGAGTATTTGTGACAGACCTATGGCCTGTAGATCATAGAAAATTCACTATCTGGCCCTTTGCAAAATTTTTGTTGACACTTGTCATAGAGGATAAATAAAAAGGTATAGCTAATAAGCCTACAGTGCAGATTAAATGGAATTAAAAAGAAAAAAACTTAATCCAAAACAGGCAAAGAAAAAGAAAAAGGAAACAATGGACAGAACAAATAGAAAACAAATAGCAAAATGCTAGGTTTAAAACACAGCTAAACCTTTACTAAAATGCAGAGTTTATAGATTATTCATATACAAAAATAAGACTCAACTCCAGAGTATCTAAGAAACCTATTTTAAATATAAAGACACAAATAACTTGAAAGTAAAAGGACAGAAAAATCTATATGATGCAAGAACAAATCAAGAGGAAGCTAGAGTAGCTGTATCAATATCCAACAAAATAGACTTCAGAGCAAGGAATATTATCAAAGTTAAAGAGAGACATTTCATAATGATAAAAAGTCATTTCATCAAGAGGATATAACAATCTTAAATGTATATATGCCTAATAACAGAGCTTCAGATACCAAAGCAAAAACTGATAGAAGCGAAAGAAGAATAAACCAGTTTACAGTTGCAGTTGTACATGTTAATACCCTTGAGGGGTATTAGTAGAATATGTAGACAGAAAATCCCTAAGGATGTAGGGAGACTTGAACAATATCATCAACCAACTTGACCTAATTGACATTTTTTTAAAAGTGTTCTCCTGAACAAGAGCAGAGTACACATTATTTTCACGTACTTGTAGAACATTCATCAAGAGACAATATTTTGGGCCATACAATAAATGTCAATGGATTTGAAAAGATTTGAAATCATACATAGTTATCTTTTCTAAGTGAATTTAGCAATGTTTCTGGATAAAAGATCAGTGTAAAAGACCTTTGGAATTTCTTTTATATATACAGCTATAAATACTGCGAAATGAAAATTTACTATAGCATTAAAAAACATGAAATACTGAGGTATAAATAGTTGACTAAGTCTTGGCACCCATAGAACAGTGGTTACAGTGCTGGCCACATGTACTGAGGTTGGAGGGTTTGAACCTAGCCCAGGCCAGGTAAACAATGACAACTGCAACAAAAAAATAGCCAGGTGTTGTGGTGGAAGTCTGTAGTCCCAGCTACTGGGAGGCTGAGGCAAGAGAATTGCTTGAGCCCAAGCAATGATCTGTGAGCTGTGATGCCACAGCACTCAACCAAAGGTGACATAAGGCTCTGTTTCCCCCCCCCCAAAAAAACAATAGCTGACTAAAATGACAAGACCTAGCTAAGAGAAATTGAAGAAGACCTAAACAAATGGAGTGATATACCATGTTCATATGTTGGAAGAGTCAATGTTGTTAGGATGTCAGTTCTTCTCTGGTTGACCTATGGCTTGAATCTTAATCTGAATCCCAGCAGAATTTTTGTAGAGATTGACAAACTTATTCAAACGTTTTTATGGAAATTAGAGAGGCTCTCAACTAGCCAAAGAAATCCTAAGAACAAATCTGGAGCCTGATTTTAAGGCTTACTCTAAAGCTACACTAGGCCTGACAAGGTGGCTCACACTGGCAATCCCAGCACTTTGGGAGGCTGAGGCAGAAGGATTACTTGAGGCCAGGTGTTTAAGATTAGCCTGAGCAGCAGAGTGAGACTCTGTCTCTACAAAAAGTAAAAAAGTGAAAAAATTAGCTTGGGCATGGTGATACATACCAAATTAGCTACTTGGGAGGCTGAGATGATTGGATAATTGAAGTTTAGGTTTATGTCACTCTACTCCAGCTTGAGCAACAAAGTGAGACCCTGTCTCTAAGATAGATAGGTAGGTAGATAGATAGATAGGCCAAGATAGTGTGATACTGTCTTAAGGATTAGACATAAAGGTCAATGGAACAGAACAAGGAGTCTAGAAATACACCTATAAGTATATGACCAAGTGATTTTAGACAGAAGTGTCTTGATAATTCAATGGATCAAAAAAACTGTTTTCAACAAATGGTGCTAGGAACATCTATCAATATGAAAAAAAAATCTCCATTCCCATCTCATATACCATACAGAAATATTTCCTTAAAATGGACCATAGGCCTATATGTACAATGTAAAACTATAAAATTTCTAGTGGAAAAGGAAAGAAAATTTTTGTTACCTCAAATTTCTCAGGACACAAAAAGCACCAGCCATAAAATAGATCACTGAAAAATTAGACTTTATCAAAATGTGTAACTTTTCTTTCTAAAAGATGATGTGAGGAAAATGAAAAAGCAAGGCACAGATTTGGAAAAAACATTCACAATACATACATCTGAGAAAAGAAAAGAACTCTTACAACTCTCAACTGTAAGAAGACAGTCCAATAAATAAATGGGCAAAAGATTTGAAAAAATCTTCAAAAGAAGATACGTGAATGCTAAGGAAGCACCGAAAAAGATGCTCAGTATTGTTAGTAATTAGAGAAATACAAACTTCAACTACAGCGACAGTCACTGCATACCCACTAGTATTACTAAAGGTAAGAAGAGTGAAAATACCAAACGTTAATATAAATATGGAACAACTGGAACTCCTCTCATGCACTGCTTGTGAGAATGGAAAATGGTACATCACTTTGGAAAAATCTGTCCACTTCTTTCAATGTTAAACATACACTTACCATATGACCATATTCCTAGTTCTATGCGTAGTTATTTATCCGAGATAAAGGAAAACATATGTGCACAAAAAGACTTTATTCATACTAGAAAAAAACTGGAAACAACCCAAATATTCCTGAACAGGTGAATGGAGAAACTCATTGCAGTATATTTATATAGTGGAATATTACAGAGCAATAAGAAGAAAAGAACTGCTGAGAACTGTAACAACTTGGACAAATCTCAGGAACATTATAGTGAGCAACAGAAGATAAGCAGAAAGAACAAATTCAGTGGTTCCATTTATGTAGATTCTAGAAAAGGAAAAAATCTGTAGTGATAAACAGCCCATCAGTGGATACCCAAGGCTGAGCTTAAAGGGGAGGTGACTACAAAAGGGCACAAGAGAACCATCTGTGGTGTTGGAGTTTTCTTGATTGCAGTGTTCGTTACTTGGGCTTATAAATTTGTCAAAACTCATTTTATTGTATACTTTAAGGGAGTGTGTTTTATGTATAATTTAAACTGCAGTAAAGTGATTTAAAAATTTAAAAAATCATCTAGTAAACTAAAGTAGAGCTTGACTCTTGGGGGTTTTTTTCTTAGTAAGTATGAAAACTTTTAGGCTGCCAGATTGTTTTTTATCCAAAATATGCACTAAACTATAGTAAAAGAGTTTCTTTTAAAAAGAAAAAGACAAATTATGATGTCTTCATTTGAATCAAATTCCTATCCACTGAAGTTTCCAACTACAGCCTGTATCTCAACCCAGTGGATTTTCCGTTCCAAGTTGACAATGGCCTATTGCTTTTGTCAAGATTCCCAATAACCAGAGACATTAAGAAAGAAATTGATATTTTAAAATGTTAACTGTGAATGTGACCACAAAAGAACTCAATGCATCTACCAGAGCTGAAGTTATTTCTTTAGAGAAAAGTTTGACCTAATCCAACTTTTATCCCACTGCTCTAATTTTTCAATAAAGATACATTTCAAGCAGTCAGTCTTCTTAAACTTTTGTGAAGAATGTGGCACCTCATTCTGATGTTTCTAAATTTTGTCAGTTTGGCCAGCTCTTTGCCTTTTTTCTCCTGTCTTGGGTTAAACTTTTAATAGTGATCTAGGATCAGTTACTGCTTTCTCTTCATGTCCTTATCGGTTCAGAAACATGATAGTTCTTTGGGTAGGGGGAGTAATGAGGGGAATAGGAGCACAGAATTCTATTTAGAATGCAAAGCCCATTCTTTGGGTCACTTAATCAAGTTTTCTCATGTTATAGAGAGGGAAACTGAGGCCAAGAGAAGAAGGACTTTCCTCATGTCTCATAACTCTTAGGAATGGAAACCAGCCCAGGCCCCTTATACATTTGCACTATCCGGGAATGGCAGTCTGCTTCTCTCTGACTTGGGCTCCTTTGTAATGGGAGAGAAACATTTTTCACCTGTTTTCAAGGGTATTACTGAAAAATAGAGAATAAAAGGACCATGAAAAAACACTGATACTTGAAAGCAATCTTAAGTCACCACCTGCATCAATTATTTTCCTAACCCTTTGGGGTAGAAATTCCTGTGGCTTCCATATTTCAGAAGAGTTTGAGGTTTTCTTTCTCTCTCTCTTTTTTTTTTTTTTTTTTTTTTTGGTTTTTATGAAGCTGTGAATTTGTTTTAGAGGAGAAACTTTTCACTTTAGTCTTATTTCAGGAGTTATTAAAAATATATGAATAAGAGAGAAGCCTGTTATAAATTTGATGTATTTCCCTAGTCATAACTAGAGAGAGCCTATCATCTGAATCTTTATAAAGGTAGAGACCTGGCTTATTTTCCCTCCTGGCAGAGTTCATTGCAGATTGCTGCACTGTTATTAAAACAAAGGCCTGGTCTATAAATGCCCCAGAATGACAAGACTACCCGATCAAGACTGCAATCAGACCACCCTGTGTTTTATAGACTGTGTTGGCGATCCAGAGGCATGCCAGTGGGGGCAGAGTTTCAGCTTTGGCTGCTAATTAAACTTGAGAAACCTTTTCTTTGTTGCTGGGCCAATCATTCCCACAATCTGATTGGCCAGAGTTGATGGTGTTTGAAACGGGTAAATTTATATTTATTCTGAAAAACGAGCAATAATTCCAAAGAATAAATATTTATTTGAAAGAGCAAAAGTAACTGTTAAATGAGCAGATTGCCTGAAAATAGCTTTATCCAAAAAACCTTCTTAGAGTAGGAAAATATTTAATGTGTCTGCCAGATACAATATTATTCACATTGCAGAAGAAAAAATGACGATATTAATACCTTACTTTAGGTAACTGCTTGTAGCCTTTGCACAGCTCGTTAGCATCTGCGATTTACATCATTTTCTATCCTTATGAAGAGAAGAGGAGGGTATGTGTGTCAGTGACTGTGCTGGAAGTGGTGTAAGATGTGGGCTTTTGGAGTTATTTATTCATCATATATTTTCTGAGTGCTTCCTATGTGTCAGGAACTGTTGTAGGCACTCAGCAAGAACAAACTACATGAACAAATGAACAAAATAAACTAAAACTCCCTGGCCTTATGGAACCTGCATTCTAATGGGGCCAAACATGCCTGCATTTGTATGTTTGTTCTTCCACTATTTGTGTATCCTTGGGAAAATTACTCCTTCTTATCAAGTTTGTTTTCTCATTCGTAAATGGTGTTAATAATTCCTGCTGTGTAACATTTTGTAAGGAATGTAATAACATATGTGGTGCTTATTATATAGCAAGCACTCACAAATGAAAACAATAACCTGGTAGCCACCCAGGTTATTATTGTTGTTATCAGTTTGTGGCAATTCCGCTCACCATGGTTGGGTCCCTAGTGGTCCCCCTTTTCTGCGGGGATTGACTTTCTCAATCTGCTCCATTGACATGAAAACAGATTAATCCCTGTCCCAAATCATTTTAGAGATAACGGTCGTGTTCAGATTTCACAGCCAAATTCTTGCCTTGCCTTCCTTTTTATTTAACCAGCCGCCACATGGAATAAGACCTTCAAAAATAACTACCATTATCATCCTGTTTTACTTCACTGGGTGACAGACTCTAACATTTCTTTCTTTCTTCTTCTTTCAGATTGTTTAGTGTAATTTTGGAACAATTAACCAAAGAAACAGAAGGCGGGAACCACTCTAGCGGCAAATCAGGAGGCTTTGACGTCAAAGCCCTCCGTGCCTTTCGAGTGTTACGACCACTTCGACTAGTGTCAGGAGTGCCCAGTAAGCATTTTATGTTTCCTAGAGTCAGGAGTGTGCTGATATGTTTTTCCTGGGTGGGTCTCAGACGATGAGACAGTGCCGTGAAGTGAGCGCATCTGTGCCAGCAGAACAGCCACAATAGCTGTGCTTTCAGCAGACACTTTTGCTTGTACTGTCACTTTGGATCCCTGTGACAGCCCTACGAGGGGGCAGGTGGTGATTATTGTCAGCCTGATTTTGTAGAAGAGAGAATGTTCTCTTGCAGACAGATGAGGCAGTGGTGTGAGTCCTTGGGTTCAGCCCTCCTGATTTGATTTCAGTCTGATTTTCCTTCTCTAATAACATGTGGCATCATTGTCTCCACTCCCAGACCTGCCCCTCTGAAAGTGGTGGGTTATATAGATGAGGGTGTTGGAGGCTCAACTGACTACTTTTTTGTCCAAAGGGGAGAGCAATAGGGGACTGGATTTCTGGAAATTCTGATTAGCTCCCCACACTAGGAATTGGGCCTGCCTAGCTCTGCAGAAGAAAAGGCATGCATCAGCTCCTCACTGGCATATGTGGCAGAGTAGCACCTGCTTTGAAGGTTGTTCCAAGAACTGAATGAGATAATGGAGGGAGGAATCCTAGCACACAGATGTCTGGAGCACAGCAGAGACTCTCTTGTTATCCACTGGGCCTTACAATACCAGTCAGTGCCAGGCCCTAGTTTACTCTGGCACCAGACCTCCAGGCCAGTTTGGATTGCACCTGAGTTGGAAGAGTTACCCTGTGTGTGTCCTTGCTGGCAGACCTCTTATCCTTCCATAAGGATGGTGGGGTTTGCCTTCTGTTTTGGGGACTCCAGAAGCTAGAAGTCCTGCATCTTTCCAAGGACTGGTGCTTCTAAGGCAGTTGTATGCTCCGGCCTGGAGCAGGGATGTGGGGTTGCAGGGTGTGCCTGTTTTTCACAACTCATAAAGCCATCAGAAGAACACAGATCACTTTTTTTTTCCTCTACAGAAGTTGTTCCTGAAATTTCATTAAACCTGCTGGCACTTAGAATGCACCAAAATCCTTTGGAAAAAAAAAAACAAAACTATTTCCAAATTTAACATTTTAAAATGTAGGAAGTGGTGTTTTATGTGTACTTGTTTTTCCAGATGGTTCATTTATTTTCATTGAAAAAGATCAGCACAAGTCAAAACCACAGAACTGCCTGGAATCAATTGAGAAAAATAGAAATACCTTGGAAATGACTGGTTCTGTTAAGTGTAACATGATTAAATGAGAAGTTCAGTGAGCAAACATGTTCTTTCAGATTTAGTTGTTATAGCTTAATCTAATTTCAAAGTAACCATGACAGCTTTTCCCCTCAAACAACAAATGACAGGACAGCCTTCTGTGGTATGTGCTGCACACAGCCTCTGGGGGCTGTGGCTTCATTGTGCATTGTGTGCGTGTGGTGCGTGCATGCAAGAAAGTTGCTGGGCAGTGAGAACTCTTTGGAACTTGCATAGAATTGTTAGCTCCCTGGCTGATGAGGTTTGTACTAATCAGGTAGCACAGTGCTCCCAGATACTCTTCCTTAGTTTTAAACCATAGTTCTTCTTTTCTCCCAACAAAAATCACTGTTCAAAATTTGATAGAGATCTGCACTTAACCTCTTCCATGGATCAACAGGGAGAAATGGGGTTCCAAATCTTGAGTGAGGTCTTTTATACCCATACTTTAACTGCCCAGGTGGGAAACGACAGAGCCCCTCATCCCACCCAGAGGGGTTTTGGGAGAAGAGATCGTTGGTTCTAAGGACATACTATTTCCAGTGCTGGCTGGCAGCTGTGGCATGGTGATTTCTTCTCCAGTACCTGACATTATTAAAAATGCCCAGGAGTATTTGATTATATACATTTATAATGGAATTATCTAGCCCCTTCTAAAGAGAATCCAGACTGTTCTGAAAAGGTATAATTTTGTGTGTATGTATGTGTGGGAGTATATATTCATTCAATAAAAGGTAAATATGTTTCAAGAAGTGTCAGTTCAGACATTTGTGGAGTTCTTAACTACCCATATTCAGTTAGCTAATAAATATTTATCAGCATTTAAGACCATTAAAATGGAAAACAACCCTAAAGATCATCTGGCTTACCTGTACCTTCTTAGACGAGCAAACTGAGCCTCTTAGAAGGTGGTGACTACTACTAGGACAAGTTCTTGCAGCTGGTGGGCAGCCGAGTGGGACAGACCCACGGACTCCACATTTCTGCCCCAGCCTTCTCATTTTGCTGCCTCCATGACTGGAGTCCCATGAAGTCATTTGTACACACTGATTATGTACAAAGGATCTGAATGTAATGAAACTATATCCTCATGTCAGGATGTGACTTATCTTATAAATTTGGCCAAAATAAAAGATGACAGTTACTCTAAATGTGAAAATAGTTATGAAGTATAGGCCTTGCTGCCATAGAATTTAGAAGAGCTAACTCCTGGATGATGATTTTGAAGGGCCCATTGGTGTCTCAAAAAACCAAAACAAGGCTGGGTTCAGTGGCTCATACCCATGATCCTACCACTCTGGGAGACTGAGGTTGCTTGAGCTCAGGAGTTCAAGACCAGCCTGAGTAAGAGTGAGACCCCATCTGTAGTAAAAATAGAAATATTAGGCAGATGTCATTGGGCGCACCTGTAGTCCCAACTTGGGAGGCTGAGGCAGGAGGATTGCTTGAGCCCAGGAGTTTGAGGTGAACTATGATGACAGTAGCACTGCAGTCTACCTAGGGTGACACAGTAAGACTCTGTCTCAAAAAAACCCCTAAAACAACAACAAAAACCCATCCAAGTAGGTCGTAGCACTATTTGACATTTTCTTTTCCCCTCTCCCTCCATGTATTCCTTATAATTGGCAAACTGAAAAGCTTTGAACATTTAAATATAGAAAGGATAGAGTTAAAGTTACTGTCACACCTCCATGTTTCCCTCTTATCTCCCTCATTCCTGGAATGCCTTCTTTAAAATGTTTATTTTTGTTCTGGACACTGGGATTTGCCTTAAGACTCTGGCTCAAATATTGGGAATACTCCATAATACCTTCCTCTCCTTCCCACTCAGGTGGTGAGGTCTGGTCTTATCCTGACCCTCATCCTTGCCTGTATGGAGAGCCCCAGCACTGCGGAGCTCCCTCTCTGCCTGTCTTGCCTACTGATGTGCTGTTGGTGTTTCTGAAGTCTGGCTCTATAATTCAAATTCAAAACCCCGAACCACCTGGCTGCAATCTGCTTTTCTTTCTTAATATTTTTTTCCACTCTATAACCATCAGTCAGGACTGGCCACTGCCAAGCCCACATGCAATCACCCACATATTTGCTTTTGGTGCTCTGTTCCCTCCCCCTGCGGTGCAGTGGCCTCTGCTATGCACCTATGAACATCCCTCCTGCTGAGCCTTCAGGTGCTACCTGGGGGAAGCTTTCTTCACCTGGCTCAGAGGCAGTGTCTTTCATCCTTCTTTAATTTTAACTGATATTACCCAGATAGCATCTGTGTGCTACCTTAGAGTTACTTATGTTTAATTTTTTGCCTCCTTCCAGAATATAACTTCCTTGCGAGAAGACTCATTATGCAGAATCTCTTCATATTATCCCAAAACACTAAACCCTGTGGTTTCCACAGGGCAGATGTTCGAGATATTTTGTCAAATGGATGAACAAATGCATCAATGAATGATGAACTCTGATGCTGTGCAGTCCCCTCTGGAGGCTTAGTTTTTCCATGTGTCAAGTGACGATCTTTAAGGTGCTTTTTTTAGTTCCTCTCACATCCAGGCTTAATATTAACTAAAAGATTTGAAATATCTCTGAGTTTTATTATCACAGGTCATAAATAGAGCAGGCATCATTAGACTTTATATGCATCCATCACTGAAGTGTCTTCCTGGCTCACAAACTTATCTTTTTCTTCCCTAGGTTTACAAGTTGTCCTGAACTCCATTATAAAAGCCATGGTTCCCCTCCTTCACATAGCCCTTTTGGTATTATTTGTAATCATAATCTATGCTATTATAGGATTGGAACTTTTTATTGGAAAAATGCACAAAACATGTTTTTTTGCTGACTCAGGTGAGTAATGAAAATGGAAGCTAACCTAATTTTTAAAAAATGTTGGTTTTCCTGAAATCAATTTTTGTGGTTCTGAAACAAAATGGGAAAGCTTACTGAGCTAGTTCTAAGTGTGAATTATGTTGAGAATAAGTGAGAATTTAATCTCCTCTTCCATCTGGATTGCCTATGTAATGTGTCCTAGCAAACAAGATGGTGGACCTCCAAGATGAGAACCTGCCATCAACCAATAGCATTGTGCTGTCTGAGCGTGAGATGCTCTCGGAGTAGGCACAGAGGAAAGAGAGATGAACTCTAAGCAAAAGAAATAGTACATTCTGCTGAGGAGGGAGGATTTGAAATGGACTTTGAAGGGCAAGTAGGATTCTGAGACATCCTAAATAGGCAATAGAGTGTTCTAGGCTTGGGCAGTTGTTCTCAGCATCCTCTGGCTTGGGTTTCCTGATGTTTTTGTCCTGAGTGGTGCAACCTGCTTACTCTGTTTGCAGATATCGTAGCTGAAGAGGACCCAGCTCCATGTGCGTTCTCAGGGAATGGACGCCAGTGTACTGCCAATGGCACGGAATGTCGGAGCGGATGGGTCGGCCCTAATGGAGGCATCACCAACTTTGATAACTTTGCCTTTGCCATGCTCACTGTGTTTCAGTGTATCACCATGGAGGGCTGGACAGATGTGCTATACTGGGTAAGCAGTTTGAGGAAAGAGTTTCTGGAGGGTTCTTTCTCTGGATAAAGGTTTATCATTAGCAAAAGCCCTGGGAGAGTTGACTGAGAAAGAAACCCTCAAGTCAGTTGTTTGCGAAGGGAATCAGATCCTCTCTTTACCAGCAGGCTTCATCATTCTCCCCCAGAGCTGTAGTTTCAGTTCTAGAAAGCTACTGCCTGATGCTGGCTTCTGACCTGTTAGTCTTCCATTCCCCAGTGCTGCCTGGAGAACTGTTAACCAAATGTGCCCAGGAATTCCCTCTGGAGGAACTCCAAATGGTCTCCTCACCTTCTATGGGCTAAAATTGATCTGTATATAATGGCAGGTTGCTCTACTAGATCCTAAAGAGAAGAGAAGGAACATAAATTGGATTCCTTTTATGCTTTCCAAAACTCAGTACAACCTTAAACCCAACATGAGCTTTTCCTCTATTACAATATCCCCCTTTTGTGTCCTCAGCATTACTGTAAATTGACCACCACAAGCCCTTAGCTCTCTTACTTACTATTTGGAGCTATAATTTTGGCAGAAAGGGTAGAAATGGCACAAGAAACTTGTAGGGCTGGTGGACCATCTAGCCCACCATGGAAATAGTCAGACACCTTTTCAAGGCGAGGGTCTGATTCCTCTTGTTCCTGACAGAGCCAGAGGGTTTACTGTAAATAAAGCTCAGTAGTATTTTAACAGCCATTTCCCTGTGCCAAGTTTGTTTGTGTGGTAGAATTTTAAAAACTCACTGAAATTTAGAAATTGGTTCCCATGGTGTAAGAGTTACTGGGGAAATAACAGCATGATTTTGAGCCTAAATCGAAGTCCAAATGGGATTAATCAGAATTTCAATAATGAGTTGTTGAAAGGAAATTAGAAATGAAGTATTTCTTGAATCAGCAGCTTCTAGTTATAAAGCCTGCAAATTGAGAAGTAGCTTCTGACAGTTTCCAAATTTTAGAAATTTTACAGGATTTTATATTTCTCCATAACTTCAGAGAATATAACATATAATAGTTAGAAAAAGGGTTTTGCTTCCCTTTGCCAGTGAGCACTATGTTCATAGGATTGTAGAAGTCCCTATGTTATATATTCAAAGTTAGGCAAAGAGGATATGTTTTTATCTGTAGCCCCTAAAGTGTGAGTCTAGGTTGATGGGGTTTAAGCATCACCAACATGTTATATCTTGTTTTTCTCATGCTCCTTTCTTTTCCTGATTGTCATAGGGGGAGGGAGAGAGAGAGAAAGAGAGAGAGAGAGAGAGATTGTGTGTGTGTGTCTGTGTGGGTGTGCACATCTGTTATTTATAAGACAACACCTTTTCATGAAGAAGGAGGAGGGAGTTTATATTGGATGAACTAAGACCACGGTCATGCAGGGAGCCCCCAAGTTAGGGGAAGGGTTCATTTTTACTATTAGCTTCTATAATGCACCTCCTAGTCAGATTAGTTGAGGTTTCAGTTCTACTCTTCCCTTGAAGTTTTTGATGCATAGAAAAAGAATCACATAAATAACCCAAACTCTGATATTTCCCTCCCCAAACAGTACAGAAAATAACATTTTATTTTTTTAAGAAATAAAAATCTGTGACTCCTCTAAGCTTTGTTTTTTTCTCAGTTGTCACAGTAAATTGTCAACTGCAGATCCAACATGCCTTGACTAATGGACAGTTTTATGCTTCATGTTATATTTCTGCATATTGATTCTCTCAAAACAATTTTCTTGTTATCAAGCAAGTACAGACTCTGGGACTGGGTGATTAAATGAAAGAAAACTTCATGCACTCAGAAACAAAAGTTTTCACTTGCTTTCTTGAGAACTTTTAAGTATCACCTAGGATGATATAATTATCACCTTATTGTTACTATGACAATCACATAGTTAATAATTTGACAATATAATTATATTCTCCATGAATTACATAGCATCTTTATTCTGATGGAGGAACTCAAGTAATTCATAAACATTATTCTAGTCTATATTCCTTTATAGAAGGTTTCCTAGGATTTCAACCATGGAGATAGTGAAATAGAGACCACTGAACATCTCAGGGTCTTCCAGCTAGTGGTTGTGGTGTTCAATGTAGAATAGGGGCCTACAAACCTTTTTATAAGGGGCCAAATAGTAAAGATATTTGACCTTTCTGGCCATGTGATCTCTGTTGCAAGTATCTGACTCTGCCATTGTAGCTCAGAAGCAGCCACAGATAAGTACATAAATAAATGGGTGTGGCTCTATTACAATCAACTTTATTTGTGAACCCTGAAATTTCAATTTCATATGATTTTTATGTGTCACAAAATATTTTTTCCCAACCTTATTAAAATGTAAAAACTCTTTTTAGCCTGAGGGCCATATAAAAGCAGGCTGCAGGCTTAATTTGGCCTGCAGGTCATAGTTTGGGGACCACCTGGTCTAGACTAGAACCCAGGACCCTTTCCTTGGCATTCTTCCATTTGTCAGCAGTTTATGAATCCTTCTAGAACACTAGGGGGCAGCTAGGTAATGTCTTCCAGAGTGTTCTCTACATTCTTGCTCTCTGAAACCCATCAAGATTGTTCTTAATTACTTGTTGATGGCATTTATTAACTCATCATAGAGATAGGCAGGGGCCAAGGAACCGAGCCTTCCTAATATTTTATGGGCCAGGTCAGCTGGAAGTCACACAGCTGTGTTCCACAGCAGAGCATCCCTGCTCAGCACGGCACCTGGCACAGAGTAAATAACAAGTGACTATTACTGTCCTTCACGTGTATCAAACATACTGCCTCATTAGAATAGTTGGGCCATGTTTGAACATCTATTTTTAGTCACAACTAGGGCATAAAGGAACATCTTGGGAGATAAAGAAGATTAGGTTTTAAAAATTGATTGCTAGCAAATTTCTCAGTTCTTTAGGTGTTTGGATATGGTGGACAAAGTCTTTGCAGGGGTGCCAAAGGATTGTTTTGTATGGAGTTAACTTTATGTTCAGCCAGTTATCTCAAGCTTGTTTGTGCCTTAATTCTGAAGAAAGTCTGGCAAATGAGTAGCAGAGTCTTGAGAAGGAAAGTGCAGGTGGGTCTAATGTGCAGAAAGGCGCACCCAGGACAAGACTATTTGGATTTCTGGGGAATGAGATCATTAACTTCTGGTGGAAAAAAATTACCATAGAGCTCTTTTATAAAGCGAATACCATGAATATAGTTAAACTGTTTGAACCACACATATTTGCTGCCCACAGAGGCAGTAGGGAGTAGAGCAGAGAAAGAACATTAAGGCTGGAGAGGGCGGTTGTGTGACTCTGTGCAAGTCACTGAACCTCTCTGGGCTTTAATTTCCTTGTCTACAAGATGCAGGATTAGACTAAATGATTAAATTATTTCCAATTTAGAGGAAATATTTTTAAATATAGGGAATTAAAGGTATTGGTTAGGCGAGAGCTATCCACGTGACTAATTTATGGCAACTTGCCTAAGTACCAGAATCTTTTCTCAATGCACATACCCATAGAGGGTGCTGGCTGTCAGACCCTAACAGAAAGTACTCATGGACAAGATGACAATCTCCTCCTTTCAAGGAACCCAGGAAATTTCTCTCTAGGTAATCGGCTGAGAGCTTGACTTTCTCTTATTCCATGCTCTGGGGAGTTATAACCAGCATACCAAGTTGTCAGTAGTGTTTTCAACAATTAGAAAAAAACAAAATATCCTTAGGTTGGCCTTTAGTTTGAGACGTGATGTACATTTCAGCTTCAAAATGAGGGGAAACTGAAGCTAATAATAAAATTATTTTCTTGGCACCAGGTGACAAACCATGATGACTTTAATATAAAATATTTTTTAAATCAATCTAAATTGAAGTGCTTCAGCTCATGCTGATTTCTCTATTATTGATAAAGACCATACAGACAAAATTCCAAGCAGAGTTCTCTATTTTCATGTGGGTATTTTTGAGAATAACTTGCCAATTCTGACTTTTCCCTAAGTATATGGCAAGCTCCAAGAAATACTTGGCTCCACAAAGGGGGTTGGGTTGAGAAGGGTTAGAGTTGGGAGAGAAACCAGCTCTTAGAGCTGAAGTTTGCCTCCCTTGCCTCCTTCTGGTAGAGAGACAGAGTGTCCTGTGGTTTGTGTGTAGCACCAACCTTTTTCCTAGCCGTCAGCAGTCATGCCAGGTGATACTTCTGATTTGAGCAAATGTGAATCTGCTAAAAACCTACTCCCAAGAAGTTAAATGACTTTTTAAATGTTTTTAAGGCAAATTTCCTTTTAAGTGGAGGAGTTGGCTATTACTAGAGCCATTCTCTGGAAAACCAGACTGAGGCCCGAAGGAAGGTTGGAGAAGCAGATGGCTTGGCCAGCTGACTATACCAGAGGAGTGCAAAAGTGAAGTTTCCTAATAGGAACCCTGAACCTGTCCATCCTCCCCTACCCCATGTATCTCTGCAGAGGAAAACAGGCCCATAGAGATCTCTGTTGCAAGTGTTGACCTAGGCTGGGTCCTGGCCACCACTCTAGGCAGGCTGTTTCTTCTCCACACATGGGTTTTTAAATAAGTTTAGTGGTGCAGTTGCTTTGGAAGAATTACCTTCTGCCTTCCTGCTGAAATTAGTTTATCCAACTTAATTAGATCAACAATTGCAGCCACGGCCCTGGCTCATTCATTACTCTAATTGCCAATGTAAGATGTGCAGCCTGATATGAGTTCTATTAAGCACATCAGTTTTCGTGTGACCAAACAGGTGTTTCATAGGGATTTAATGCCCTTTCCCTAGACTTTAGGAACAGATGTTAGGTGATTTTTTTAATGTTCTCTTTTCTTGTTTGGCTTCTGCATGAGGCAAACATTATAAAACACGTGAGCCTCATTCTGTAAAGCTAAAACCTGGGGCCCAATAATGTTCAGGAAAGCACATGCTTAAAACCCTAAGAGCCTGCACCTGCAAGGCAAAAGCACTAGTTCTGCCCAGACTATATGTAATTCCTACTGGCTGAAGGTTCTGGGTGTTCCAGCAGGGTTCTGCCTGGGGTCATCCATTCTGTTCTATGACTAGTCCTTAATATCACCTACCTGGGACAAGTGTTTACCCAGTGTAATGACCCATGCTGCTGGGAAGTTCTGTCCAGCTGTGATCTTTAAAAACACCTGTTTGCTCCAGTATGAAATCTCTTCACCACCAAAACTCCTCTAGGACAGTGGTTCTCAACCTGTGGGTCGCGACCCCTTTTTAACAATGAAAGTACATTGCGGCATTAGGAAGGTTGAGAACCACTGCTCTAGGAGGATCTGACAGGGAAGCTATGTCTGTGTACACAGCTTGAGCTTGTCCAGATGAGGAGGCATTGCATGGGCTGCTTCTGGCTGAGCCCTTTGACCTGTAGGCTCAGAACTAGTCTTGGGAGGGGGTCATCAAGGTCAAAGTTAGGGGATAAGGATATCTTTTCTCCTGCTAAGTCTTTCCTGTGGCTATAGCTAACAGAAAGCCATTCCTATCAATAAAAGTGCCCCTGAATATGTTAAGGCTAGTTGACCTCAGAAAAAAATTCTTTTATGTTCATTTAGTTGTGCTTGTATTCACTGATTGCAGATAATATAAAAATAAAGTGGGTCAAGTTTCCTTGGATAGGTTGGCTTCCAGTGAAAGGTCATTATTTTAGGAATTTTTAAGAGGAGCTTATAGAGCCAAATGTTGCAAGTTTGTCTCTATAATTAAGACTTTTCCACCATCACAAATTTTTAAAGCGAAGACAGTACTAACAACTTGAGCTGAGTTGAGAATAGGTTCTAGTTATGTACTAATTTTGTCCTCTACCAGGATTGTTTCCAGAAAACCCTTATCAAGGCAATTTCCTGAGAAGAGCCAGATCCCAGCTGATCTCCCTACCTGGGGCCAAAATCTGCTATTTGGCCAAAAGCCTTGATGACTCTTCCTGTGCGTGTGCACGTGTGCTTGTGTGCATGTGTGTGTACGTGTGTGTGTGCGCGTACACGTGTTGGGAATGCGTAGTGGATATGCATTGGCTGCTCTTGTCTCTGATTTGGCTACTTTTATCTCTGATTTGAATCTAAGCAAATGTTTAATTAAATGTACAGAATACTGTCTCTAATGTGACCCTCTCTTCTTATTAGATTCTCTTATTAATCCACTCCTACGAGACCATCTTATTTCTTGCAGATGAATGATGCTATGGGATTTGAATTGCCCTGGGTGTATTTTGTCAGTCTCGTCATCTTTGGGTCATTTTTCGTACTAAATCTTGTACTTGGTGTATTGAGCGGGTAAGCTATACCTCTTTCATCTTGAAAGCAGAGTCCTGAGGACAGTTGCCAAGACCACACAGGCTTTGCTGGATGGGGGCCGCCACGAGGGTGCCAAATACTTTAAGTGTCCTCTGAGATACTTTCTTTTCTACTGAGGCTTCCCAAATCAAACTGTTTCCTGGAACCTCACCAGCCTTCATGAAAGAAAGCTATAGAATGATTATTGACCAGAAATTAATCAGCATTGTTGCTTGAGATTTAAATAATTTCCATTGCTTGCCCTTTTGTCTGTTCTAAAATGAGATACATTTATAATTGCTTTATTGGTCTGGATCCAAATATAATGCAGATTAATTGGTACAAAACAGTAGCTAAATGAGCTGGGCTTGGCCAACTTCTGATAGGCCACATTTGTAGATTTCAGTGGCAAAACTTGTTCCCACTTGAAAAAAAAATGGAAGGACTTATGCCCAGTCCCTGTCCTAGGAGCACTAACTAACCTTCATCCAAGCACTGAGTGGTCTGGCAGCTGCAACTGGGGCTCTGCTCTTTAATAAATTAATAACTGATAACTGATCTCCTTACGTTTTACAGGTAAATGATGCGATAGGATGGGAATGGCCATGGGTGTATTTTGTTAGTCTGATCATCCTTGGCTCATTTTTCGTCCTTAACCTGGTTCTTGGTGTCCTTAGTGGGTAAGCAGTTGGATCCGTGTTGCACATTCTCCTGCTGCCACGTGTAAGGCGACTCTGCGTGTCTCCCAGCTGCTTCCTGACAGCTTCTCTGCATGCGTTTGGACTCTGATGTCCCCTCAGTGTGTTGCTTTTGGATTGAACTGTGATTCTTTCTGCCTGTATCTGTCTGTGAGATTCTGTGTTTCTGATGCTTGTCAAACACTATTAATTTAATGAAAATGTTTCCTTAAGCCAGTTGCATTAGTATGGGAATGAGTAGAGGCGGATTACAATTGAGTCAAAGGATTCCCACCGTTGTCTCCCCCAGGAAAGGGGTATTTGTCTCCTGTGATTTTGTTTTGATTAGTACATAAGCTGGCCCTTTCAAGTCACCACGGTGCATTATAAATACTTACAGAGACTTCCGGTGGTGTTTCAGATTTTGTGGTGAAGGAGAAATAAGCCTAGATTAGCACATAAATACTGAATGAAGAGTTTGAAATCTTACTTTATTAGCGTGGTTTTCTAGTGCTGTCACTGTGAGAATTGTCTCTCTAATTTCAGTTTAATCATAACTTGTAGAATCTTCCTTTAACACAGAATGATGATCAAATTTTGTGCTTACATTTCCTATTTCCATATCATCATCCTCGTCATTTAGTCACCATTTTTGAAATTCATTTTGTTTACTACCTTATCTCTATGACTCTCTGTAAAGAGGGTTCAGCAAAGACTGTCTGGGAAAGGGGACTCCTCGTGTGGAAGTCTGCGTGTGCCCTATGTAGTTGAGAGCCATCCCAGAGCCCTGGTCTTCTGTACCCCCATTGTCTCAGACCCCCCACAAATCAGGGTGCCCCAGAGAAAGGAACTAGGGGTTCTCTGGGCTCTCTCAGAAGCAGCTTTTTCATACCATCAGGAGTTGTGGGGGCAACAAGGAGATGCTTGTGTCTGTATATACAGCTTGAGCTTGTCCAGAAGTAGCCTTTGTCACCACAGTGAGCCTAGGGATCCTTAGGAGGTGATGTTGATGGATTTGATTCCAATGGAATTTCTTCACTCCTCATTCACTTTATCTTGCTCTTTCTGAAACCATAATCTCAGGACAGTAATGTCTTCATGTATGCTGAGTTAGTCAAAAGACCTTTGTCGCATTTTTGCAAACACTGCCTTTTCCAGTGCAGAAAGCAGAGCCTAGTTACTGCTCTTGGCTTCCTGTTTTCATCTTTCCTGCCATGCCCTGCTTGTTTCCAAGGGATCATGTTGGGAATTCTCCTAGGTGGAGTGTGGTCAGTTTCCCACTACAGATGCTTACTGTCATAAGAACTTATCTAGAAATGGCTCTTGGTGGCCTTAGATTAGGGCTAGGACGTGAGGGTGGCATTTCTTTCAACAGTGTTTTTTATTTTTGCCACAGTAACTTCCCATACAAGGTTAACAGCAATCCTGTTGTGAATTCCTTGGCGCCTCGTGTCTCCTAAACCCAACTAAACTGACGGAGGCCATGGAAACCACTTATTTTAACAGTGCCGGTGACATGCCTTATCTTTTAGCTTTCCCAGGCAGAAACCATTGCCCCAAAATGATGAAGCAGAGGTAGGAGCCAAATCATGTGGTGCTTAAAAAAGAAGGGAAGGATGGGAGGAGGGGCTTCCCATGATGATCTCGGAGGTTAAACGGGCAGCTCCGGGGGAGGTACCCAAAGTGGAAGGATAAAAAAGGCACACAGTCTCCAGGAACAGCCAGCTTACTGAGATATATTTTGGGGGAAAATAATACGTTTTTTAAAAACATTACTTTTTCATTAAAACAAAAAGATGAAGGAAAATGCAAATGACACATGAATTTTTAGAGAAAACCTGAGGCTTCCCAGCAATTTAAATTGTCATTTCATGCGGCATTCAAACTCCTAGGCCTCCACTCCATCCCTGAGGCCATCAGCAGGAGGTGCTGGGAAGTGTTTTGCCTGACCAAGGAGCCTTGTATGCAGAGCAGAGTCTCCCAACCATGTTGTTTTGGCCAGCATCTCCTGAGTTCTGTGGTGCCCAGCTCTGGGCCAGGGACGCCAAGTTATCTGGGACATAGTCGGTGCCCCTGTGCTCTGGCATTCATTATCTCATGAGGTAGACCATTTTTAAGCTGTATATAGGTGTGGACCAAGGAGCTCTAAGAGCTGCACTCAGAAGATGAGGGGGCATCTCCCATGGGGAAACTGATGAGGGGTTAACAGGCTTCCCTCTGTTCCCTCTGCTTCTCTGCCCAGCCACTTCCTTCTTACTTTCCCATTTGTATTTTTGTTTTGTTAAAGCAGACTAATCTTTATAAATTTTAATCTACACACTTGATCTTAGCCAAAAGGCCGAGAAGCGATTATATAAATTTTAATCTTAAGATTCTTCATATTTTTTTAAGGAAACACTAGAGGCATTGCAAAACCAGGAGGAAGTAAATGTTATGTTGCATTACCCCTAAGGGACTATCAGAACAAGGCAAGTGGAATCCCCAAAGCACTGAATTAAAAGGCTCCAATTGGAGAAAGTCCAGTCAACACCACATTATTGCCTTCTCTGAAGGAATGTTAGATGCTGTGTGTCTCTCAGTCTGTCAGCCATTCTGGAATATCTGCTTCTGTTTATGCTCCACAGCTCTTTTTTGTGTGTGGCCATGCCATCCTATTGTATATCTAACTTTAACCTGCAATTTGATTTGGTATTTATACATTTTTAAAGCATTGTAAAACTGATGCTTTGGAAAAAAATCCGTGGTTTTCTAACACACTTTTTTCATAAAGGTGAGTATAGAGTTTATGAACTGTATACCCTGCATAACCAAGCGTGACCTTTTCTTTCTGATGATAGTGCTCTGTGGGAGGAGCTGAGAATGTCCATAACTAGCATTGCAATTTAACTTTAAGTTGTCACTAAGGATACACTTCCATTATGACTAAGAACTGGAAAGAGTATTTCTTTTGAGTCTATAATTTACACAGATTATGCATCTCTCATCTGCTTACGCTGGCATTTTAGAAACTTGATTTTTCTCTTTTAAAATTGTTTATCTAACTCCTTGCCCCTTTTAAGGATTTCATCTTTAGAATTGCTGCTAGGTCCCCAGAGCAGAGTAGGGGGGCACAGGTGGCCGTCTGATTGACTCTGTGCTTGCTTCTCCACTTAGTGACCCACCTGCCACTAGCCGTACATATGGCAGGGGTATTGGAGTCCGAGCTTCCAAGGAGAAGGATTCGTGAAGCTTGCCTGGTATGGCTCAGCCACCCAGGAAGGGGGCTAGAAGACCTGGGTTCTGTCCTGCTGAGTCCCACAGTCATTCCAGTACTTCACTTAGTCACTCTGAGCCTCAGTTTCCTCATCCCTCAACCAGGAATATCCTGTTTTGCCACCTCCCTCATGGGGTGGTTTTTAATCAGCTAATGATTATAGAAGGGTTTCTAAACATATATAAAGGATTTTATTCATTTAACGTATCCCTACTTCAAATCTATGGATCTTCCTCAACTCCTCTTTCTGGGTGAAGTGGAAATAGTCAAGGGGCTCTTTGGAAATTCTGAAGCTGTGGCATTTTCTGGAATTCCCAGCAAGGGACCATGGTTTATACACACATTAAGGTCGGACTCTGTGTACAGCCAAGAGGTGGCTGAGGAGGGTGTAGAAGTTCTTTGTTAGATAAAAAGTACTACAAAAATCCCAATTGTTGCTAAAGTTATATTTGACAGTGATATTTTTATACAAATAGAGGGGAGTGGCATTTCTGTGACATAGTGGTTAAACACACCACCTATAGAATCAGGTAACAAGACTTGAATCTGTGCTTTGCCATTTACAAATTGTGATATTTGGGGCAAATTAATTTATCTCTTTGAGCCTTACTTTCCTCATCTGTGAAATGGAGCTAATCGCAGTACTGACCTTATGGAGTCCAGTGAGAATTCAGTGAGCTAAAGAATGCTGAATGCTTGGTCATTGTCATTATGGTAGCTCCAGTAAGAGCAGGTAAAATGGGATTTGATGCAAGAAAAGAATCTAATCAATTAAGTCCTTTCAAACTAATTAATAAGAATTGGCCAAAATAAGTCTGAATTAGTGAAAAGTCAGCTATATTTTTAAATGTTCTATTATGTAAATATGTAATGACGTAAGCCAAAGATTAAAGGATATTGCTAAATAAACCATCTCCTGGGCTTGCTTTAAAGAATAGATTAAAATCATTTATAATTCACTTATGATTTCAGAGCTTTGGTTTTGCCAACATCTTATAAAAAGTATTTGAAAACACTTTGTTAAAAAGGCCTTGTATGTTTTTAGGCAATAAATGTTCTTAGTAAACCAGCATTATGACATGAAATTGAGTATAAATCTAACCCATAAATTTGAAGTCATTCAGCTCTAAATTTATTTGTATTCCTTGTGTCCTGATAAATTCTAGATATACCAGGTCACAGGTACCTTTTTAGATCGTTAATCTAATTTTGTATTACTAAAGGCCCATTTATTTTAACATTAGAAGTTTTGTGAGAACATGGATGAAATGAAGATTTGTGGAAGAGCAGGGTGATTTTCAAATCAGTTCATCTTTTAGGTCTCACTTCCTACACCCCATTCAGGATATATCAAATACTGGGGCCCGACCCTAGACAAAGACTCAGGCATAGCTACTTTCATGCAATCTTTGTTTCTGAAAAGAAAGGTTTATGATACGGAGAGAGAGTGGAGAGGGAAGGTAGTTGACAGTGCTGGTGGGACTACATGGCCTGATTATATCAGAATTTTACAGAATGGAATCAGGTTTGAGGCATCTTAGTTTATACCCCGGTCATTTAAATTCATACTGTTATGAGCCAGGCAATCTCTGATTTCTTCTACTTGAAAGGTGACCCAGGAGGCAAAACACACAAATAGATGGTGGTGGTTTCACTTGTGAATATTTTCTAAGTGGAGACATACCCTGTGGGAATAGGCATTCTCATAAATTTTTCATGATGGGAATTAGGTTTTTCTCACATTCAGCATCTTACCAGCATCTACCAATAGAAAATGAACAACAAAATTTCCTCCAATAAATTTACCTCTGACCTATCCACATCATACAAAGTAGTGGAAAAAGTATATTGTCCAGGTCATGGAACAGTGTGATTTGTTACCACCATACATTACAGAATAAAACGATTCTGAGTTAATGAGGTAATTCCATATCTTGGTCAACAGGAGAGTTTCAGGCAAATGACTGATAAGGCATACAGAAGTCTAGTCTAGGCTCGGCGCTTATGGCTCAAGCGGCTAAGGCGCCAGCCACATACACCTAAGGTGGCAGGTTCGAATCCCCAGCCTGGGCCCAACAATGATGGCTGCAATCAAAAAAAAGGTAGCCAGGCGTTGTGGCAGGCACCTGTAGTCCCAGCTACTTGGGAGGCGGAGGCAGGAGACTCGCTTGAGCCCAGGAGTTGGAGGTTGCTATGAGCTGTGATGCCATGGCACTCTACCCGGGGGGATAGCTTGAGGCTCTGTCTCAAAAAAAAAAAAAAAGAAGTCTAGTCTAAAAACAAAGAGATAGTGGAGGACTTTTTATAAATAATTCTTATGATAAAAAGAAATAAAGATTTCCTTTGTGTAATTAGTGATGGTTATGCTGCCAGAATGCCCACGACACTCTTAATAATTGCTTAGGGCAAAATACTTTCCTGCATTTAGCTAGATTTGTCTTTGGTTTCACTAGGCTAATATGTGGAAGATCTGTCCACACCATTGGATGCCCCTTTTCTTGAACTTTGAAGTAATGTTGTAAATGGAATTGATTGCTGAATCAGGGTGCTAGAAAGACTCATTCAGTAACCTCTCATGGTTTCTTGATAGACCAAGAAATTACCCCACTTTGGCTTTAAATGAAAGAATGCTAAATTTCCTTTTTCTAATAAAAGACCAAGCTAAACATTTGTCTATACTTTTGAACACTGACCTTTCTTGTTGCAGAGTTTACAGGCTGTCTGGGGTAGCGGACAGCTGGATCCTGGTGCTGTCGGTACCATGGTACCTGAAGTGCACAGGCTGGTAGCCACACCTGACATTAACAAGTGAGTGGTAACCTCTCTGCCGCTGGCTCGCAGCTACTGTTTCCATAGAAATGGCTGTCGGGATCAGTGGAAACGAGGTAAGTGAAAGTTTTCGCTGATCCTTGTTTCCATCAAGCTGACGTCTGTTTCCCTGGCAACAGTAGTGGACAGCAGCCAGGCACTAGCGACAGATTCAGTAGAGCTCTCTCACTTGTCAGCTGTGGCTATCATCTGTTCCCTATGAAGTTCTTTTTTATAACACATAGCAAAGACCTCTGAGGACCCAGGAGGCACCTCTGGCCACATGTGCTCTGGTGGACACCCATTTTGCCGATGGAGAGCTGTGAACTAAGTAGACCAATCTGTCAGCAGTCTTCCTTGCACCTGTGCTCTGGTTTGTTAATGTGCAGCTTAGGAGCAGGGGAAAGGTTGTTGAGGGCATTTGTGTTGCAGGGCAGGCTGCTGAATCTGTTGATTCCAAATCCTCAGGGAAGAGAATTCATTACAATGCTTTTGTGCACAGACCTAGATTTTTATAAAGCTGTTGATAACTTAATAGTTGAAATTAAAGCAATAATTTTCCTCTGTTCCCTGTTCAGTTGGTGGCATTAATAATTGCCATTACTTTTCCAACAAAAAGGATGTTTATGAGTTTAATCATTTGATTTCCTGTGAGAAGCATATTGATGATTGCCTCTTAAGATGCTACTGTCAACTTATGCCAATTTCCCCCCTCTCTTTTCTATAATATTCTTTTAGCCAGTAAAACTGCTTACGGAGATCAAATATTGATATTGCAGGGCAGCTTTGGTATAGAAAGACACATAGGTCTGTAATGTAGGGAACTCTTTTTTATAGAAGTTCAATAGTTATTCCTTTTCTGATTTTAATTTTAATGTCTCAGCAAATGTATGCACCCAAGGCGTAGGTATCCTCCTCCTATGAGACAGCATGCACATGTCCCACAAAACAAAGGAAAGCTGTGTTATTGCTGGTGTATGATATGAGTACACCTGGGGAAAGGCATGAGCTGTTCATTTTAAACCCTTAAAGATATCATTTTTGGAAAATATTTTCTCTGAAAAAGCAAAATTCTAATATGCAGAACTGTATCTTTGAGAATCAGTTGAAGATAAGTATCCACAGTGTTTAGAGAATTTAGATGGGCTCTCCGGAAGAGCATTAGAAAATTGTAGTTTTCTGTCTTTGGAGGACTTTCTGTATGACTTTGTTTCTCAGCTCTCTGGAATAGGCCAACTGCTCCTTGGCCTGGAGGCAGAAGGGTTTGATACAACAGATAAATAAGAAGCAGAGCATTTTGCTAGTTCCCCCCCCCCATACATCTTAAGAAAGAACTTGTTTATTTATTTAATTAATATCTTTTTAATGCCTACACAGTGGTAGATGTATTTGCCAAGTGCTTTAGTAGTCTCCAGGGTTACAATAGTGACCAAAACAGTTTCTGTTTTCATGAAGCTTGTATGTAATGGGGCAGGGGCAAAAATAATAATTACAAATATCAATGCTTTCAAAGAAAGGTACATAGTACCGTGAAAGTATTTAATGGGCACAACTGACGTTTATCTAGAGGGCAGGGAAAGCATCCTAAAAGAAGTGAACAATGACCTGTTGTCATATCTAGGCAAGATGAGAAAAGAGGCTGGGGTAGAGTATTCATGTCAAGGGAAAAACCCATGCAAAGGCCCCTACAATAGGAAGGAACAGAGGACACTGGATAAACTGAATGGAGCCAAGGCAGCAGGAGCCTAGGAAGCTGGGGAAGGGAGGGCAGAGAAAAGAGAGGAGAGACTGTCCTGCAGAAGCCAGATCACACAGGACAGAGACTCACTCTGTCACCCTGGGTGGAGTGCCATGGTGTCATTGAGGTGAGGTAGCTCACAGCAACCTCAAACTCCTAGGCTCAACTGATTCCCCTGCCTCACTCTCCCAAGTAGTTGGAACTATAGGCACCCGCCATGATACATGGCTAGTTTTTTTATTTTTAGTAGAGATGGGGTCTTGCTCTTGCTCAGGTTGATCTAGAACTCCTGAGCTCAAGCAATCCACTTATCTTAGCCTCCCCAGAGTGGTAGGATTAGAACTGTGAGCCACCGTGCCCAGCCCACACAGGACTTTTTAGACTATGTCTAAAAAGTTTGGTCATCAGGTGAAGGGTAGAGGGAATCCACTAATGAATTTTCAGCAGCAAGTAATGTGTTTGAAATTTTCATTTTATAAAAATTATCCTGTGTTTTGATGTCATCAGTTTACCTTAAAATGCTTTAAAAAGATAAGATGAATTGGTAGATGGATAGAGGGATATATATATATAGGTGATAAAGCAAATGTAGCAGATGTTAATCACGGGATCAAAGCGGTAGGCATGTGGGTTAATTCTACCTTTGTGGATGTTGAAAATTTTCTTCATAAAATTTTGGGGAAAATCTGCATATGAAAATTACCATGGCTGCAGTAATATGAATGGACTGGACAGATACAAGAATGTATGTAGAGAGGCTATTTCAATCCACTTCTAACCACAACATACTAATGGTTCCATACTAGACCTTTTATCATAAAACAACTCTAAAATATGAAGCAAATATTTTCAGAAATAGAAATAGGATTCACAGGAATGGGATACCTAAGAGAAAGGAAACACATTAGATAAGCCCCACAATTGTCCTGGCTTTCTGCCTAGACATACTTTCAGAATTATGGCAGAGGGAGCCAAAACCCAGCAGAACATGACAGTCTGTTTGCTGAGGAGGTAAACTATAGAGTTCAGGGCTGCCAGGACAGCTGGAATTTTCAGGGCAGAGTACTAGAGAGAGGTGTGCAGAGAAGGGGCTCCAGAAATCTTTAACCACACACCAAGTTGCTTGTGTAACAGGTTATACTTATTGAGGCCTAGCATGACCAGTTAGTAGAAAGATGTAAGCTGCTGGAGGGCATATGGTTCTAGAATGGATTGATCTTAATGAATACATTGGGCATTTAATTGAAACTCCAGAAAAGCCAGGCCTTGGGTGTGGCCTACTTTAAACCCTAAAGTAAAGTTACTCTAGACCAGTCTAAAGTTTCTAAAAAGCTTAGAAACAAGCTTCAGAAGGATCAGGCCAAATGGCCAATAAATTAAGTGTATGCCAAAACAAAAATTGACACTCATTAAAGGAAGACATCAAAATCCAGACGTTCTTGAAATGTTTCCCTTCATGATAAAAAAAAAAAAAAAAGGTAAGATATGAAAAGAAGCAGAAAAACATAAACCATGATCAAGGGGGAATAATCAACAGAAACAAAATATGACAAATACTGCAACAAGTAGTCAAAGACGTTGAAATCACTGCTATAAGCCCGTACAAGGATTCAAAGAAAAAGATGGCCATAGTAAAGGGACAGATGGCAAATCTCAGCAGAGAAATAGAAACAACATAATATCTCAAACAGTGCAGGAAAAAAAAAGTCAGTAGAGCATCAACTGTGGCTCAAAGGTGTAGGGCTCCCCATATGCTGGAGGTCACAGGTTCAAACCCAGTCCCTGTCAAAAACAAAAAATCAGTAAAGGCTTAATGATCTCTAGACCAATAATAACCAATCTGGTTTAAATGAAAATGGAGTCACAGAAGAAGAAAGAGACATTATGGAAGAAAACATTTTGAAAGAAATAATAGCTGAAAATGATGCAGATTTTATGAAAATTATAAATTTATGGAGCTGAGAAGCCCAACGAACTTCAACCAGTATAGACACAAAAAGAATCCCTCCTAAGCTCATGAAAATTCAAATTGCCAAAAGTAAAAGATAAAGATATGTTAAGAGAAACCAAGAAAAGGTGCATTACATTACTAGCAGAAAATAGTAAGAATATTCATTGACTTATTTTCAGAAGTATTAAAAGCCATAGGATGACGGAATGATATCTTTAAAGAGCTGAAAGAAAATAACTAGAACTCTGTGCAAAGCAAAAACATTCTTCAAAGTGAGGTGAAGTATAAAAAAATTCAGGTAAACAAAAATCAAGAGAATTGGTCACCAATAAATGTGTACTGTAAGACATGTTAATGGAAGTTTTATAGGTTTAAAGAAATGAATACCAGATAGAAATGTAAATATACATATTTTTAAAAAGCATCAAAAATGGCAAACATGAAGGTAAAGATCAAAGATGTTTTCTTGTTTCTAGATCTCTTTTAATATTAATCACTTAAAGTAAATAATAAGATATTATGGGAATATATTAGGTAAAAATAAACTATAGGACAACAATGGCACAGAAGATAGAAGGGAGTTAAATGGAGCTTTCCTGTGATAAAGTTCTTACAATGTATGTGAAATAATATGAATTCATGGTAAACTGTGGTAACTTAAGGATGTGTATGATGATCTCTAAAAGTAGGCCGGGCACGGTGGTTCACTCCTGTAATTCCAGCATTCTGGGAGGCTGAGGTGGGTGGATTGCCTGAGCTCACGAGTTCAAAACCATCCTGAGCTAGAGTGAGACCCTGTCTCTGAAAGTAGCCAGGTGTTGTGGCGGGTATCTGTAGTCAGAGCCAAGAGAACTGTTTGAGGTTGCTGTGAGCTAAGTGATGCCATAGCACTCTATTGAGGGCAACAAAGTGAGACACTTTCTCAAAAAGGAAAAAAAAAAAAGAAATTTTAAAAGTGGCACTACAATCTAAAACAGCGGTTCTCAACCTGTGGGTCGCAACCCCTTTGTAACAATAAAAGTACATCATGGCATTAGGAAGGTTAAGAACCACTGATCTAAAAGAAGAGGTAAATTGTAATGCTAAATAGTATTCAATTATCCAAAATAAGTCAGGGAGGAAAAAAAGACCATAAGGCATGGGCGGCACCTGTGGCTCAAGGAGCAGGGCGCTGGCCCCATATGCTGTGGGTGGTGAGTTCAAGCCTGGCCCCAGCCAAAACTGCAAAAAAAAAAAAAAAAAACACCAAAGAAAAAAACATAAGGCACAAACAAAAAACACATCACAAGATGATAGACACAAACTCAACCATATCAAGAATTGCCTTAAATGAAAATGGCACATTCTAGTTAAAAGAAGTTGTTAAGCTGAATAAAAATTCAAGATGCTATAGATATAAAGACAGATTACTTTTCGTCTGAGTATGACTGTGCGCTCAGTTGGGCACCATGGGGAGGCGTGACAATCGAGTGGCCTATATGAACCCAATAGCAATGGCTAGATCAAGGGGTCCAATCCAGTCTTCAGGGCCAACAATCCAGGATTATCTGAATCGACCAAGGCCTACCTGGGAAGAAGTGAAAGAGCAACTAGAAAAGAAAAAGAAAGGTTCCAAGGCTTTGGCTGAATTTGAAGAAAAAATGAATGAGAACTGGAAGAAAGAACTAGAAAAACACAGGGAGAAATTGTTAAGTGGAAGTGAGAGCTCATCCAAAAAGAGACAGAAAGAAAAAAAAAAAAGAAGAAGAAATCTGGTAGGTATTCATCTTCTTCTTCATCAAGCTCTGATTCTTCCAGCAGTTCTTCAGATTCTGAAAATGAGGATAAAAAACAAGGAAAACTGAGAAAGAAAAAGAAGAACAGTTCACATAAATCTTCGTTCCATTTCGCCAAATGAACCAGACAGTAAGGATAGTTTAAAAAAGAAAAAGAAGTCAAAGGAAACAACTCAGAAAGAAAAGGACATTAAAGGACCCAGCAAGAAAAGAAAGATAAACCTTTGTCATCTGAATCCTTATCAGAATCAGATTATATTGAGGAGATAGGAGCAAAAAAGAAGAAAAGCAGTGAAGAACGAGAAAAAGCAACAGCAAGACAAAACAAAGAAGAAAAAGAAACATAAGAAACACAGTAAAAAGAAGAAAAAGAAGGCTACAAGTTCAAGTCCTGACTCTATAACATTAAGAAAACATCAGGATTCCCTTATAAAAGAAAGTGCAATGTCTAAGGAAATGTCAACTATGAAAACTACAACATAAATACTAAAATACACGGATTTTCTTATTTTTAGAATTATTCCTGGACTATTCAGTAGCCACTAAGAGTCCACTGTGTGAAAGGGCCATAATTGTTGCCTGCTGCTTGAACATCTAGTTTTTCTCTTCCAGTGCTTGATGACCAACTCTGGGAGATAATACACTGCAGTTGTACTAGTGGATGAGATATAGTATTTGGGAATAAAATTAATATTTTTGACTAGCAATGTCCAATGATAAATCAACAGAAATTGAATCCGGATACATCTTTAAGAGATAATCAGAAATGGCCAGATGACTCTAGTTAAAATTTTTGAAGTAAGGATTATATTGATATTTTAAAATCCTTACTCTGTTGATAGGTGTGTTTTAATTTTTCCCCTTTGTATACTTTTTATTTACCTGGGGAAGGAGCTATTAAGGTTGAGAGGGTTGGTTTGCTCCTCTTTAGCTAGCAGAAGAGCGTGACTTTGACCCTCACACATCCTATATTTGTGGACACAGCCATGTTTTATGGGGAGGTCAGAGTTAGATACCAGCAGTCTTACCCTTAACTGCACTTAGTGACATCCTTGGAGTCTATTGTGTGCTGCTTTGAGTGAATTAGAGAAACAGCCCTTTGCAGCATGAGAAAGCCCCAGAAGGTCTGGGATTTACCTCTACTTCAATAAGACTGAGTGTTTTTTAGTATTAGAATGTGTTACGTCATTTGCATTAATTCTGATTCTACTTTGACTTTAGGGAGGAATCATTTCAAATAGACACTGGTACTTTTTGAACTTGATAGCTAATGATTCTAAAATGCATGTTTTATACTATTAAGTTTAATCCAGTCAAGAAAATTTTATGTAACCAGTGATAGTTACTTTATTTTTTTGTATGAATTTTATTTAGGCTGCAATGTTTAGCTTTTGTTAACTCCTTACTTTACTGTGTTAAGTTCATTGCTATGTTTAATGGCATATTTGCCATGATATTTAGCATGTAAAAAAGCAGGGCCTTGATTTTTTTTTAAACAGCTTCATATTGAAGCTGAGACTTACCATAAACAAGTTGAATGGTGGGCCTGGTGTGCTGTGTCTATTGCCAGAATCTTAGTAAATATAATGTTTAAAAAAAAAAAAGACAGATTAAATAGAAAGAAATGAAGTAACTGTATTAATGCCACACAAAATGGACTGCAATAAGAGGAGACTCTCTAGAGATAGGCACACCTTAGAGACATTTCAAAGTGATAGAAGAGTCAGTTCCTGAAGAAGACACAGTGATCCTAAATGTGTTTGTACATAATAATGGCTTTAAAGTACATGCAGCAAAAGCTGTTAAAATTGAATGGAAAAATTAAAAATCCACAAATAATTGTTAAAATTTTATAGCCCCTTCTCAATAATTGATAGAGCAAGGAGATGAAAAATAGCAAATATAGATAATATCTAAATTATTCTCTAGGGTAGTCCATATTGTGGCCATAAAAAACAGGCTTGCTTAAATCTCAAAAGATTGAAATACTATGAATATATTATTTCTAACTGCCATTGGTATAAAATAGAAATCAATAACAAGCTGTCTAGAAAGAGAGATTTGGAAATTAAATAACATATCTCTAAATAACCTGTAACTCAAAAATATTATAGTAAAAATTAGAAAATATTTTAAACTGAATGATTAAAAAAAAACCCACAACATCTCAGAATATGCATTATCAATCTAAAGCAGTGCTTAGAGGGAAATTTATAGCTATATCAGTAAGGAAGAAGGGTTTTAATTTAGTCATCTACATTTTTATCTGCCAATCTAGAAAAAAAGAAAGCAAATAAGTCCAAGACATTAAAATGGTAATAATAGAAAAGGGTAAACAATTTTATAACAAATTCAATAACTTAAAAGAAATGGGCAAATTCCTTGAAAAACACAGCTTACCAAGAAGAAATAAAAAATCTGAAAAGTTCATTTGCTTTTTAAAATGGAATTCAAAGTCACAAACTTCTCTCAAAGAAAACTGGAAACCTACACGAAGTCAAAAGTGGATTCTGTCAGCCAATTTAGAAAGAAGTCATACTTTTCCTGAAAAAAATTATTTCAGGTAGTATAATTTTAGGAAAAATTCTCCAACTCATGAAGCCAGAATAATCTTGGTACCAAAACTTTACAAAGACACAGTGAAAAAAGAATCGTATCTTTAATTAATATGAACACAAAATTCTAAAATAATAGGAAATAGAATCTAGCAATATAAAAGGAATTAAATATCTCATGCCCCAGTGGGGTTTATAACAGAAATACATGGTTGGTTCACCAATGGAAAATCAAACAATGAAAAAGAAAGTGATATGATCATCTCAATAAGTGCATAAAACACCACTGACAATATTCTGTAGCCATTCATGATAACAAATCTTAGTAAATTAGGAATATATGAGAACTTCTTCAACCTGGAAAAGATCATCTGCAAAAAAGAAATCTATAGCCAATGTCATACTTAGTGGTGAAAGACTAAGATAAGGAATAAGGTAAGCATTTTCTATCACTTCTTCTGTTCAGTGTTATCCCAGAAGTAGTGGAGGCAAGGAAAAGGTAGAAATAGTCAAAGGAAAGAAAAAACTATTTCTATTCATAGACATGATTGTCTGTGTAGAAAGTCCTAACAATTCAACCAAAAACCTGCTGAAATTAATAAGTGAATATAGCAAGGTCTGTATAGAAAAATCAATTTTATCCTATATACAAGCTGCAAATGTGAGAAATAGAATTTTGCAAAAATTATTTCTAATAGTATCAACATATTAAAACACTTAGGAATAAATAGAATAAGAGATAAGGAAGACTTCTATGCTGAGGACTTTAAAACACTGATTAGTCAGATTAAAGATTATCTGAACAAATGAAAATATACCATGCTCATGAATTGGAAGACTCAGTATTGTTAAGATGTCCATTTTCCTCAAATTTTTTCATTAATATGGCCCCTTATAAATCTTAATAGCCCTTATAAAAAGAAACTATCAAGCTGATTCTAAAAGTAACATGTAATTGCAAAGGACCTATAATAACCAAAATAGTCTTGAACAACAAACTAAATTAAAGAACTCACACTATCTGATTTCAAGATTTACCATAAAGCTGTAGTAAATACAATATCACTTGGCGTAAGGATAGATACCTAGAATAATTAAAAAGAATAGAGAATCCAGATATACATATATATGGTCAATTGCTTTTCCCTAAAGATGCCAAATAATTCAATCAAGAAAGGACAGTTTTTGGGGGGAGAGGGGGTCATACCAGACACAAACATTAACTCAAAGATTTAATTAAAAAGCTAAATATGTAAATGTTTTCTAAATAAATTTCTGTTCTTCAGAAATTAGAAATTAAAAGGGAAACCACACACTGGGAAAAAATATACTACATATGTATG
>NW_003852427.1:2888131-2890317 GCF_000181295.1 Otolemur garnettii
AAAAAAAAAAAAGAATTCTTAAGTAGGTAATAAGATGAAAGAAAGATACAATTAAAAATTGGCATAAGACTTAAATGGCTACTTCACAAAAGAACATATACCAGTACCCAGTGAGTACATATCACAGTGTTCAATATTGTTAGTCATCAGAGAAATGTAAGTTAAAAAATAAGAAGCTGTTATATATGTAGTAGAGTATCTAAAAAAAAAGACTGACAATATTGTCAGCAAGAGTGTAGAGCAACTGATATGGTCATGCATTGCTCATAGAAACATATACAGTTTTAAAAGTTAAACATACACATGGGTTACTACAAAAGTTTTGAAAGAGACTGTGTTATGGCTCATTATTTCACTTCCAAAAACACAGTCAACAGCATCCTTTCTGATCCACCCGTGCAAGTTTCACCTTGCTTGGCTTATCAGTATTGGTGGGAAGGCTTCATTTGTTTCCACCTATGCAAATTTTACATAACTTTATTTTTATGTATCTCAAAACTTTAGTAATGACCCATGTATACTTACCATATGATTCAGCTGTTCCATTTCTAGGTTCTGTTTACCTGAGAAATGAAAACCCTGTATCCATAAGATGACTTGTACATAAACATTCATACAACCTTATCATAGTAGTTCCAAATTGGAAAAATTCAAATGTCTAGTAGTTAAGTAGATAAAAATTGTGTTATATTCACACACAGTATCAGTAGAGTACAACATTATCAGTTATTGTATCTGGCTCAAAAACAAAAGCCAGATACAAAAGATGACATTTTTATGAAGTTCTGTAACAAGTAGAACTAATCCATACTTTTAAAAATCAGATCATTGATTTTCTGGGTGGGAGGTAGAGTTGACTGTGAAGAGGAGTGAAATGAAACAACTTTGGGGGAGGGATATTACATAAATGTTCTATATCTTGATTGGGGTATTCTTTACATGGGTGTCAGCATTAGCAAACTGTATGCTTAAATTGTGTACATTTTATTGTGACTTGTATCTTGATAAAGTTGATTTTAAAATACCATTAAAATAAAATTAAAAGAGGCTTGTGCTTCTAGTTGAGATGAAATAATAGGACTGGATTTACCCTACTACCTGAAACAACAACAACACCAAAAAGAGTATTAGAACAGTGATTTACAAGACACTGGCTATCAGGCAATGAAAGACAGTGATGCCCTAGACACAGGAAATTAATGAAATAAACTGCATGATTGCCCTAGCTTACTAGCTTGAAAGACTTCCTGGGCCATGGAGAAGGAGGGGGAACCCAGGTGGAGCCCTGTGGTCTCCCTGGGTTGAAAAGATGAAGTTAAGAGTCCGTGGAGACCAGGGTGGTTAAAGTATGCAGAACAGAGTAATGGAAGAGTGACGTGCATGGGAAGAATGGCAGAGATCAGTAGAGGGTCTCCTAAGTATTCAGCTGAGTACTTTTTAGCATGTGTATGAAGGAAAACTACCTAAGGCTGGGGAATAATTAGAATAGATTACCACAGTTCTCAGGTTCTCAACCTGTGGGTCGCGACCCACCGGAACTGTATTAAAGGGCAGTGGCATTAGGAAGGTTGAGAACCACTGGATTATAGGTAAGTGTTTAGCACTCGTATGGGGCCAGGAATATTGCCTATTCGCACCAGCCAATGTTGCCTGTTTTCTGGCCAGACTGGAGAAATTCATAATTGGTAGATAGGCCATTGGATAGAGTATTCAGAAGTGTTTTGCCTCAGCCTTATCCTCTAAGGCTGAGGATAATCAGCCTTAGACTGAATGATGATCCAGACTGACTTAACAGATCATTAAAGCAAGACCTGAAAGAATCAAATAATTTTATCCAAGTTACTTAACTACACCCCAGAACAAATCACAAGAATATTTATAGGAATAAAAAATATCTAGCAGAGAACAAGTCTTTGTGTCTGGCATTGAGTCAAGGTTAGTAGACTTGCAAAGAAGCAGGAAAACGTGCCCCTTAATAAGATTGACTATGTCAATAGAAACCAATCCAGAACTCACAAAGATGCCGAAAGTATCAGAAAGCTACATAAAAACTGTCATTGTAATTATATTCTGTGTTCAAATCTGAAGTAGAGACATGGAAGATTAAAAAAGAAAACTTAAAAAATCAAGATTCTGGGAATATAATGGAAGATGTATAAGGCAAGAATCTTCATTTTTTTTTTTTT
>NW_003852427.1:2890459-2910824 GCF_000181295.1 Otolemur garnettii
TACAGGTGCCTGCCACAATGCCTGGCTATTTTTTTGTTGCAGTTTGGCTGGGGCCAGGTTCAAACCTGCCACCCTTGGTTATATGGTACTGGTGCCCTACCCACTGAGGTGCTGCCTAGGCAAGAATCTTCTATATAAAACTTGGCTGAAGGAAATTAAGGAAGACCTTAATAAATAGAAGAACATATGATAATCATGGATTAGAAAACTCAACTCATTGAGATGTCAGAAGACAATATTACAAGAATATACTTTTTTGTGTAGTAAGAAGAAAGGAATGTAAGATGAAACAGATAGGGGTTTGGTCTGGTAGTGGGAAGCTGGAGGTATTCCTGCCTAATTCTTACTGCTCCGAAGCATGTGGCAGAGTCACATGTCTGAGGACAGTAGATAAAGCTCAAAACAACCATTGCAGAAAGTGAGGAAGTGGACCAGAGAAACTATACGTAGTGTCAATGGTTGGTAGTGTTGCAGTCCAGTTGGGAGCTGGGGATGATGAGTCTGTGCTGATGTTGGCACATCCTGCCATCTGACTTCCTATAGTCGTGCTTGGCTATTCTTATCTAGGCATGGAGAAAAGGAGGATTTGAGCTTTTTGCTAGCTGTGTGTTGAAAAGGAGGCTTTCCTAGCTGTGAGGATTTTGCTAGCTATGTATAGATAGTAAAAAAGATGGAAGAGGATTTAGGACATCAGCAGGGACATCGCTGTAATAATAGATCATGTAATATAAGGTGGATTAGGAAGAAAAGGGAGGCATAACAGATGGGGGGAAAAAGGGGTGTCATTGGACTGGACATTTCAGAAGTTCAAAATATTTATAGTGGTAATAATTGAATAAGCTGGCATGACAAAGTTGTAGTCAGAGAACTGAAGGCTAGAATTCATAATTTGAGGTGTGATAAAACTCAGGGTATGACAGTGGGTTTGGGTGGCTGCAGTAGCACAGAAGAGGTGATTGTTGGAGACTCATATGTTGAGAAATCAAAAAGCCAAGGGTTGGCCAAGGCAAGCAGGGGCTATTGGGAGTTTCTCAGGGTGCCAGTAAAAGTCGGGACAGAGAGGAAGGCTGGGAGCCAGGAGTCAAAATCTCTAGTTCTGGAAGTCAATAAAAGATGATACAGCAAAAGGGGAGGTCATGCAGCCCACTGGCACCATCCTCAAAGGATGAGGGCTTTTGTTTATTTGGTTTTATTTCACAGGATGAGGGGATATTGGCCTAGAAGTGGAGAGGAACTGGTATGCATGGAGGCCCTGCAGCAGCCAGGGTGTGAGAAACCTGCAGGGGATGCAAAGCAGGGAGATTGTGGGATCCTTCTGAAGAGGGTGAGGGTAAAGGATGGCTTGCCAAGGTGGAGCAGCAACCCTGGACGGAATGGAGTGAACGGGAAGGGCTGAAGAGTGGGTGGGAGCAGCTCAGAAGCATGTAGAACAATGGTGCACTAGGTGATTAGGGATTGGGCTACAACCAGAGCAAAGAGAGCAGAGGCTTCATGGAGATGAAGTCTCCTGTGGGCAAGCCCTTGGCTGATGGACCCTAGCTCATCGGTCTGGGGTGGTGATGTCTGGAGGCTGTAATTTGGGCTTATCTTCCTGGGAGTGGGGATGTCAGAAGCTTCAGTCCCAATAGACTGAGCCTGGGGGGTTCGCTATTTTGGCCATATGGTCTCAGTGTCCGCCCAGCTGGGGCTAAAGCAGTGCCCATGGCTATGATCTCTGTGCTATCTTGGCCCACAATGACTCCCTTGTCCAAGGGGATTACTAGTTGCTGTGGTTATTGCTTTCTCTGTGTCACACTGGGAAGAGTGCCAAGTCATAGGTTAGAAGTTCTGGCTCTGGTCCTGGTTCTTTACTTTCTAGAAATGTGACTTTGGTCAATATACTTAACTTCTCTGAGCCAGGGTTTTCTCATCTCCAGAATTAGATCACCCCATCTGCTCTGTGGTTTTCCTCACAGAGCCATACTAAGAACCAAGGAGAGAATGGATGGGAAGAGACTTTGTAAACTGAAAGACCTTTCCAAATGTGAGAGCTGCCCCACACTGGCCTGGCTATAGTCCCCCCAGCAGTCATTGCTGTGAGTTGGAAAAGTCTTCTTATTTTTAGTCTGGAGGCTCACTTGCTAGCATTTCTTTCTAGGGCCTGAAAAGGCCATTGGAGCATTGGCCTGATTTCTTTAAGTCTGACTCTCAGGAGAGATTGCTTTGGAGTCAGGAATAAAATATTAATCCATACTAAACTTCATCATTGTCTTAAGATTCTGCTTTGAAATAAATCTTGATTTGTGTTGTCTGCTGGTACCTTCACAAGAGCCTCGAAGTCTTGGAGACTTTGGCTGCATCTAAAGGATTCTAATTAAGTGAGTAATGACATGCCACCTATCCAGAGGTGTGCTGTCCCCCGAGGCCCACCTGTCCTTGAGTCATCAGCTGGTACTTATGAGCAGGCCTACGGAGACATACCAAGGAATGACAGGGCCCTGCATGGATTCTAGCCATGTTTCTCTCTTGGGCTATCCATCAAATGTGTTCTAGCATCAAACATGTTCCTAGAAGTATGCCCTAGGAGTATAGTGGGACATCGGCAGGTATTAGCAGGTCAGGAAGGGCTCCGCTGAGGAAGCTGGGCTCCAGCTGGGCATTGAAAGTTGGGTAGGATCTGTAGGAATGACAAAGCACTTTCCATCTCTCAGGAAATAGTGAGAAGGGGGTGGCCTGATGTCTTTCTGCCTGTTGGAGCCAGTCAGTACAAGGGCGAGGCTGCCAAGAGTGCAGAGGTGGAGATGGAAATGAAGGCATACACATAGCAGATTGCTGTGGCCTCTGCCCTCAGATAGGAAGAGAGGTCTATGCTTTTTGATTGCCAAGTCTGGGATGTGGATTGTGTGAGGGAATTTTTCTTTATGGTTTGTAATCATTGCTAATGATTAGGATACATACCAGGCTCTGGGCCCAGTGCTTTAATCAATTTATTTCATTCGATATTCTCTTTTACTTTGGCTGATGACTCTGTGCCTCAGTTTACAGATGAGAGAATCAAGGCTCAGAGAGGTTTATCAGCATTCTTGAAGTTACACAGCTAGTAAGTAGTAAGGCTAGGATCTGTCTGCCTCCAGAGCTCAGGCTGCTTTTTCTCATCAGTTGGAAGCTCTTTCTGTGTCTGGTGAGGGGAGCTCTGTGTAGGACCACATCTATCCAGCCGTGTCCGTGCTGATGTATCCTGAGCTGCTCTGCTCTTCATGCTTTATCAGTTTTTTTCTCTTCCTTTAATTACCCAAAGCAGAGTGGAGCAGTGGAATATGGAGGCTTCAGAGAAATTGATTTCGTTTTCCTCTTAAATCTGCCTGTGGACAAGTTGCATTCCAGCTTAAGTGGTCCTTTGGGGCCCTGTTACAGGAAGGTGAATCTCTCAGCCCCTGTGCCTCCCGCCTGACATGAAGCTCTTCCCCTGTTCTCAGCTACTCTGAGAGCCCAGAAAAGGCACTTCCCACCCTTCCTGCCTTTTGATGGGTGCTCCTTCTGTCCCCTCTCAGTGCCACTCATCAGCGGCTTCCCTTTTACCTGGCAGTGAGTGGGACTTGACTGAATTTCCCACAGGTATTGTTTTGGGGGGACCTCAAAGGAGGGCTCAGTCCCAGCCTCAGGTCCACATGGTTCCTCTGCAGATGGAACCCCTAGCAGCTCTTTGAACAGCTCCTCCAGCTACCAGTCCATTCCAGGCAGTTTAGCTGGGCCCTTGACATGCCCTGGTGTTGTTGATGCCTTCAGACATGTTTGTTTTTAATGGTTTTGCCAAGCTCCCAGGCCAGACTTCAGTACACATTTTTCTTATTTTTCTTTGAAAACTAGAATCTGACAAACATACCAGAATGTCTTTCTTAAGTGACTTATTAAATAGCAGTATTTGAAGCCTGTCACAAAAATCAGAGATGATATTGGTTTGGCTGTTTTGATTGGAATGATATATTTCATTCAGAGAGTGATGTCAGACAAGAGAGCCCATGTTTTTGAAGAATACCTGTTAAAACATGTTTAAATAAAAATAGATTCAAATAACTCTATAACTTTTAATATGCACCCTGCATCGATTCTTATTGGGAGAAGTTTTCTGCTAGAAGCATTGGAATGTCTTTGGTAGCCATGGAAACTAACCCTTCAAAGAGAGAGAAATTCTTCTGTCTTCAAACAAGGAGGAGATATAGATTCCTGAGATACTTTATTTGTAATATATATTTTTTGTGTGAATGTATATGTATTTTTTTAGACTTGGACAGGAGTCTTTGTTTTTAATTTAATGGCATGATGGGTACAGTTTTAGGTGATAGAACATGAGCACTTGTGCCCCAGTACATGCAGTGCAGAGCCCAGTGTCTATGTCTTTGACCTTCGTTACTGTAAAATCCATGCTTATAAAAGCATTTACTAATTTATCTAGCTGATTCTTATCACTCAACTAGTATTGGCCAGGATTTGTGACAAGGAAACAATAGATGAAGATAAGACAGACACAGCCCCTCTTTCACAGAGCTTACCATCTGGTGAGCCAAAGAAATTATTAAATAACCAATGGAAGGACTATGAAATAAATTCTATAAAATTTCTAATGTAGGGAACTCCAAGGACATTGGAGAAATGTCCTTATATCCTTGACCAGCTGAGTAAGGTGGTATCTGGAAAAGCAGTTGAGGCTTACACAGAGAACAGCATGCACAGTCACCTGGAGCAGAAAGAGAGCTGGTGCTGGGAGAAGTGAGTGGACTCACCGATGACTGGAGTTTAGATTCAAGGAGGCAGAAGATATATGGGAAGCCACATAGATGGTGCATTCATTCACTCATCCTCACCCCCCTGCCCTGCTCAGGGAAGTTGCTGAGGTTTAGTGGGCAGGGCAGCCCAGCAGCTAAGTTCCGATGGCACACAACTCAACCTAGTCATTAAAAGCACATTAAAAGTGGTTTGTCCTCCCAGAAGATGGAAACTGTTTTCTTTTGAAAGCATCTTCTGTCTTTTATGTCAAGAAAAGTATCGAGGAAATTAAAAGAGGAAAATCACTTTGAGAAAATTTCATAATACACCAAAACTTTAGCAAACAGGGAAAATTAGGAGGCACCAAATCCCTTTACAAAAGGATTCACCATGGGGTTTAGCTCAAGTCACGAGTCCCTAAGAAATAACCATGATGTGGTCTGATGATTTAAAAGGTGATTGTCAGATGTTTTCCTCAATGTACTTATGGTGTAAACACGGGCCCTCCATTTTTCTTCCTCCCTTTTCCCCCCCAGCAGTTCCCACACACTTTCTGGTGGACACCTTCCCCTGGAAAATGCTGTCCCAGGCTAGCTATCCCCGCCCTGCCCCAAAGACATCACCTCTTAAGGACCAGACCTACTGGCATTGGCCAGGTGCTGCAGTCCCAAGTCTGTACCCGATCCTGGCCTATTTGTCTCATGCAGAGAGAGTATCCTTTGGCTATTGCTGGATTTTTATGGTTGAGGGAAAACTGGAACAAGAACAATGATTTTGATGAACTTTAAACTGAACCAGTACTACCGATAAAAAGAAGTTTTCTTTGTGAAATCACACATTACTGCTTTTGTTTTTTGTTTTTTTAACAAAATACCTAGTTTCCTTGAGTAATGTGCTTAAATTGAATCTATGTGCTTTCCAAAAAATTAGTTTTAAACATAAAGATATTCTTTGAACTTAACCACTTTCTATACTGTTTTATTTCCTTTATGTCTGTGTAGGGGAAATTAGTTCTAAAGAAGGCTAGCCCCCACTGATAAAAATCAGTGGGTTACTTCTTCAACTTTCCCCTGCTCTTTGTCTTTATAAACATAGCCTTTGCTTTTGGTGAATTTCTGATGTCTCTATTTTACTAGAAATCTGATCCTAGTGATTCTGTTGGTGCTACTGATTGCAGGTTATTGTATGTTGTGTTTTGGGTTTTTAGTTTTTATTTTTTGACATACATGTGTGTGTAAATATCAAAGTGTTTAGTTTGTCTAAATTTTGTTTATGTAGATCTGTTTAAAACAAATAGCATTGCAACCTAAGGGGAAAAAATCCTATATCTAAATCAAGATGATCTCCAGAGGCTCATTTATTTTATGGGGCATTCAAGAAATAAAACTTCTCAGAGCCGCCTGTGTGTCATCTTGTGTCTGTGGCAGTCTCATTTGCTCTGCATTTCCATCTGTGTGTGATGGCTGGTGGCAGACTGGGTCACAGAGTAGTGTTAGCCGAGCCAGGCATCCCAGATCAGGATGTCAGGGTCTAGGGGCCTCTCTGCAGAGCATAGGGCTTGTTCCTAGGCCCTGGGGCCTCCACTGGGGCTCTGGGCAGGAGTCTGTCCCTGGAGTGGTGCCTCCTGGGGAGGAGTGAGAGACACTCAGTGGGAAGATGAACAGAAGGCTGGCTGTCAGCTTTCTCTATTCATGAGCAGGGGCTCTAGAAGGAAATCAGAACATGTGTAAGCAGAGCAGTGCTTTCTACCCCTCCCTCCCTGGTCCTGAGCAGTGAGTGTTTGAGCCAGGAGGTTGGGGCTCAGGCAGGCCTGTGGAAGAGACGCTTGGTTTGGAGCCTGGTTGGTAGCCCTGTCATGCTGTTGACTGTGCACTTGATGTGGGGCCACTAATGTTGCTTTGTAGAGCCCCAGGTTGGTCTTTGTAGAAGGGACGTGAAAACACCTGCCCTGCTTATTTCACATGAGGCCACAAGCAGCCCATGGAAAGTGAGTGTAAAGATACTTTGAAGACACTGAACAAAAAACTGAGTAAACAAGAAGTTTGTTTCTATTTGGGGGAACAGAGTATGGACCCACACTGTCTTGCAGAAACCCACATCACTTCCCCTAGCTGTGCAGGCTCAGATTCTGCTGAACTGCTGTTAATTATCGGGTGTGATCCAGGGCTGGCACAATCACATATAAAAGACTGCGTGATGGGGCGGTGGCCGGGCTCAGGCTGTGCCCGTTGTGTTTATCTTTCCCAGCTAAGGGGCTGGGGTGGGGGTGGGGCTGGGGCGGGGGCCATACTGTTGCTTTATAGTCAGAACTCCCCTTACCCCCCACAGCCATTTATTCTGAACTCACTCAGTACCCTTGTACTCCTTGGGTATTTTTGTTTGTTTGTTCAAGATGGAGTCTCACTGTCGCTAGAGTGCAGTGGCAGCATCATAGCTCACTACAGCCTCATACTTCCGGGCTCAAGCTATCCTCCTGCCTCAGCCTCCCAAGTAGCTGGTACTATAGGTACCTATCACAATGCCTGGCTAATTTTTCTATTTTTAGTAAAAATGAAGTCTTGCTTTTGTTAAGGCTTATCTCAAACTCCTGACCTCATGCAATCTTCTGACCTCAGCCTCCTAGAGTGCTAGGTTACAGGCATGACCCACCATGCCTGGCAGCTTCTTGGGTATTGATGCCACTAAATTTCCTGGCTGCCAAGTCTGAGAAGGAGCAGAAAATGGGGAAGAGACCAGTCCACAGCAGTCAGGTTTCCTGGTTTTCCTTGTAAACCATAGAGGAGGCCAAGGGGACCAGAGCTACAGCTATAGTTGAAGGCAGCATAGGCCAGTGTTGCCAAGTGCTAGCCAGAGTGGGGCAGAGCCTATGTTGTGTGGGCCTTGGGAAGATGGTCCAAAAATGTCTTTGAATATCCGTGTTCCAGTTACCCCGCTGAGGCATTAGTCCATCTCTCCCGAAGGTGCCTGTGGGTACCCCTGTAGGGAAGTGCTACTGAAGGCCTTCTTGCTTTCCCACCACCATTTTCTCCTTATTTTGATTTCTTCACACATAACACCTGTAAAGCAAAGTTGATAAAAGTCCTATCAAACTTTTGTCAGTACCCCATTGCCTATAACGAAGAAACCCCAGTTCCTTCGTTTTATATTTAAGGCCTTCCCTGGACTGACCATGGCCTCTTTTTTGATCCTCGTCCCTCCAGGCATCTGCCCTATTCTTCCTCTGCTCCCTGCCTTTCCCTTCCAGGTGCCATGTGGGGGTGCTTCGGAGGATGGATTTGGCAGCTAAAAAGCTTGTGTGCCCAACCTCTCTGAGCCCCAGTTTCCAGACAAGGAGAGTAATAGCAGTAGGCACTCTCCGGTGAGGAAGGGGGAGGTATCATGCTGGGCTCTGCAGGGTGCAGCACTGAGCGGCTACCTGGAGGGGGCGCACATGTGTCTGTGTGGGTGCTTAACGAGAAGAGTGCTCTGGTGGTTCTGGTGGGCAGAACACATCCGGTTGGGCTAGCCAGGAAACGTATCACCAAAAAAAACGAGACTTGAGCTTGGTCATGAAAGCTGAGCTGTAATTCAAAGATAAGAGAAGGCTGTGTCAGGTGGACCAAACTACAGAAGGTTGGGGAATTGAGAAGAGCAGCCAAAGGGCAGAGTGGACGTTTATAGGATGGGCAAATAAGTCTGGCGGGGAAGCTGGGAGAAGGCCTGAAGGCCTCAGCGCCAGGCTAAGGTGTCTAGAGTTGGTTCTCAAGGGCAGCAGTGAGGAGTGTGGGCCACCGAGAGCAGGACACCACGGAGTGATGTCCAGGCCTGCGGCAGTCACCTGGAGCAGAAAGGGAGGCGAGCCCTGAGGACACACTCTGGCTGTACCTCCCTTAGCGGCCTCAGGGGGTGGGTCATACGCAAACTGGCCTGAGCAAGTCCCTGGGTAGTTGTCTTGTTGGGACACCAGGGAACTTCCTTACTAAGTAATTGCTCCTTAAAAAGGAGATGAAAGGGAAGTTTTTCTAATGATCTAGAGACAGAAAATCTACCACTTGAGGCCAAACAATGATAAGGAGAAATGGCAGTTTGGCTGTGGAGGCTGTTCAGATGGTATGTGTAGGCTTGGGCATGCTCGTTACATGTTTCTGGGAGATTCCAGCAATTGTGGGCTTTCTGTTCTGCAGGGATATAATCTGGCCTCCTCCAGGAGTAGGAGTAGGGCTCATTTTGTTGGGTGCATTTTTTATGCAAAGTCTTCCTGCATGGCTGTTTGAAGTGGGCACCATGGGGAATCAGAGATATGTGAAGAAATATGCATGAAATGGACAATATTGTCCATTCCTGCAGGAACTTGCAATCTGGCTGGCAGACCAAAGTGACTATGTGACAATATAAATTTGTATTTGATTATTACAGTTGTATTTTCTAAGCACTTAAAATTTTTTTCTGTTTGGAAATAATGGCAAATATACAGAAAAGTTGCAAGAATAGTACAATGAACAATTCATGTGCCCTATATCCCAAATCACTCACTATTAATATTTTATCTCAGTAGCTTTTTTGTTAGCTATCTATCCATAAGGGTTATGGACTGGTTTGATTTTTTTTTTTTTAAAGAAAATTTTATTATGTATTACCATCCTTTGTTATTTTGGTCTGCAAATTTTTTCAGATTTGGCCAGTGGGAGATGCTTCTCTAGCTCCCATATTCTTACAACATGTGTCCATCATGAGTTCGTTTTTGAGCATTTCCTTATTTTCTTCATCTGGCACCTACCCTACCCTATCCCTGGAATTGACCATTTCTCTAAAGACCCTGGTTCCTTGGTTCCTTTTAAGGGGGAATGTTAATACAGACCAAGGTATGAGTACCATCCAAGTGTGCTCATACCCACTGGAGGGCCTTTGTGTCTAGATCCCTTCGACAGCCAGAACTAGGAAATGGTTGCATTTCTATACACATACACTTACGCATACCAATGTACTGACATCTTTTAAAAACCAGACGTCAGAAATCAGACTTCAAAATAAACATAGTTTAGAAATCGTGAGTTCGCACCTATACTTCCAGTGCCAGTTTATCGCTCGAGGGTTCTTTCTAGTCCTCATTCTGTGCTTCTGTGTCCCTCCTTCCACAGTGAGAGGCTCCACAGTGTTCTGGCTCCCAGCAACAGTAACACATTTACTCATTTGTTAAATCCTGTAATACATCTAAAATAGTTTCAGAATGGTCTCATCCATATCACTACCTGAAAATCCTCAGAAAAAGAGTTCAGTGTCTGTTTGCTGTTTGTTCCTGAATTCAGTCCTGCCCCAGACTGAGAGTGTGTAGTCACACATTCATAACTTTTATCTTTCTCCTTCAGTGTAGTTAAGGTATTCATTTGAAATACAATCACATTCATTTGTTACAATTCACTTTCAGTTGAGGGGTATTTTCCCTTCATCTTATCCTTGTTTATTTAATTTTAAAATGCTTAATGTGAAGAACATTAACATGATTCCCAAAGTCAAAACTATAGGAAACACTTAGGAGCATCATTCCAACCTTGTCCTCTTCTCACCCTTTGTCCCCACCCCTTGTCTTCTGTTTTGTCCTTCAGAAACATCCTAATGAGATTACAGACATTTTATTTCCCTCTCATTGGTGTGCAAAGGATAGCACTCAATGTGGGGGGCGGGGGGGTTGTGGGCTGAGTACTTCTTACTCATCTTTACTTTTGGTCAGACACACCACAAACAAAATTCCATTTTGGAACAAGCAGACTCCTCGCACATTTAACAGTTGGATTTTCAGGCAGTTATGAAAGTCTAATGATTTCTACAATAGCTTTGATAAATAAAGTTTTGTAATAGTGACTGTTATTCAATTTCTGAGTAATGGGCTTCTTAGAATATGATGAATTCTTGTGTAAAATGGAGTCACTTTCTTTTTTTAAAATTTCTTATAGCATAACTGTGCATTAATGCAATCATGGGGTACAGTGTGCTGTTTTCGTGTACATTTTAAAATACTCTCATCAAACTGGTCAAGATAACCTTCATGTCATTTTCTTAGCTATTGAGTTAAAACGTTCATACTCTGCTTTTAGAAAGATTCACTTGTACCCTTGTAAGATAAACCATAGAGTCACTTTCTATCATCATCCACTGAGGTTGACACAAGATGCACAATGGACTTGGGGAAATTTTCTGCAACAAAGAGTTGAAAGGTGGCTGTGATGGGAACAGGATGTTGTCAACTGAGCAGATAGTAATACAGGCCCATCATGGTCAGTCTGAGCCCTAAGATCCCAGAGTGTGTGTCCCAACTCTGATAGGATCATAGTGGCTTAGAGGTCATTCAGAGCTATTTCTAATTTTTCTCCCATTGGTATTTAAGCAAGTTTTTCCATTTGCCTTTTTCATTTCTCTCTTATATCCAGATTCAACAACTAAAAATGATGCATTTGCATGTATGTACAGTGCTTTGTGTTTCTTGAAGTGTCATCTTACTGAGTGTCTTACTCATCCCTGTGAAACAGTAGAACAGGAATTATTATGTCTGTTTTGCAAGTGAGGAAACTGAAACTCAGAACAGAAAAGTGGCAGAGCTGGGACTAGAAACCAGGGTCTTTAGACTTAGCGCTCACATGGTCCCAGAGAGCCAAGGGGGCAGCTGGGTTTATTGCACAGACACCACCTCCTTGTCCCTTTCTTCCACTCTGCATCTTAGTGAACAGATTTATGCTGTGTAAACTTCAGTTCTGTCCAATTCAGTGTTACCTGACTGCTAATTATAAGGCCATTTGGAACAGTCTAAAACAGGTTCATATGGTCTCTACAGTAACAGCTTTGTTTTATGAACCTTTGTAAATCTCTACATAGAGTAATGGCTTTGTTATGTGAACTTTTGTAATAGTGATTATTATTTTATATAAACCAGGAATTTTTTTTATTCTCAGGAATTTTAGTCTTAGTAGGGTTTTACTTACGCATGCTTAGCTCTGTCCTAACAGCCAAGAATGTGTGACAGTGATGCAGCTGGATAGGGGGTTTTTCTATATTTTTAATGTTAAAAATGCCTAAAATATGATATTAAAGATATAAATTTTATTTTATAAAGTCCTTAAGCTTCATGGGATAACTCGTTTACTATCTCTATAAAGTTTTTTCAAGAACCTCATATGCTATGAATCCAAAATAAGAATACCTGTTTGGATGTAAGCATCTAAGTGTAGTGTGCCAAGTTCAGAATTAAAACATGTCAAAAGATCAGCACTAGGACACCTTTTGGTGTAATAGAATTGTAGGTCCACTTGTTCTTTACAGTGTATTCAAGAAAACAGATTCTGTATTTGTTTTCATGTTGACATGTGCCACTCCAAGCCCTTGTGTTGTTGCTCAGGGATGTAATTCTCTGTTGAGTTGACTTCTTCAGAGTTCAGAGTAATTTGGTGAATTTACCTAGGGCTAGGTTATGCATTTCTTTGGTCTCAGAAGCCCAAGAGGTTCTAGAAACCCCAAACCATTCTCAGCATGTGGTATGTATGAGCCCCAGCCACTGCCCACAGAGTCCCTGCTTTGAGATAGGGAAGTGTTCTCCATGAGAGGAATGTATTTGGATGGAAAGATCAGAGCATGTGTTTGGATTGGGGTCAACTGCTGCTCACTCTCCAAATCCTTGGGGGCAGGTCTCCGTGAGCTGCACCTAGGACACTGTGAGGCCTTGCCTCCTTCCTCACTTCCCAGAGAGTAAAGAAGGAGCAGCCCTAATGGAGCCAAGGTTAGGTTCCAAGGGGTCCAGAAAGTGGGATGATTTAGGAGCAAAGAGTGGGGTCCTTTCTAATTGTGGGCAGAAGGCAGCACTTTGGCAAGGAGTCCAGGTTCTTATCTGAAGTATTGGTGTCACTGGGTGTTCAAGTATCTTTTCAGCCCCTTTACAGCTAGAGTTGTGAGACGGGAGTGAAAAGGGGGTTATTTTTATGAAAGCAGGCCATTTCTGCATCCATCAGTTGAGTTGGGTAAATGAGCTAGGTCTTGGAAAGGGACATGCACTGGCTTTGAATTGGAAGGAAGGCGAGAAAAGAGATGGTGGTCATCTGTGTCAGAACCCTAGGATCTGTGTGCAGAGGCTGCACTGCTATAACCTCATCTGCTTTCTTAGCAGCTTCTTAATTGTACTTACTAAATCTGTAACTCACATATCCTGGCTCCTGTAAGAATTCATGGTCAGAAATACAGATGGTTTCTTGTATATAAAAATTAGGTAATCATCCACCTGACTGAGACTTGCCTAAGCAAAATGTGGGGCTTCGTACGTGTGCATAGATACAGGATTGCACACACGGAGGGCAGAGTAAACAGCAGGCAGCTGAGAACACTGACACATCTGCCAAAGCCTTTCCAGGGCAGGTGTTCCCGTAAATGGGCAACAAATCGTACAGCCTCTTTACCTACTGCAGAAGAAAGGACCATGACAAGTAGCGAGGGTGAAGGGAAACAGCAGTGCTTCAGTGCTCAAGTTCCCCTCTGGGCTGTGGGTGGGTCTGCCCCTACCCTGTTCACTGCTCTGGTCCAAACATGCAGGTGGTGGGGAGGGAGCCTGGTATGGGCAACAGGAAGGACTGCTCCCCCCAGAGCTCTTGGTCTGGACAAGAGGGGTCAGCACACATATGAATGCAAAGTTGTGTTCAGAGTGTTGAAGAAGCCCTCAACTTGGTACTCTCTGACACGGTTTGACCCACTTGGGTCCCTTCTCTTTAAAGTGTGATGCTGGGTATCTGAGGAGGCTGTGGGAAAGGTGGGGCCTCTCTGAGCTCAGGCCCCTGCTGGGGTGTCCCAGGTCAGCCATGATAGCACATGGTGTTTTGGGGCCTAGGCTCCTTGGGATTGTCATCATCCTGAAGGGAGTTCATTTTCTAAGAAATGATGCATGTATGTTAGTGTGGTCTCTGCGACTCTGACACCCACCGGCTTGCTTAGAAGACACTGTCTTATGTCCTGTCCCGTGTGTGGCTCCCATTGCTGTGCTAATGTGGCTGTACTCAGTGCTATGTGTCCTGCCACAATGTTGTGCAGCAGGACAGGTGGCTCATGGTGCAGATCCCCAACGAAGTCCTGACACCTGCTTGTTCTCTTTGCCTCCCCCAGAGAATTTTCAAAGGAAAGAGAGAAGGCTAAAGCACGGGGAGATTTCCAGAAGCTCCGGGAAAAGCAGCAGCTGGAAGAGGATCTAAAGGGCTACTTGGACTGGATTACCCAGGCAGAAGACATTGATCCAGAGAACGAGGAGGAAGGAGGAGAGGAAAGCAAACGAAACAGTATGTAGAGCTCTTCCTGTCCCTGACCGGACAGACCCAGGGCGCAGTCCAGATGCCAGGCAGCAAGCATGCTTCTTATCTGACCCAGGCTGGGAATAGGCTGCCCCCCTCCGGCTGTCTGGTTCCTTGTGCCCGCACACACCACAGAGACAAGTACATTTGCACCGACTCTGAGTTTCTGCCCAACGTTCAGGGTTTAGATTTCTATTTAGAAAGGTGGTTGTGGTTGAGGAGGGGAGGACAGACTCACCGTTGGCCTTGGGAATTCAGTGGGCTTATTTCTGTGAGAGCACAGGGCATGGTGAGATGTGTACTTAGACCTTTCCTCTCTTCCCCCAGGAGAAGAAGTTATGTTTCCCTCTCCTCAGAATGAAAAGGGTTATTGCACAAGAACTTGAAGAACAGGGTCTCTCTTGACTCTTGTGCCACCTGAAGTGGCTCCCACCTGTTCTGTCCTTATAAAGCCAAAATGCTTAGCCCACCAGGGCTGGGAAGAAACCAACTCACCATTCTAGGCAATAGGTTAAGCAGCACATGTAGGCTGCTTTGCAGCCCACCTACCTATTACTTCATGCTGTGACACTAGGCACCCTAGAGCACTTTCTGCTGGAAACAAGGCCTGGTAACTCAGTCAACCACTGGAATTAATTGCCATTGTCAGCTACAGAGTGTCTTTTGCCATATACTTTTCTCACAGACATGCTCTTACTCTTCCTGGGGCCATCTGTGCCTCAGGTAAAAGTGGAAATTGAATCCAGTAGTGCATTTGACTAAGATGTTTGTGATTTGTTTGCAATGCAGAATAGCTGATCCTAAGGACTGAGAATGTAATCCTAAGAGCACATGTCCAATGCCTGGGAGACTGAGTTTAGCCCTCCCTTGTAGATGGCTGAGCAAGGCCCTCAGCTGTCAATCCAGTCACTTGTGCACTCTGCAAGACCTGGGGCTGTGTGCAAGGGAGACCCTGTGAGAGGATTTGCAGCCCTCTAGTGAGGGGTGGGCCCACTCACACATAAATACAGCACTGCAGGATACAAGGGGATGTAGGTATGTGCCACAGGAGGAAAGGGTCTAGGACAGGACTGAGGACATTTGCCCTGGGCCTTAAAGGATGGATGGATCTGAGCTATGACATTTCAGATCAGGAGAAACATTCTGACCCAAGGAGATGGGAAAAGGTGCCAGGTTTCAGGGACGAGGCGGTGGGCCCTTCATTTGGCTGGAGCAGGAGAGTGTGAAGGCTGCGGTACCACAGCAGGAGAGTGTGAAGGCTGCGCTAGGCCACAGCAGGAGGAGTGGTACCTCTTCTGCAGGTAGTGGAGTGTGGCAGGGGGCAGAGAAGACCCACAATGGAAAGGATTCTTGACTGCGATGGCCTTTACCTTCCTTCCACCTGAGGACTCTGTGAGTCTGTGCTGTGTGGGAGGGCTGTTTTCTGTTATTGTGAATGTTACAACCAGCTCAAACCTGTGTGCTGATGGGGAGCTGGCGGATGCAGACATCTCTCTTCGCACTCCTCCCTATGTTTTGCCAGGCTCAGGAAAGGGCTGGGACTTCATCACCTGCAGATCTGTAGACTGTGGGAGTGTTTCTGGAGCTGTGTTTGTCAAATGAGATCAGAGTTTATAAATGGATGTTCATTTGAGTCCCAAACTTAGCAATGTGTCCTCTAGGTAATTAGATGTAAGAAGAGTGACACGACCTGTCTCAGAGATCCACCAGCCACCTGCCTCCCTAACAGATTTATACCCGTTAGGTGTAAACCAGGCAAAGTGTCCCTTTCTCCGGGCAGGACATCATTATTGCTAGTTTCGATGTGTTCTGCAGGGAACTGAGTGAGGCCCTCTTACAGGTCAGTGGACTTGCATCTCTTTACTGCTCCACCTCTAGAAAGAGAGATCCATATTCCGGTGTTGCTAACATCATTTGTGGTGGACTTGTTTTATGGCCTGTGATTTGAGAAATAGGGATTTTCGGTGGCCTTAAGGCAATATCCTGAGGGTTATCCTGTCTCAGTCCCCCAATTCCTGTGTCCTGCCACTCTCCACGAAGAACCTGCCTGAGTAACAACAAAATCAATGACTCTGCCTTTCAGAGAACTTGCCATGGAGAGAAGATTGAGAGGCAGTGTCCTAGTGTACGACAGAAAGAAGAAGCTAGGCCCATAATCAAGGACCAGTAGTCTGCTGTGTGAGCCAAGAGGGCGTGATGATGCTGGCAGTGAGAGCGGGTGGGGGGTTAGAAACACAAGGAAGGCTCTGGCGGGGGTGAGCAGCCTTTGGAAATGGCATGAATGAGGTGTGGAAAGTGACAGATGTTCAGGGCCCTTAAGTGCATCACTCAGGAATATAAACAAGGAAGGAACAAAGCTCCTTTAAAAGTCTTATAGATATTCAGAATTAACCTTGTAACTGGGGCTCCCAAGACCATGAAACTGCACTGTGTCTTTGGAACATCAACATATTGTTTCTACTATGCAGCGATGTGTGACGCCAAATGATTAAGTAGCTTAATGTTTGATCCATAATGGCAAATATTTCTGTAATGTGCCCTTGTTCTTTGCTGAGCTCATTTTGCCAGGTGCTGGGGCCTCCCATGGAGCGAGGCTCACAGTGCTTCCCGAGTCATCAGATTTCCAGGGCTTCGTGATGAAGGTTTTAAATAACAACATAAATCTTAGACTGTGAGAACCATGTTGAGATTTAACTGACTTGAGAGACCCACCAAGTCCTCTCCAGTGAGGAGGAGGGGAACCTCTCTGAGCAGAGAACTCGGCAGCCCAAACTTTCTGGAGAAGCCAGCACTGTTGAGGTTTCCTGAGGCCTCCTGTGGTTTCTAGACATTTTCTTTCTGTCACAGCCAGAAAACCACGGGAGAGGAGAGTTTGGTGTGGTCTTCCTTACCAAGCAAACAGTTGTGGGTTTATCACCAGCTTAGGCCAGGTCTGAGGCTGACTGCACGTCTGATTAGCAGGCTGTGGGAGTGTGGGTGCTGCCAGGGCCAGGGTCACGGCATCAGTGTCTTTCCTGGAGGTGAGGTCACCCCACATCCCTCACACCCCAGCCCTGCTCTGATAGTACCTCTGGGCCTTCTGACTTAATCCACCCTGGCTTGGGGTAATTCAACTGAGAGCCCTTTTCAACTGGGTCCTGGATGTGAGTTCGGTGGTTTCTGTCCTGACGTTCTGGAATTGGCTACAACTGAGTTTTGTGACTTGGAATTTGGACGTTAGTGTTAGGCAAATTACTACACATCTCTTAGCCCCGCTTTCATTGTCTGCAAGAAAGAGATAAAAATGTTTCTACCCATGGGGCTGTGGTGAGGACTGAGTATTTGGTGACTAGTAGGAGCTGTCAGAGCTGTAGTCCTTGCTGCTGCTGCGGTCATAGATTCCAGTGAAACATAAACAATTGTTTTGAAGATTCTAGTAGATATCTCTCCAACCTCAGGATGAGAACTGCTTTTAGAACCATTACCCTCTACTTTGCTGTTCAGAAACTATAAATATTGACAGAAAGCAAACCTATTGACTTGGTCACTTTTGAGATATGGTAGCACAGTTTCTGGCTCTTGCGTCCTTTCCTAGACTGTCAGTACTTGCCATCAGAGAACAGACGTCAAACCAAGTACTTGGGGATGCGCTCACATTCTCCTTTCTCTTCTACCTGCTAAATGTCATTGCCTTCATCTGTGGTGCCCAGGGCTGGCCGTACATTACAGTCACCTGGGGAGCTTGAATGCTTCCTAGAGCCAAACTCCACCCTCTAAAATTGATTACTTCAGGGGTAGGCACCAGGGGTAGCTCTTTTTTTTTTTTTTTTGAGACAGAGTCTCATTACGTTGCCCTGGGTAGAGTGCTGTGGTGTCACTCACAGCAACCTCTAACTGTTGGGCTTAAGCTATTGTCTTGCCTCAGCCTCCCAAGTAGCTGGGAATATAGGTACCCTCTACAACACACAGCTATTTTTTTTGTTGGAGTTGTCATTATTGTTTAGCAGGCCTGAATCGAGTTCTAACCCACCTGCCTCAGTGTATGTGGCCGGCGCCCTAACCACTGAACCACGGGTGCTGAGTCACTTTTTTGTTCACATTCCTTGGAGGTTATAATGTGGAGTTAGGGATGGGAACTCCTGAGTCCTGGATGTTGTCATTGGCTGTTCCAGGAATTTGTTTAAGAGACAATCTCAAACTGAGCCGTCTGGTGACTGCTAACAGATAGCTCTAGCGCTATGCATTCATGAACTATTTCAAATGTCATTTTGTGATTTGCTATTAGAAATCTTGGGTTACACAATCAATTGAATGGACAAATTTCCCTTCGAAGTTACTTCCCAAACATTTGATAAATTTTCAAGGATAATTTATTTAACTTTTTGCTGAGCTTCAAGTTTCTTAAGAAACCCTGCCAAATCTCAAAGTGATTTTTTAGACGTATGCAGCTGCTTCTGAGTTAACAATGGAGTTTTTCTAGGGCCATTAAAATCTGGAAGCCTAGAATTCTATTTTAAACTCTTCTCATTGTCAGTGATTAGTCTTTTAAAAAAAATAGCATTAAAAATAATGAAATCGTTTTAAAGGGCGCTCATTCTAAAATTCTGGCCAGAAAAGCAGGGCAGTTTTATTATATTTATTATGAGAACTATACTGATCAGTAATCCCTTTCAATGGGGATACTTAACACCCAAGGAAAGGGAAGGGGATACCTATAGCTCCAAGTAAGGCCATGAGGAAAGCCTCTCTGTATTCTGCTTCCTCAGTGGTCCCAGAGGCTGTGGGTGCAGCCCTGGCCTGGGGGAGTCCCTTTCCCAGGTCCCTGCTGCCCCACAGCTCAGTGTACAGGTTCCCTGGCCACCTCCCTTGTGCATCTGTTACCTACAGGCCTCTTACTAGGGTGTTTGCTTTAGGGCTGGGCAAAAAACCAGGAGCACGTAGATGTTTGCATCAGTTTGGCTTGGCAATTTGGTGGTCCTATTTAAAAATACTGTGTTTTGAAATTTTAATTTATAAAACTGCTTTCATCATAATTAAACTACCTCAGGGCACAAGTTTAAAATTAAAAATATTCAATTAAAAGCTATAAAGCAAGCAGCAACGATTAGAGTTGCATATGGTAGACATGCATTCAGGTCAGCTGCCCTGACTGGAGAGGCAGTAGATGTGCTGCCTGGGGAGGGCCCATGCCAGGGACAACAGCTGGACTCGGTCCCCAGTACTGGGAGCAGTCCTCTGTCCCAGGTGGACTCTCCCCACTGGGCTGGTGGAAAGTAGTAGTTTCTAAGGGCACCTTCACATCTGCCACCAACTTGAGCCACATAAGAGCTGGGTGGGAGGTGCACTGAGGGATGGTGGTCCCACCATGGGGATAAGGAGGAGCAAGTACTTGCTTCTTTTTGTTTATTTGTTTTTAGTGTATTTTAATTATATATATAATAATTTTTTTGAGGCAGAGTCTCAATATGTCGCCTTTAGTAGAGTACTATGGCATCACAGCTCACAGCAGCCTCAAACTCTCAGGCTTAAACGATTCTCTTGCCTCAGCCTCCCAATAGCTGGGGTTACAGGCACCTGCCACAACACTCAGTTACTTTTTTGTTGTTGTTGTAGTTGTCATTGTTGTTTGGCAGGCCCGGGCTGGATTCGAACCTGCCAGCTCCGGTATATATGGCTGGGTGCCCTAGCCACAGAGCTATAAGCACTGAGCCATGTATTTTAATTATAAAAGTAATAATCGTAAAGAATTCATGTAATATCAAAGTATATAAAGTGAAAAAATTCTCCCTTCCTGCTCCTAGAGCAGCAATTCTCAACCTGTGGGTCGCGACTCCTTTGTTCCATTTGTAACAACGCAGCAATTAAAAAGGTTGAGAACTACTGTCCTAGAGGGAGCCAGACTTAGCAGTTTGGGTCCTATCCTATTCCTTCAGCCTCACTTTATGCACAGAAGAACAGTGATTCTACATAGCCAGCCTTTTTGTACATTCCACCATAAGATGTTCAGCACAGATAGCTTTTACTGACATCCTCCCATGTTTTCAGAACAAAATTTTTGGCTATTTCTAATAAATTGCTATTATAAAACTGCTGAAGTTGGCTCGGCACCCGTAGCACAGTGGTTACGGTGCCAGCCACATACACCAAGGCTGGTAGGTTCGAGCCCGGCCTGTGCCCGCTATACAACAATGACAACTGCAACAAAAAATAGCCGAGTGGCGGCTTCAAACCCAGTGCCAGCCAAATTGCAACAACAAAAAAAATAGCCAGGCGTGTGGCAGGTGCCTGTAGTCCCAGCTACTCAAGAGGCTGAGGCAAGAGAATCACCTAAGCCCAAAAGCTGGAAGTTG
>NW_003852427.1:2910952-2914279 GCF_000181295.1 Otolemur garnettii
GTAAGAGAATCACTTAAGCCAAAGAGTTTGAGATTGCTGTGAGCAGTGATGCTACAGCACTCTACTGAGGATGGCTTAGTGAGACTCTGTCTCCAAAAAAAAAAAAAACCTGCTGAAGTGGACTGTATACTCCATGGCATATGGACCTTTACTTCACAGCAGTTGTTAGAGTTGTGTTATCCCTCTCATTTGTGAGATGTTCAGGTTAATATCTCTCTACCAGAAGACTGCGAGCTCCCTAGGGGCAGGAACAAGCTCCATTTCTGGCTCTCCATTGTGTGGCTGGCACCCAGCACAGTGTGTGACACACGTGAGTACCTAATTGTTTCCTGAATGAAAGACAGGATAATCCTACAGAGCATTTATCGGGTGCTTTATGTGTCAGACACTGTTCTAAGGGCAGTGGGGACATGAATTTATAATTCCTCACACATCTCTGTGAGACAGGAATTTGCTAGATGAGGAAACTAAAAAGTATAATTCCTGAGATTTGAACCTAAGCCCTCCTCCATTCTGCATGTTAACCCCCATAAATATGTGCTCCTGTGGTCTGCACACTCATGTCATGTTCTTATGGGAGAGGCTACAAGAAAGAGGTTTGCTGTGTCAGAAAGGAAACCCATTTTGGAAACAAAGAGTGCTCTTCACGCCAAGAGTGCAGGAGCCTGTGTTCCCGCTCCCTTGCCGGTTGCAGTCTTCCTTCTGCTGCCCTGCTGCCTCTGTGCTTCCCTGCCCTGGAGCATGCAGCCTCTTCTCCAAAGATGAGCCAGCTTAGAGTGATCCTGGAATCACAGAGATGGAACGGATTGGGTTAGAGATCCCAGAATAATTTTTCTTGTGACCTCTCATAGGTCTTGGGAGATCTGTAGCAGAGATGATGAGAGTAATGATGGTTGATGCCTACCCAAAGCTGAGTATACTGCCTAGATTACTTTATTTACTATTTATCTCTTACCATAACCTTCTGAGGTCCAGATCCAGCTGTTATTGACATCTTATAGGTGAGGAAGCTAAGCAACATTAGGTATCCTGCCCATAGTCATCCAGTTGAAAAGTGGCAGGGCTGCCATCAGACCTGGTGTCTCAGTATCCAGAGTCCACTTTTTGAACTCCCACCTGTCCTGCCTATATGGGGTTTCTGGTTGGAATCACATAATCAGTCAGCCCCCAGGACCTCTGATCCCTGAAGAAGTGCCCTTTCCCTAATGCCCTCCCTGGATAGGAGGCCAAACACTGGAAACCTAGATCCAGAGTGAGTTACCTGGTCGTTGACAGCAGTTTCTTAAATACAAGTGTTTTGTGTAACAGCTATAGAACACGCACCCCCCTCTGTCCCTATGATCCTAGGCTGAGTTCCCAGAAGGAGAAGGACAGGTTCAAGTTTGCATATTGAGGTCACAGTCCTCTAGGCTATCCTTGCGCTGGCTACAGCCAGCCCACCTGTGTTGGCCTCTCAATCGCATTGCTCTTGCTGCCCTCTGCTGCTCTGTGATGAAACTGCCTGTCTTTAACCTGAAGGGGTCACAGTGGCCGACTTGCTAAAAGAGGATAAGAAGAGGAAATTTTGCTGCTTTCGTCAACGCAGGGCTAAAGATCACGGTAAATGACTGAGATTGGACTTTCCCTTCTGCAGACTCTTTCTCCAAGATCTTTGATACCTTTTCCTTGCACATGAGGCATCGTGTGAAATGCATGTGCCGTGTGGTGTGTTTAAAAGATGCCTATATTTTAATTGCTTGATTTCTTTGAACTTGGTCATGTTGATTTTCTTCTTGTCTTTCTCCAAAATGTGTGTTCTTATCAAGGCTGCATTGCAGTTCCCTTTTTGTTTGAATTGTACCTTATGAAGAAGCAGCTGAACCAACTAAAAAAATTTATTTGATTCAGCATGAATATTCTTAGACTGGAAGACAGACTTTTTAATCACTTTTCCCCAAATGATGTTTTTAAATTTAACTTTTTAGAAATTCCAATAATGTTATTTGATTGATTTTTTTCTCTCCAGGCTACATATTTCAAATGGCTCCTTAGTCTTCCAGCCTCTAGGTGGTTTGCCTAAGATTATGCTAGAATGAGTAGTGGTAACTCCAAGAATGAAGTCAAAAGTAGACTTTTGTGATACAGAGATTTGGGGGCACTTGCCTTTGCCAGTGAGACTGGATTCTGTGTTCTAAAATAACAATGCTAAACACTCCCTCATCAGAAACCCTGAGGTAGCAGTCAGGCCCATCCCCAGTCAGGCAGTGATGTGAGCAGGGGACGCCCTCCTGTACCCGGGTCACTGCTGTGTCTCGACAGCAGTACAAACTTGGCCTGTGCACACCCGTACGCCCACACACCCAACCTAATTCTAGTTCTGCCACTGGGATCAGCCTTGTCACATAACCCTGGAGGGAAGAGTCTGAGAAGATTCAGACTGCAAGGACACAAAGCCAACTGCTAAGGGAGGAAACAGAGGGGACATATTGCACTGTTTTTTTTTAAGTGACCTCTGCCACCGGTGGGAGTGCTAATAAGTTCAGGGTTATGAGAAGTAGACTGAAACAACCCATGAGTGGTCTGACTGAGGGTTGTGTTAGAGTCCTAGTCTTATCAGAAGGCCTAAAAGTGGAAAGGAATGGAGATTGCTGGATATAAGCCCCTTGTCACTCAGAGAGCACATTCCCTCGCAGGGGAAGGAAGAGGAGGGATTTGCCTGAGGTTGGACAGTAAGCTAGGGGCAGCGATAGGGCTAACTTTCTTAGTTTTTTTTTTTTTTTTTTTTTTTATTTTTCTGAGTCAGAGTCACATTCTGTCCTCTGTCGCCTGAGGTAGAGCGCTATGATGTCATCATAGCTAGCTCATAGCAACCTCAAACCTTTGGGCTTGAGTAATCCTCTTGCCTCAGAGTCCTGAGTAGCTGGAACTACAGGCACCCACCACCATGCGTGGCTAGTTTTTCTATTTTAGTAGAGATGGGGTTTTGCTCTTGCTCAGGCTAGTCTCACTCCTGAGCTCTAGCAATCCACACACCCGGCCTCCCAGAGTGTTGGGATTACAGGCGTGAGCCACTGTGCCTGACCTGACTTAACTGAGTTTTAATGTTTCCAGAGGGTTTATAAGTAGGAGGCTGGGCTTGATGATGCTTCTTGATAAAAGAAGAATGGGCTTCATCTAAGCAGTCATAGACATAAGAAAAACTGTCTTTAAAGATTGACTTAGGAATGACTAAAATGGCATAAGTGGCTCCAGTCCCCAGAAAAAAATAACATCTCTCCTTGAGCCTACCCTTCTGAATAGGGGCATGGGCCTTTGGGTTTTTTTCTTTTCTTTCCTTTCTTTTTCTTT
>NW_003852427.1:2914308-2949922 GCF_000181295.1 Otolemur garnettii
TTTTTTTTTTTTTTGTGGCTCCTTTATCAGTTTTCTGAGATCTGCAGGGAGGGGAAGCAACCTGATATTTTCAGGAAACTCTATTTTAGTGGGAATGGTCTTTTATCGACTGAAATCCCTAGAGAGTTTAAGGACAGCCCCTGACACTGCTGGCATCAAGTGGGGCAGAAGCCCTGTGTAGAGGCTGTGCTGCCATGTCACTGGACACAGAAGGACTGTCTTGGTATAATTCTTGCTTAAGACATGGAAACCTTGGTCTGGCCTTGACCCACATCTCCAAGAAGAGTCCGGCTTTTCTGCAGCTTATGTCCCCACTAGCACATGCACAAGCCATCAGGGGATGTCTGGGGTCATTTTGGATTTGGCAGGCTTGTTGCCTCATGGTACTACTCACACTTGTCATGAAAATAAAAGATGAAAACACAACTCTAAGTGCCAGATCCCCTGTTCCCTAGAAAGACAGCCTGCTCAGTTGCCAGTCTCACCCCACCCCCCACCCCTTCTTTTGAAAGGAAAGAGTAGGAAGCTTTAGGCTGCTAGGGCAGGGGAGAAAATTCTAAAAGAAATCTAGAATTTCTGAGTACACAAGAAAGCCTGCTCTATGGAGAACAGAAATGTGAGACTCAGACGCCCAGGATATCTATGAATTAAGGCTGCTGATGTGACAGCTTCCAGAAGGTGGCTGGGGAGGCCTGGGCTGAGTTTGACATGTTATGACTAGGGGTCTCCTGAGGCTGGCTGAGGCCTCTCAAGCTGCCCCTTCCTGTACTCGACTCCATTCCCGGGGGCATTCCACCTGAACTCAGTCCTCCTGGGCAGGCTGCTGGGCTCCTGCCCTGCTTCTGGGGTGGTGGCAGGCACTCCACAGTGCTGCTGTCTCCTTCTGTCCTTCCAGAGCTAGGGGAATGCAAGGGAAACCCCCTAGTTGCTGGGAGTAAAACCAGACAGCTTGTGGGCATTTCAACTTTCCTGCCATTATAGCAGGTCAGGGGTGAATGGAACTCAGAGGGGTTGTCCTGCAGCTCACTTTACAGACTGGGTTAGTAAGCACAGGGAGAAGAAGGCACTTGCCCCTTACCAGCTGAGGGCGGGAACCAAGCTTTCCTGACATCCCTTCTAGATTCCTCAGCCTCATTAACTCCCATCACTAGAGGAAGCTGGCCTGGGATTTTTTGATGTACTTGTTAACACAATGTAATTTTGAGGCCACCTGCTTAGAGCCACATGTAGACACAGGCACTGCATGTGTGCTCGTCAACTTGCCGCTGAATTCAAAAGCCAGGCAGGTTTGGTTTAAAAGTATGTTATCCTTCACAGTGAGTATGGAGACATTTCTACATGTTGGTGAAAAATGTTAGTAGTTGTACTGGCCTGAGACAACACACTTTATCTCCCTGGTGATATTTTGTGTGGTATTGCCCATTATGGTATCCAAGCTCAATACATTATCATAGAAACAATGTGTCTCAGATCTACAGAGAGTGCTCAAGTTGGGTCCTGGCCCAGACATCCCATGCCACAAAGGCCTTAAAAACTCTCACTGCAGTGCAGGATGTGCTGGGCCCCTGTCTGGTAGCCCCCACTCACCCACAGCACCACCCAGGGCCCTCCTCGGTATACCATTCTCTAAGCCTGAGAATTTACCCTGGTGTTCTCTCCAGAGATCCTAGCACCTAGAAGAGATTGCAAAACATAGGCCCTGACCTCCCCCCAGGCCCTCACCTTTCCAGGTTTTCAGCAGGCAAGGTGCACTGCTAGTCAGCATCCCATTATAGATGACAGCCTTGACCTGATGCCTGATTTCACCCAGATTCACTGAAAATAGTTTTTGAACACACACACACACACACACACACACACATATATATATATAATTTTTTTTTAAAACTTAGCAAACCTATAAAGTTCCCTGGAATGTATCAGGGAAAAGGTTTTATAACTTCTTCTCATACAAGTGGGCCTCCTGTGAGTCACCTGTAGGTGACTTGGGGGGGCAGTATTGAGAGGTCTTTTGCACTCCTAGTGAGGCCTAGTCACTTGTCAGCAGTTAACACTGAATCCCTGCGGAAGGGGATGTGGCAGACACATGTGATGGAAGCCAGGTGGAGAAATACATGTGTTCTAGTAACTGGCCTGTGGATTTACCCACCACGAATAGTCACCAGTGCAGCTCGATTTTTGTGAGTCACTGGGCTGATCTCCTGGAAGTGATCTGGTTATATTCCAAATTTCTAGGGGCTACAAAAAAAGGGCATCAAAATAGCAAACCAACACTGATAGATAATAGACCTCTTTGGTTTTTGAAACTTTTGACTTATGCAGTTTAAGTATTTACCAATACCAGAGTGTACACCAGTATATTCAAGTGGGGGCTGAAGCCACAGGGCAGAGTGGCCTGGTGGCAGGAGCAGTGAGTAAAAGGTAGGAGGGTGTTATCCTATCCTGCTGTCTCCCAAGGCAGGCTGGCCAGTTCTTTCATCTGTGAAACCCCAGAGTTGCCTATATACACTCAGAAGCACCTTCTAGGTCTAACAGCCTGTGATTCTTTTGTCTTGATCTTTTAAAACATGGATGAGATCCTATTGGGGCTAAGTGAAGCGAAACTCATATCAATTTATTAACATTCAAAAAAATGAATGCCTAGTGCAAGTGAAGGGTCAAATGTTTTAATGTAAAGACAGGTCTTTTGTTATCCCCACTGGGCCTCATGTTGTCTACACTTTTGAAAAGGGAAATGCTCTGTCCTGTGGGAGGGAAGGAAGAAAAGAGGGTGGGGAACACAGCAAGGCTGCCAGAGCCTCCATAAGGGCTTGGTTCCTCTGCTCAGATTTAGAGACTGGATGGAGGTCTGTCTGCAGGACCAAATGAGGTCACCAGTTTCTGGCATAGTCACTGTCCTCTCCTCCTCCCTCTGTCTCCACTCCTCCTCAGACCTGGAGACCTGATTCTAGAAAAAAAATTATTATGTGCCTGTGGCTCTCGTGGTGTCAAATAATTATGACAGAAGTTGCTGTCCTCACAACAGGCTGAGTTAGACAGTAATTCAGTTTACAACAGAAAATATACAAACCAAGAATGACTTTGGCTACTTGGGCAAGCAGCCAAAGCTAATCTAGCAGCCTGGAAGGCCACTCACCCTAGACACATCTGTGGGGTGCCAAGAGTGGCCAGTCTAAGGTGGTCCTCGATCGGCTACTTTGCTGCCAGGAAGCTCTCGGGATGCTCTCCTAGAGTGATGGCTGGAGTTAATGTGGGCAGGCTCCCTGACCACCAGCACTGGGGACCCAGCACTCTGCCTGTCTCATCTTATTTCCAGCCCTGCCAGCTGCCTTGTGAGGTAGGCACTCCACATTTATAGATAAGGAAGTGGAGGTGTAGGGAAGTTGGATCAAAGTCTGATCCAGCCACCATGTGCTTTCTCTCTGTCACCATCCCACCCCACCTGAAGAGCGAGGTCTGCCTGGAGAGCCGGAGGACCCTCCTCAGCCCAGCATAGCCTGGCACGGTGCTGCACAGCTGTCCTCCCCTCTCGGTTGCAGCTTGGGGACTTTGGTTTTACTTATTATCTTTCTTCCCAGTTAGTCTAGGGAGCACTGAGTGCATTTCATACACTGGTTAGGTGTCATGGAGCTAGGAATGCAAACCCATGTGCCCCCTTCTCCATAGGCAAGATGTAATTTATCTGTTTCAGATTGTTTGAAAAATGAAGCTTTGAGAATGAAATGCAGCAACTGTACCGATATCAGCATTAGATACGGTACAGATTAAAAAGTCTGTTCAGAACTTTTGCTCTTTCAGAAATAATGAGTAATGTTTCACTATGATTAATATTAGAACCACGAGACAGTAAACTGTTAGAGATAGGAACAATTCTCAGGATTATGGAGTTAGCGCCATGATGTCACAGGCAGGAAGGGCAGTGTGGAGAAGAGGGTGGCACTCTGCCTAGGGGGAGTCAGAGCAGAGCCATGGCCTGGGCCTTCCCCAGAACATGGCTCATGGGTACATATGAAAGGAGCCTCCTGCTGTGATTTTCTCTGTCCTTTCTCTGATAAGAGGACAGGAACCCACAACAATAAACTCTTGTTAAGTTTTACAGTCTTCTGCTCAAGTCAGAGTGTGTCTATCCATGTGTGTTAACAGAGCTTTTAGTTACTATGATTGAATTGGGGGAGGGGTTTGCTTGTTTTGTCTGTGTTTTTTGCCTGGATTAGTAAAAAAGTAAATCAAGGTTTTATAATTAGTTTCTTTTGACTCAATAAAGAAAGGAAGAAAAAAGTTACTGTATGAGAGTACCAGAGGTAAGATACGAGTCTGATCTTGCTCACTTGACCTTCACTTTTTAAGCTTTTGCTTGAGTGTCATGGATATAACTATTGAGGTTCCCGCTCAGGCAGGCTCAGATCTCTGGGTGCTCACAAAAGGAGAGGGATCAGAACCATCTTTGGTACCCTCAGAAAACTTGTCTCTCAGAATTCTGGGCTTGTTGAGCCATGTTCCATCCCTGTCCTCATTAACTGCATTAGGCCTCTTGTTTGAGCAGGATCAGCAGCTGGGAGGGATGGCTGTGGACAGAGCTGATCCATCCAGCCCCTTTCCCCTCCAAGCCTGGGCTGGGCTTCAGAACCTTCACCATAGCCCTCGAGGCACCATGCTTTTGCAGATGAGACTTACAGCATCCTTGGCAGGTAGGCAGAGCCCAGAGCGGGAAGACTTTCCTGTTGATACCATGAGGTCTGTGAATGCTGTCCCTACCTTTCAAAATTGTGTATCAGGAAAAAGAAGTACACATGTTGGGAACATTCTCCCGTATTTCCATCTTCAGTGGCCTCTTCTCTCACCCTTAGGGCAGAATTAGTCACCCTTTTACTCTGGAGCTTCTTGCCCAGACCTCAAGGTAGCTCTCTTCACAGTCAGTGGAAAGTTGCTGGGGTTGCCCCTCCCTCATCTCTCCCCAGGTAGGCACAGTGCCGTCCTCTTTGGGCCCCACATCTCCTTCACTGCCCGGCCTCCAGCTCTTGACATTTACTGGTTGAATGAAGTCATTAAGAAAAGACACTCACGTGCCAGTTGGTGGCTCAGGGTGGACTTGGACCTCCAAACACTAGTGGGTGTGTTCCCATGTTTCTTCCACCCTGCTGTGGAAATGTGAGACATGCCCAGAGACCACTGTGGCTCTGGACCACAGTCTGCTTTGCCCTCCGCTCACTGGTTGGTAAAAACCTTCCCCTTCTACCCTCACAGCTATACTTACTTAGTGCTCTAGTGTCAGCTTATTTGGTGAGAACACTCTATGTATGAGCTTTAGCAGCTCAGCAGAACTTAGACATCAGATAAATAAGGAAAATTGAGTAATATTCTTAGCTTCTAAAAATATTTTGTGCATAGTACCTTTATGTACTGCCTTCCCCATCCATAATACCATTTCTTCCTTATTATGTTTTAGAATAATTTATTTATGAAATATTAGGTCTACTCAAAGATGTTCTGTGTATGCCTGTTAGCGCAAGCAAAGCTGTGCCTCTAACTATGATGTTCTGGTGGCTTCTCAGTATGATCCTGGAGATCAGACCCAGTAACAGAGTTCAGTTTGGCCCTCGGCTCTCTTTCTTGAGAGTTATCTGGGAGGACAGAATTTCCTCCTGGTGGAGGTCTCTGTGGGCTTTCTCCATGTCATGGAAGCAGAGGCTGCCCTGCTGTGGAGATGGCTCCTCAGCACTGCCCGTGGCTGACCAAGCCCTGAGGGCTCTCACTGGCCTCCTTCCTGGGGATCTGCTTGGTAGTGGAGGTCCACGTCTGGCCTGCTCCCAGGTGTGCCACACCTCCCCTGCATTAACTAAAGGCTTCTCTCCTCACAGCTAGCATGCCCACCAGTGAGACCGAATCTGTGAACACGGAGAACGTAAGTGGCGAAGGCGAGACCCAGGGCTGCTGTGCAAGTCTCTGGTGAGTGTGGAGGCCATTTTGCCTCCCCCCACACCCTGTCACCATTGCCTTAGAGAAATAAGCGGTGAAGCCCAATTTGCAGTGGTGCCCTAGGCCCATTGTCTTAGGCATGGGGGGGGTTCCCCACCCTTGGCGTTCCTCCTATGCCAGGTACATGTCATGTGCCTCCTCCTACGAAGTCATCCATGCCATAGTGGGGCACATGAAGAGCGTGCCAGTTAACCTGGCCACCCTGCTGTGTTCATCAGGTGCTGGTGGAGAAGAAGAGATGCAGCCAAGACTGGGCCCTCTGGGTGTCGGCGGTGGGGGTAAAGGCCTGATTCTCCTTCAAGTCTGAGTTTGGCATCCATGCTTTTGAAGAAGAGCTTGTATGGCAGAGTTGCTCACTAGAATGTGCTACATATTTTTTCCTTTGCTTGTGGGCCCTTTACAACCTCAGACCTAGTAGCTGGGTAGCGAGGCCCTGCCTCTTCTGCTACTGGCACTGTTTCCTTGGAAACCTACACCCCCTTCTCCTAACAAGGAAGACGCCATCACATTAACACTTGCTGGCTTTTTTCTAGATGATTTGGGCTGCAGCAGTGGGGGGACCAGCAGCACAGAGTGTGCCAAGTTACCGCCCGCTTTAGGGGAGCCCCATGTGGTTTGGGCTAGTTTGCCTCCTGCTGGTATCCTTTAGGTCTTATTTCTGTAAAGTACAAGTGCAGTTTTTAAGAGAACTCGAGCTTACCCTTGGCAGAATTTCATAAAAATAATGTATTATGGGCAGAATACACAATAGTTTATGAAATGACTTTGCCACCATTCTCCTTGCTCTGCTTTCCCTGTGACCTCATAAAGCAGGTAGGGAATGGACTTGTCATTCCCATTTTACAGATGAGAACACTGGAGCTCAAACAGGCATGCTGCTACTCTCCACTCACCCAGTCAGTGAACAGCAGTGCTGGGACTTCCAGGGCAGCGCTCCCTTGGCAGCAGTGGCAGCACGTGCTGCTTTTTGGGATGAGTGCTGTGTTACAGCAGGAGAGGCCTTGCTGCCTTCAGTTTGTGGGGGCTGAAGAAGGACCTCTGGCCTCACTGCCTGGGCCAGGGCTACACAGGAAGTCTAGCTAACAAGTGTTCTCCTGCCTGGGCCCTCGAGGGTACTCAGCCCGCCTGCCTGGCACTGATAGCACCTTGATTCTGCTCTAGCTTTACCCCAGCTGGCCTGCTGTGGTAATCGGGTGTGCTCAGTCCAGGCTTCTGTGCATGGCTTTTACCATAGCTCAGCTGAAATAATGGGAGGGTGTGTGCACAAGCCTTCTTAACAGGAATCTTAACACTTTTTGTCTTTCTTTCAGTCAAGCCATTTCAAAATCCAAACTCAGGTCAGTATCTTCTTTTCTTTTTTTTTCTTTTGTTGATACTTTTGTATTCTAACTTCTGCATTTTACTAACAGTTGCTTGTGGATGTGAGTTTTGCTGTGGATTATAATATTGATATAGAATTTTAGTCAAGTATGGCACACCTGTCTTATGGGAACAGTGTGGTGGATACTGAAGATCTCCCCTCAAAACAAACCAATAAGACACAATAATGAACAGTTTTTTTGCCTCCCAGTCAGTCCTTCATATTCTGAATCATTTCTCTAAGAGAGCTCCTGCTTGCTACTTTTCTGCTCAAAAAGCTTTTAGAGAGAAGGGGTTTAAGAACTAGCCTCAGGTACTAAAAATATTCTGTTTCTTCATCTGGATACCGGTTACACATTCAGTTGATAAAAATCATTGAACCATATATGTGTGATTGTGTACTTTCTCATATAAATGTTATTTTTCAATTAAAAACATTTTACCACTGTATTTAAACATCAATGTGATATAGACATAGAACTAAATACAAAACCCCAAACAACAAAAATTTTAGAAGAAAACATAGGAGAAAAATCTCTGTGACCTTGGGTTAGGCAAAGGTTTCTTAAGGTAAACGCCCAGTGCACTATCCGTAACAGAGAAAACTGATAAATTGTTCTTCATCAAAATTAAAACTTTTGTTCTTCAAAAGACAACAAAAACATAAGCCAAAGAGTTGGAAAAGATGTTACCAAACCATATGTGATAAAGGACAGGTATCTGGTACATATAGAGAGAATAATCCATAAAGAATTGTATCTATCATAAGAAAACAACCCAATAAAAAATGATTAAAAGATTGTAACAGTCATGTCACCAAAGGAGAAATGTAGGTGGCAAATAAGTATGTGAAATGACCATCAGTCATTAGGAAAATGCAAATTAAAATTACAGTTAAATGTATCTACCACTATATACCTATTAGAGTGGATCAGATTCAAATATCTGACAATACCAAGTTCCGAAAAGGGTGCTAATCAATGGGAATTTTCATACTATGCAGGTGGCCATTTTAAATGACACAGCATTTAAAATAAAACAGTTTGGTAGTTTCTTATAAAGTTTAAACATATACTACATATATACCATATGGCCCAGCAATCCTGCTTCTCAGGTATTCATGTAAGAGAAATGAAAATACATACCAAAAAAATTTTACATGAGTGTTCAAATCTATGTTATTCATAGTTATCTCAAACTGGAAATAATCCAAATGTTTGCCAAATGGCAAATGGGCAGATAAATTGTGGTCCATCCATCTGATGGATGCTGCTTAACAAGGAGTGAACCACTGAAGCACATAACAGCAGTGATGATCAAAAGTGTCTTTGCTAAGTGGAAGGAGCTGGTCTCAAAAGGCTACAGAGTATACAATTCTATGCAAGTATTAAACAAAACAGTAGGGCTAGAAAGCAGATCATTTGTCTTCTGCAGCTGAGGGTGAGGATGGTGGATTGACTATAAAGGGCCATGATGGAACTCATTTGAGAGGTATAGAGTATATCTATCACTCAAAAAAGCTAATTTTACCAAATGTAAATTGTATCTCAATAACCTGATTTTTAAAAAGTTAAGAACCCTCTATGGCTCCCTGTTGCCAAAGGGCACATAAATATTTTCCCATTCGGGCACTGGATCACACTCTGCCCCGCCCTTGCCCTTCCCGTGTTCTGCACATTGTAGCTCTTCTGGACTGCTCTCAGTTTTGAGGTGCCACATGTTCTGTCTCCACCCACCTCAGTTCCTTTGGTCACTTAGTCTCCTCTGGGTGTGGTGCCCTTCTCTGTCCCCCTGGATCATGATCCAGCCCAGACTTCTGCTTTTGGAGAAGCCTTCCCTGACTCTTCCAAAGAGGATTTGTGGCTCCTTTCTGTTTCCCTACACCCTTGGAGTTGCACTTGGTATGGACTGACAACCATTATTTTCTTCAACCTTTTGTGCTTCTCAGGGACAGGTACTGGGGGACCAGGCCTTCTTCATCTCGGCATGGCATACAGTCAGAGCTTGGGAACGCTGGTCTCATGAAAGAATAGGCCTGGGACACTGGGCACTCAGAGCCCTGCAGGAGGCCAGATGGGGGTACTGCAGGGTTCCAGGGGATAGGACAATGCGATTTCCTGGATTTGGAAAAACACTTGTGCGTTGTCACCACAGTGTGAGAGAGACCCACCTGAAATGGGCTGTTTTCAGGGCTGCTCTGCTTATGTGTGCTGAATTTTGCATCCCAGGAGAAACCTAACTCTTAGGGGAACAGTCTTTAGTGTTCTTGGTAGAGTTTTTCCACATTGGTCATCATCTTTCTTTCCATTAGAAATTGTACAGCAAGAGCAATGACAAAATGCACCTTGCTTGATCCATTTCTTGGTGAAGAGTTGGCTAGGGTGACCAGATGTCCCGCTTTTTAACAATTTGCACTGTGTCCTGTGGTGTTTTAAAGAAGTCCCAATTTTTGGAAAGAATGCACAAATGGGCGGGAGAACAGGAAGGGAATACATGGTTTTCGGCTGCCATGTGGCTATTTTGCCAGGATATGAGTTTTATATTATTTTTGTTAATTTTATGTTATAACAAATAATTGTTGAGAAGTGATTATCGAGAACTGCTTATCAAAGTTTGCATTGTTGTCAGGCCCTGCCCCCCCCACCATGTTGTCCCGCTTTACCAATGTTAAAAGCTGGTCACCCTAGAGTTGGCACAACTCTTCTTTTGCTGGTTTCCTAGGCTAAAGGGTTTTTGGTGGTTGTTTTTGTGTGCGTTTTTGCATGGCAACTCAGCTAAGTCAGCCAGGGTTGCAGCTTGGACAGCCTGGAGTTCCTCTTGACTCAGACCCCTAGAGGAAGTGGCCTGCTGCCCTGAGTGAGGCGGCTCAGTCTCCAGAGCACTGGCTCTTCCCTGAGATCCCACCCCGAAGCAGCAGATCACGGTGCACTTGACCAAGCTACCCCCTGGAGGCAGGGAAGGTTTTCCACAGGGCAACAGGCTAAGAGAGAGGATATTTTCCCTAATTACAAACAGGAATGGAAGGTGGGTGGAGGACATGCTACTTGTCTGTTTGGCTCAGCTCATTTTATTTTTATGAAAACACGATTCAATATTGGCTTTTCTCCTAAAGGTATATTTTGAGCATCGCTAGTTAGAAAGGGCACCTGATGACTCAGTATGAAGACTCATGTCCTACTCAGCTTTGACAACTCTGCCAGGCTCTAGAGGAACCTCAGAGATTTAAGAAATGATTGAAAGTTTCCTTAAAAAGAAAAGTGTGGTTTTGGAGCACTTTCCTGCCTGATAAATTCCATATGATGATTGAGATACTGTGAGAGATGTATATAATAAGCTAAGTGGCTCTCTGCACTGACAGCACGAGCATATCCACGTCCCATATGGTGGGTATATGAACCGCATATGTGTGCGAGTGCAATTTTGCATCTGCACGTGAATCTATGAATATCTAGATTTTCCAGCTCGCATAAGGGAGCATATGACAGATTCTGGAGTTATCTAAAGCCATAAGGAAGGAAACCGATAGCATGATCAAGTCAAGATTATACTTTTAAAAGTTGTATTTTAAGACCAACGTAATTTTTATTGTGAGGCCTGTTAATTTTCATGCCACTTGTTCTCATCTTTCTAACTGTACTCCCACCCCACTCTAGACCTCCAGAGTGAAGCCAGATTATTTCTCAGTTATGTTCATCGGATGCTCAGATGCTATACCTGTCATCTAGGGAGTAATGTTTGTTTGTCTTTCAGTCGACGCTGGCGTCGCTGGAACCGATTCAATCGCAGAAGATGTAGGGCTGCTGTGAAGTCTGTCACGTTTTACTGGCTGGTTATTGTCCTGGTGTTTCTCAACACCTTAACCATTTCCTCTGAGCACTACAATCAGCCAGATTGGTTGACACAGATTCAAGGTATAAACAGAGGCCATTCTTATTTTGTTTTGAGTTAGAGATTTCTGTGGCCAACTAACTGCTGTTGAGTTTATCTCATCAATATGTGATGAAGTATTAGAACATTTCTAGTGAGGACTGACTTGGAAGATGGTATATCCATCCAGACACACGCAGGCACCACAGTGAAGGTGTGGCCTGTGCTGTGTGGGGAGGCACCTTAGAGCTGGTTAATTCAGAGCATGTAATTGTCCCAACCCTAAGACAACTTAGGATCAAGGTATCTGGGAGTGGGAGGGGATGTCGTAAGCCCTCTTCTGGCCTCCACTGGGGAAGCTTTATTTTCCCCTGTAATACTTTGGGCAAGTGGTTTTGGTTCCCCTGCTTTGAGTACCCCAGCTCATCAGGGACAGCCCATTCTGGGTTTGACAATTTTGAGCTTTTGACAGGTTCTTCCTCACTTATATCAAGTCAAGTCTCTTCTAACTCTCTAGCCTGCTTGGTGGTATTTTCTGCCATTAAAAATGACATTAATAGGTGGCTGCGTCTGATAGCATGGTACCATAAGCAAGGTCAGACTTTGTGTTACTGAAAGAAAAAATATAATATGATGGTCTCACTGCAGAATCATTGGCTTTTCGGGCTAAAAAAAACTTCAGAAATAATGTGATGAGCTGCCCTTCCCCATTTTGTAGCCAGTGAAACTGAGGCCCAGAGAATTAAGTAACTTCTTCAGAGTCACACACCTGGGTACCAGCAGAAGCAGGACCAGAGCCTGGAAACCAGACCATCAAGGTTAAGGCCACATTTCTGCCTTTGTCTTTCCAGATATTGCTAACAAAGTCCTCTTGGCTCTGTTCACCTGTGAGATGCTGGTAAAAATGTATAGCTTGGGCCTCCAAGCATATTTTGTCTCTCTTTTCAATCGGTTTGATTGCTTCGTGGTATGTGGTGGAATTACTGAAACAATCTTAGTGGAACTGGAAATCATGTCTCCTCTGGGGATCTCCGTGTTTCGATGTGTGCGCCTCTTAAGAATCTTCAAAGTGACCAGGTAAGGACACCTGCATCTCACTGTGGGTGTCTTGTGAACACGAGGTGATGACTAGCCACATCCCGGGTCAGGCAGTGCAATGCTCTGTCCCACATGGTTGTCCTGAGCTCACAAAATCTTTGACTTACAGGCACTGGACTTCCCTGAGCAACTTAGTGGCATCCTTGTTAAACTCCATGAAGTCCATCGCTTCACTGTTGCTTCTGCTTTTTCTCTTCATCATCATCTTTTCCTTGCTTGGGATGCAGCTGTTTGGTGGCAAGTTTAATTTTGATGAAACACAAACCAAGCGGAGCACCTTTGATAATTTTCCTCAAGCACTTCTCACGGTATTCCAGGTAAGTCCCTCCTCCTTTCTCTCCCTGAAAAGCACATTGTGAGCAGCAGCTACAACTCTGTGGCCTGCTTGTTTGCGCACAGCTCAGTAAGATAAAATGATTCCTTAGGACTTTCATTAACCATCTCTGCCCTCATGATGGCCCTGGTCAATTTTGTGCCATTAAGTTATTTATTTTGTATCCTTCTCTATCTGTGTGAAATTTTTTAAGACTACTAGCTGTGTTACAAAATAATAAACCAAAAAGCTTTTTGATTGCTTTTGTGAGGTTTCTGTTTGGTCGTGATCTATACGGTTCAAAATTTTAAGACATCTAGTCCAGATAGAAAATAAAGGATCTCTCTCTCTGGAAGGTAGGATTTTTTTTTTTAAATTGCTATCTACTTCTATTTCATGATTAATTGAATCATCAAGTATCATCAATAGAGAAGATTAAATTTAAAATTTCAGGTGGTGGGTAGTTTTAAATTGACATGAGACATTTAGAATGTCGTACTTCTAAAATCTCACTGATGTAATGCTCCATTTCTACCATTGAGGAACCATGTGGAAAACTATCCAGCAGTCAGTAGCAATGAGAGGATTTTTCTGACCAAGAGGGTCTCTAGGATGTAGTGTTGAAATAAAAAGCTGGTTGCAGAAAAAATAACATATGTACGTAATAGGATACTCTTTATGCCTAATAACTCGGAGAAGGGGAAGGGCCTGGAACTGGGCTGGGGTATGATCGAAAGATAAATAAGTCTTAAATGTAAAGTTATATTTTTTGCTAGAAGAATTAACTCATCTATTTGTGAAACATTTAAGTATAATGTTTTGGAAATTCTGTGGGATAACCAATGGATATGTTCAGTGCAAACCGCACTGTAAAAGGCAGCTGCAACCAGACTCAGACAGTCGCAACAGTGCCTGAGAAAGCAGCTATGAGCTGTCATCTGTCTGCTGGCTGATCCCATTCTGGCCCCTTAGATCCTGACAGGTGAGGACTGGAATGCTGTGATGTATGACGGCATCATGGCCTACGGGGGACCATCCTCTTCAGGAATGATCGTCTGCATCTACTTCATCATCCTCTTCATTTGTGGTAACTGTATCCTTCAAGCCAGGACACAGGGACATGGTGCTGTTGATTTTCTTTCCCCGAATTTCCCTTTAGTGATGGTGGTAGTAGCAGTGTGGCAGGGAGGCAGATGCCTTTACCTTTTTAGCTCATCTGCTTTCCTTCAGATTTGCTGGGGAATAGGGTGAGTGGAATTCCAGTGAGACTTTGGGGAATGCAAGCCAGTGGAAGGATCATGAGATAGCACATGGGTGCTGGTACCCATGGTGATCCAGCTGAGTGTCATGTTGCCTGCACAGGTCCCAAGGTAGCTTAGAACACAGCTAGGTGATTCTCTGTGTGGTCACCCTTAGGAGATTAGGGGTGTAACTATGTCTTCTTAAGACCCTTCATGACCAAGGTGGAGTCATCTTCAGTGGATTGAGCAATGCTCCCCTCAACATAATTTTGCTTTGCTGATCTATCTTCGGAGATAAAAGATCCACTGGCTAGTTGCTAAATTATGCCATACAACTTTTCTCTGGCTTGTGCTATTCCTTTGCTCTGCCAAGAGTTACTCCATAATCGTAGCCTCTAGCCTTCTGAAATTGGCCTTTGGATGTGTATTTACCTTGTTCAGACCCCTCATAACTTTATAGCCTGGGGTGTGTCTCTTTTATCTCCAGGTCCCCCATGCCTGCCATTAGATCTGGTGTATAGATGCCCTTAATGAAAGTTTGTCAGTGAGCAATGTAAAGACCTCTGATAGCTCCTCTTGGTCGTCACTCTTCCATTTTATTTTACTTTTTTAAATTTCATATGAATATGAGGGCACAAATCATTAGGTTACATTTGTTTGCATTTGTTAGGTATAGTTAAAGGTATAGTTGAGCCCTTCACCCAGGGCGTGTGCTGTATACCCTTATATTGTGCCCATTAGGTGAGAGTTTACCAATACCCCTCCCTCTCTCCTCTCCCCTCTCCTTCCTCCCCCTCCCCACTACTTGAATTTAATTGTGTTTATCTTTCATGTGGGGGTATAGTTGTTTATCTACTGGTTTCATATTAGTGCTGTGTACATTGGATACTTGCTTTTCCATTCTTGCCATTCTTTACTAAGAAGAATGTTCTTCAACTCCATCCAAGTTAATACAAAAGCTGTAAGATCGCCTCTTTTATGGCCGAATAGTATTCCATGGTATACATATACCACAGTTTATTAATCCATTCATGAGTTGATGTGCACTTGGGTTGATTCCATGTCTTGATAATTGTGAATTGAGCTGTGGTGAACATTCTAGTGCAGATGTTCTTATAGTAAAACGATTTTTTTTCTTCTAGGTAGATACCTAATAATGGGATTACAGGATCAAGTGGAAAGTCTACTTTTAGCTCTTTTAGGATTCTCCATACTTCCTTCCATAGAGGCTATATTAGTTTGCAATCCCACCAGCAGTGTAATAGTGTTCCCTTCTCTCCACAGCCACATCAACATAAAGCTTTGGACTTTGCAATGTGAGCTATTCTCACTGGTTAAGTGATATCACAGGGTGGTTTTGATTTGTATTTTTCTGATGATTAGGGACAATGAGCATTTTTTCATATGTTTGTTGGCCATTTGTCTGTCTTATTCAGAGAAGGTTCTGTTCATGTCTCTTGCCTAGTGATAGATGGGATTGTTGGGTCATTTTTGTTGATTGGTTTGCATTCTCTGTAGATTCTAGTTACCAAACCTTTGTCAGATATGTAGCATACAGATATCTTTTCTTATTCTAAAGGTTGTCTGTATGCTTTAGCTGTGGTACCATTCACTTCTGTGCAGAAGCTTTTTAGCTTGATCATGTTCCGTTCATTTACTTTTAGTGTTCCTGCAATTGCCAAGGCAGTCATCTTCATAAAATCTTTTCCCATTGTTAAGACTTTCTTGTAGAATTTTTGTTGTTTCATGTCTTAAATTTAAGTCTTTTATCAGTGAGAATCAACGTTGATAAGTAGTGAGAAGTGCTCCAGTTTCAGTCTTCTACATGTGGTTAACCAGTTCTCCCAGTACCATTTGTTAAATAGGGAGTCTTTTCCCAAGTGCATTCTTTTGTTTGGTTTATTTAAGATCAGATGGTGATATGTGTCTGGGTTCATCTCTAGGTTGTCTCTTCTATTCCATAGCTCTATATCTCTTTTTATGCTAGTACCTTGCTGTTTTGATTGCTGTATAACCTGAAGTCAAGTAATGTGATGCCTCCAGATTTGTTTTTATTTCTTAGAATTGTATTGGCTATTTGGAGTTTTCTTCTGATTCCATATGAAATGAAGTACTATTTTTTCAAGGTCTTCAAAGTATGATGTTGGTACCTTGTGATCAATTTAATCTATTAATCACATTGGGTAGTATGGACATTCTAACAATGTTGATTCTTCCCAACCATGAGCATCATATGTTCTTCCATTGGTTGACATTTTCTGTTATTTCTTTTAGAAGGCCCAGATCCCTTTAGATGTTTTCTCCTTCATCTTAACTGGTGCAGTGATGAGTTTTTCTTCAGTGTAGCAACCTTACTACCCAACCAAACTTGCCCAATTTTCTGCAAGGAGGATGCTTTGTGCTACAAAGTAGTCTATGAAAACACCCATCTCAACACATCCTCCTAGTCCACTAACTCAGCTGTAAAGCCCCTCCTCCAGGGAGCTACCTCTGCCCTGTTTCCCATCTGGAGATGAGCTCTCCTGAACGCCCATCAGATTTTATCCATGTCTCTTACTGTGTGCAGATTCTACAGTCTCCTGGGTACTCCTTCAAACCTTTAATTAGATGATAAACTCTGTGAGTCAGGAATCTTCTTCATATTTGCATCTTTCAGGACCATGTCTTGGCTCTTGGTAAATGTCTGTGAAATGAATGGTTACGATTTTCTTTTTCTGCTCTTCTCATGATTGACCCTTATTCTAACTTAAGTCTGCAGAATATTATTCTCTGGCCACTTTTCTCTGTTTACATGTTGAGTTTTCTTTATGAAGCTACCTGAGATGCTTAGAGAGTTGTTTATGTTCTGTCTTCCTCAACTAGAATAGACACTATAGTCTGTAGTGTCTCCTCCCATGTCCCCAACACCCAGAACAGTAGTGGCACATGGCAGGTTCTTGGTAGATCTTTTTGAGTGAATTCCAAAGCAAACCCTAGTTTAGGAGGATCTGGGTAATGCCTCTAAATGCAGATGGTGGGGTTTTGCTCTTGGAAACCATCTGTCACAGCTTATAAGATCTTCCTATGGTTTGTTACTCTGGATTTGCTTTCTACTACCTAAAAGACTTCAGTGTAGTTGCAAGTCCTGGGAGGACTTATTTCTTAATTGAGATCATTGAGGGGAATACTCAGTATAGCTAGTTCAAGACACTAATACCTGCCTGAGCCACCATTACCCCGTTAGAAGAGTGCTCATGTTACCAAGCTACCTCCAGCCCAGGACAAATTGCTTCTACCAGCTCATTGACACTCCAGTGAAAAACTAGGCTAGCCTATCAAAGGCCTTTTGACAGCCTTAATGTAGTTCATTCCCATCCCTATCTTCTTAAAAGCCTTGAATAGATTAGTCAAGTGTGACATCCCCTCAGAGGGATCTCCTCATCAGGCCCTTATTAGGTTATGTTGGTTTCTGTGTCCAGAAACCCCTCTGGGATTTCAGATTGCACAAGGCATGGGGGACAGTGGTATGTTGGTCCCGCCGTGAGATCCATGGGCTCCTAAAGTTTTGCCTGCAGATGGCTGGGTGTCCAGCAGAGAGAATCATTCATCACATAAGGAAAACCTTCTCATTTATTGCCTTCTGATTCCTGTGCTTATCAAAAATGTACTGAATTACTAGTGAATAACAAACAGGTATCTTCTGATTTGAGAATGTTCTTCAGAATACTTTTTAAAAATGAAAACATTCGGGCGGCACCTGTGGCTCAGTGAGTAGGGCGCCGACCCCATATACCGAGGGTGGCAGGTTCAAACCTGGCCCCAGCCAAACTGCAACAAAAAATAGCCGGGCATTGTGGTGGGTGCCTGTAGTCCCAGCTACTTGGGAGGCTGAGGCAGGAGAATCTCCTAAGCCCAGGAGTTGGAGGTTGCTGTGACCTGTGACTCCACAGCACTCTACCAAGGGCAATAAAGTGAGGCTCTGTCTCTAAAAAAATAATAATAATGATAAAAACATTCAAAGAAACCCATATAAAACATTATAGTAGGAGCCAGACCACGTGATAATTTGGATAATTTTTCCTATTGTTTGTCTTGGGTGATTTGCAAAAAAGAAAACAGAAATTCCTATTATTTGCAAAAATCAAGTCTAACCACAGTAACCAAAGATCTAGCCCCAGTAGAACTATTCAGAAGAATAGTCCAGCACCATCTGGCAGTAGGGCAGGCATGTTACAGTCAGTATTTGTGGAGTGAAGTAATGAATGAGTCATGCGTGGACTCTGAAGGTCATTTCAAAGGAGAAAGTCTGATACAATTTTGTGCAACAGGATCATCATGTGAATAACATTTGAAGGAGTCTATTTTGAAAAGCACTCCCCTGAACATGTACTTGATGGTGTATATTGTAAAAGAAACACCCAACGTAATTTTGAATTATACCATGTTTATGTAATGGATTGTTTTATACAATATACATCATAACTATAGATACATAGATGTATAGAGTTACACAGGTAGGTTTTCATGGGCTTTAGCAAATGTTAATTTTACTTCTTTCCAGACTGTCTTCTTATAGTTTTCTAGTTTTGTTTGCTTTTGTTTGTTTGTTTGTTTGTTTGTTTAAACAGGGCTTTGATCCTCTGGTTTTACCAAGTGAAATAGCATTGAGGACAGTCACTTTCTACCAGCCTCCCAGAACACAGAGGGATGTGGCATTACCATTGTTGACCATATATGGTTGCAATTACAAGTGTTGTTGTACCCTTAAATTTTTCAAATTAGATATTCTACTGAATGTCTTCTTGGCCATTGCTGTAGACAATTTGGCTGATGCTGAAAGTTTGAACACTGCTCAGAAAGAAGAAGCTGAAGAAAAGGAAAGGAAAAAGATTGCCAGGTAACCCTATTTTCCCCTGAGGTATTTTCCCAGGGACTGCTTGGGAAGTCCTGCCATAGGTGGGGCCTGGCAGGTTCACCTGTGCTTCAGGGTCGCTGCCCACTCCATGTCTCTGCTTTGCAGATTACGGGTGACCATGTGGTGCAAACCAAAAAGGATGAGATCTTGGGTAGAAGCCAGGCCCTTGGCACTTGTCCCTCAGAGCTGCAAATGGGAGTCACATGTCCCTGTGCTTAAAGAATTGCTGCAGTTAATTTTAGCATTATAAAATAAATGATGCATTCAATGCTGATTAGGTCTTGGATGAGAATTTTAATAAGATGATCTGTGTAATGAATCCATCGCATTGAGATTAACAGAAGCTCTGAGTTTGGGTTGTGCTATGTTCATGCCTTTAGTGTTGTTTCTAATTAAATTCTGCCCTTCATTGGGGCACTGTCAGTTCAGAAGCCTGATTAGCATTTTTATACATAGTTATGTGGTTATTTGGTTCCTTATGTTCTTTTCTAGAAAAGAGAGCCTAGAAAATAAAAAGAACAAACCAGAAGTCAACCAGATAGCCAACAGTGACAACAAGGTATTTCTTCTAAAATACTTGTTCCCTTTTAATTTCAAAGTCTTGCTGTTTATATCTCCAAAAATAGGCCACTTAATGCTGTGAAAGTATCTCCTTCACACCAAATACTGGGGGTAACAAAAAAATGTATATATATTTAAAGAAATCTTGTACAAATTGCAGGTAAAATGAATGAGCGTAGCATGTCTAGGTACACATGACCAGTACCTTCAGTTCAGCTTTGAAGAGTAATACATAGGTAACATCTCTTAAAATGTGTGTACTTTTTTTGGCCCCCTCTGTGGATGTAGAGGGTTCTGACTGAATTTAGGCAGTTATCTAGCTGTTAATCTGTATTTTACCAGAGAAACAATATGATAGATATTTGTTTGGTTCAAGCACTTTTTTTGTCTTTATTGGAATTGGGTGGTTAGACTTGACCCATGGTCAAGATTATATTAGCATCTTCTGAGTAGGTATTAAAATTGGGGATCTTTAATAGAAGGAATCCCAAAATGAGGGGGACTGGGTAGCCTCAGGACTACACTGTCAAACTTCATCCCCCTCTTGACAGCTACGGATGTTTTGCTCATGTGTCTGTTCACTGAGCTGATAAATACTTACTGAGTGGCTACCACGTGTCAGACCCTGCAGATTTTCAGTAAGAAGACAGACAAGGCCTCTGCCTTCATGGGGCTCACAGTCGAGCAGGAAGACAGGAATCTGACATGTGGTCATCAGCCCATGTGTGTGACTGTGCTGGGATGGTCCTGGGTGACTGCGGCGTGGTCTCCTTGTCTGCTATTGGACCTTCTGTGTGAAGCAGAATCACCATCTGGGGGCATCTGCCTGGCCCTACACATGTACACACAGACACACACTTTGGGGAGAAATCCAGGGGGACTGTTCACTTTGGCCCTCTGAAGTGCATTTAAGTCAGAGCGTTGTGTCCTTTCCTCCCCAACATCTCTGTCATTGTCATAGGTTACAATTGATGACTATCAAGAAGAGGAAGAAGACAAGGACCCCTACCCACCTTGCGATGTGCCAGGTATGCTTACAGCCTGTGTGCAGTGTGGTTGTGCTGCTTCTCTGGGACCAGCCACCAGCCCAGGGGGTACACATGGGGCTGCTGAGGCCGCTAAGGCCACCGATCCAGTCACCTTAGGGACCAGTTAGCTCCACTTTTTCCTGTGGTCCCAGACAGCAGTGCTATCCAAATTCCAGGTGGTAGAGAGGGAACATGTGCTGGGGAAGTTCTCCAGGAGCGCCCATTGTCAGCGCTCACCTGCACTTTTACATCTGACCGGTGCCTTTATTGGCTGATGTGGGGGACTGGGCTGCCGGTGACGGTGATGTAAAGCCCCACACACAGGTGTCCAGGCTAAGCCAAGCAAGGAGGTTACTTGGGAAATAGTTAGGTTCTGGGAAGATGGCAGTAAGAATCCTCCCCCACCCCATTTTATCTGTGGTCAGATTTCACCCTGGTGGGAACCTCATTCCCACAGCTGAGCACACTCACAAAACAGGAATGTGTCTCAGCCCCCACATGCACCCACCTCTTACTCTGAAGGAGCATAAGAGTGTTTAGTAGTGAACACAGGTAGATGTAACAGTTTTAGCCAGTTCAGGGGGCCATGTTTTGAGACAGGGTCTCACCCTATTGCCCACACTGGAGTATAAGGATTTCAGCATAGATCACTGTAATCTCAAACTCCTAGCTCACGTGATCCTTCCACTTCAGCCTCCTGAGTAGTTGAGACTACAGGAGTGTGCTGCTATGCCTGTATAAGTTTTCTAATTCTTGCAGAGACAGGGTCTCACTATGTTGCCCAGGCTGATCTTGAACTCCTGGCCTCAAGCAATCCTCTCACCTTGGCCTCCCAATGTGCTGGGATTATAGGCATGAACCACTGACCCCAGCCATAAGTCAAATTGTAATGTGAAATTGAGATAACTCAAACTCATACATAGTCTTTCATGCCTATAAAAAAAGTGTTTCATTTAAAGTAGGTGAAGAGGAAGAGGAAGAAGAGGAGGATGAACCTGAGGTTCCTGCTGGTCCCCGTCCTCGCAGAATCTCAGAGTTGAACATGAAGGAGAAAATCACCCCCATCCCTGAAGGGAGTGCTTTCTTCATTCTCAGCAAGACCAACCCGTAAATAACCCTTTCTAAGTCTCAACAGGGCCTCTGTAGGCTGCTTAAGGATGGCTGTGGAGGGCATGAGGGGAAGTGAGTTTTAGTTTTGCTGGACTCACATATCTCTGGACCCCCCAGGTCCCTGCCTACCCCTCCTCTCTATTGTTGCCTTTGCCTTCTGTCACCTCTTGCTAGCCTTCTCATTCCTGTCAGTGTGTATCCAGGTCCTGGGGGGATCCCCGGTCCAGATTCTCCACCTCCCTTAACTCTTGTGTGGGGATAGCAATGTGGAAATGCCTTGTCCTCACCATGATGTTCCAGTTAGAGCCTACTGCACTGTTCCATGCACTGACCAGCCATATGACTCTCTTTTAATAAGGAGATCATCTCTTGAGATACTCAGTGGGATGAGAATTTTGTGACCAAGGTCTGCATAGCACCTTCATCCTGAAATCACAGTTGATCATTTTTCCCTATTGAGTTTTATGATGATAAAGTAATACACATATTATGCAGTGATATTTTATTGGTTGTAAGTATCCACTTCAGCTCTATGATATGCTGCTTAAAATAGCATTTCTCATGTTAAAATGATAAGGTGCTCACCAGGAACATGGCAATGACTCACAAGTACCGTAAGAGGAAGTTTATTTACTAGCTGGTTTCTAGGTTTTAAATCATCTGGGATTGAAAAAAATGCCAGGGGGAATATATGGCTCTTGGAAAGGTTTCTAGAATTGCAAAGTAGTTTTTAGCTGTCTGTATAATTCATAGCCCCTAGGGACACAGGTGGAAAGCAGGGCATGCTGGAGTCCTTGGAGATGTGAAGGTTTGGTGATAATTTTTATGGCTCATCACTATTTGGATATCCTTTTTAAAAAAATTTTTTAAAGGTTATTAATCTGGTATTATTGACTTCCGCAGCTCACTGTGTACACATGTGATGAGGGAATGGATTTATTTTCCCCAAAAGCTGTGAGCACCCCTACCTTCCCTGCCTTGGAAGGTCTTCCCCAGACTCAACTGCTGACAGCCTGCAAACCCCCCGGGGTATATCCTGCATTAGCAGCCCCAAAAAGAAGGACTTGAAGGGAGGGGTCACCTTCATGTAAAGTTGACTCCAGTTTTGAAAGTGAAAAAATAATCTTTTTAAAGGAAAACCTACCTGTATTCTATATAACCCCCTGCCTCCCCCCCCACAAAAAAATCTTTAGATTTCAAGGTGTTATTAAAGGCAAGGCTAGTTAGTTGCTTACTAGCCTACAGCACAGCAGAGAAAGCAGTGAGGTTCTTATGGCCTGGAGAGCCACTGTCAGAGCCCAGGGCCTGGGGTGTTGGCTGGACACGAGCTGTCCACACTTACGTTACAGGACCATAGGACTCGATGAGAACTCTGTCACACGGTGCAATAATACCCTTGTGTGTTAACAAATGATGATGTGACCTTCATGTTCTAAAGACTACTTGTTGGGAGTCAACTGCAAAATTTAAAGAATAATATTTATAATAGATAATAGGAGATTTCACCAAGCCTCAGTTGCTGCAGGTCATATTTTAATATATCTTTCCTGTGGTATAGAACAGGTATTTGTCTCATTCTTTGTGAACCATTGAGGTGGGCTCTAGCCTCAGCTTCCTTTTTAAGGAAGGGGAGATGAGCACTTGAGTTTCCTGCTGTAGTGGAGTAACTTCAGTCTCACAGACCTGGGTGGGAAGTCTGCTCCAGGGCCTTACCAGCTGTGTCACCTTAGTGTTCACTCACATCCATAAACCTCAGTTTCCCTAAGTTTAGGAGGGCAATAATTCCCACCTCTAAGGATCTGGGGATAGTCCTCATGGTGCCCCCGCACAGAGCTGGTCACACTGTAGCCCATAGGGGATGCTTTGGGGGTAGGGGGTGGGCAATGGTGAAGTAACTCTGGAACTTGTGGGTGGAGGCACAGTCAACACAGCAGACAGCTGTGCCCTGCCTGGTGCCTCACAGCCGTGGCCTACACTCAGGGGGCCACACATCTGGGCCCTGTCTGAGACCACGTCCATGCAGCAGCTTCTCCCTGCAGGATCCGCGTGGGCTGCCACAAGCTCATCAACCACCACATCTTCACCAACCTCATCCTCGTCTTCATCATGCTGAGCAGTGCTGCCCTTGCTGCTGAGGACCCCATCCGCAGCCACTCCTTCCGGAACACTGTAAGCCCCTGGGAGAGGCGGGTAGGGTGCACTCTGGGATGGTGCTGGTCTCTCTCTGCAGAGCTGTCATGGACATGGGCCTTGGGAAGCAGCGAGGTGGCCTCTCATTCAGCTGGGGATACTGGATGTTTCCGACTTATGCCAGAGAGCTGCTGTTTTAGCAGGATAAATCTTGACAGAGTTGTTGATTTTGAACTCCATTTAAAATACTCTGCATTAACCTCAAGGGTACCTAGGGACCCTGCTCCTCTTCCTGTTCCTCAGTGACATTTACCCCCACCTTTTCCCCTCCCCTCTCAGATCCCCATGCACACCTGTTTTGTGATGTATGCCTCCTGGAAGCCACAGCAGGAGGAGAGTAGAATTGAAACCAGGTGTGCTACATGCCCAGGGGCGCTCACTTAGGGTTGAGGGAAAGATTTATATCTTACATGGACTTAAGTACACCAAGCTGCTATGTCCATTACTGGGGAGAATACATGTTAGGGAGATGATGGGATGTCGAGTTGAAGCATTCCATGGAGAGGAAGAACTCTGGGCTTTGGTGCTGCAGAGGTGGTTATCCAGTTGGCCCTCCATATCCCCAGTTCTGCATCTGGGGGTGCAGCCATCCATGGATGGAAAATATTCAGGAAAAAATGCATCCATACTGAATGTGTACAGACTTTTTCTTTGTCATTCCCTAAGCAGTTCAGTCTAACAACTATTTACATAGCATTTGGTATCATAAATAATCTAGAGATGCCTTACAGTACACAGGAGGATGTGCATAGATTGTATGCAAACACTACACCATTTTATATCAGGGAGGTGAGCATCTGTGGATTTTGGTGTCTGTGGGAGATCCTGGAACCAATTCTCCACAGGTACCAAGGGACGAGTAGACTAAGAAAACAAATAGAGGGTTAAGTTTCTATAATTCATCAGTTTTGTAACTTAAGGATAGTGCCCTCCCACTGCATCTATGTTGGAAAGAAACTTGTACCTAAATTAGTTCATGCCTTAGCAGCCCGATTTAGCAGTTCAGCTGATTCAGGGCTGAGGACAATCCAAAGGCAAGACAGCTCCAGAGACGCAGCAGTCCATTGACTCTCAGGCTCAGATGTTGTAACGCAGCGTCAGGTTCTTACCAGGGAACCGTCCGGCAGAGGGAGACCCACAAGCGTGCACAGCCGTCAAGTGTGGCTGCCTTGCCTAGTTAGCGCCTCTTTCTGTGCGTCAGATTGTTACAGATTTTAGGATTAAGATAGATCAGCAGATCAGTGCCCACCACCCGATTCTGTCGTGACAACCAGGCCTGCATGCTGCTTCTCCCCATTTCCAATGCCTGGCAAACCCAGTCTACCAGACTGATAAAACACACACTTTGATAGGAAGAGAATGCTCACCAAGTACATGTTGGTGATGATGTAAAGATAGAAACTGAGCCCATCTCAATCTGCCCTCACAGACCACGGCTTTAGCTAGAGATTTGCAAGGCCAACTCTGTCATGTTCAAATGGAATTAAAGACCTCTGTGTCATTGAGTCTCATCATAGATATAAGACACAAGAGGGAAAAGATGTTTAGAAGAAAATATTCCACGATAGACGAGTTTGAGAGCTAGTCTAGAATACAGATTGACAAGGGGTTTATTTACACTGGGGCTTCACATCCTTTTTATTATAATCATGTCTCTGTGATTATAATTATTTCCTTGCTTCTTTACCCAAAAATGTTATTGTTCTTTTTAAAACCCTGCAGTATCAGCCAGGCATGGTGGCTCATTTTTGTAATCCTAGCACTGCAGGAGGCTAAGTCTGGAGGAGGAGTTCAAGTCTAGACTGAGCAAAAGCAAGACCCTATTTCTATTAAAAATAGAAAAATTAGCCAGGTGCAGTGATTGGTGCCTCTAGTCCCAGCTACTCAGGAGGCTGAGGTAGGAGGCTCGCTGAACCCAGGAATTTGACTTTATACTAAGCTATGATGATGTCACTGAACCCTAGCCAGCTTTTCTTTCCTATTTTTAAATTATTTTTTAACCTTAGCTGAATTTTTAGTGAAAAAGGAAATATAAGCTGAATGAAGTGAGAACAACTTAAATCTCAGTACTATACCCTGGGCATCAGTCTGACTTGACTTGTAGGCTGCAATGTCTTTTCAGACTAGTTGGTGCTTTCAACATTAATTTTCCCACTGTGACCTAGGGAGGGAATAAGAAGTAGGTGGCAGGAGCCTGGGAGTGTTCTAGGAGATGTTCTCCTTTGCCCAGCCAAGAAACACAAGCATTCATAGGTGTTTCTGTGGCATTCCTAAGTCCAAAGACAGAAACAGTTTGAAAACTGAATACCCTCTAAAGAGAGAGCTTCCTTTGGGAGACTAGGCCTGAGGCAGAAGTCCTTGCCCTACTGGGACAGAGCAGTGAAGCACCCCCAGGCAGCTCCCATATGTAGGGAGCTGGGGTCTGCTCCTTGCTAAGCAAGGCCTGTGAGTGGCTCTGTGGCCTGAGCAGCTGCCTCTCCCTGCTCTCCACAACCACATCTGTTAAATGAGAGGTCTCCACAGTCCCTTCTGACTGCTGTCTTTGGTTCCTTCAAACCTGTAGTGCACTGCTGTCAGCAGATGCAGCCATGGTCTGCTCATCTGCCGTAGTTAGCTGCGACTCTGGGGTGAGGGTGCTGTGGTGGGCAGCCCTCGTCCGCCGCCCTATTCAAGGTTGGGCTTCTGCTGATGCACTTGCCCTGTGCCTTTATGGCCCTGAGGAGAGGCCTGGGCTAGCCAGGCTCAGTTGGTGGGATAATAGATAGCATTTTAAGGAATGCTGGTAGAGCAGCCTGGACTCAACATGCAAGGCCAATCTGTCTTGGAGTGGGCCCAGCAAGATAGAAAACCAGAGCTGGGAGAGAGGGCAGTGTTAGATGCAGAGCAACAGGCAGGAGGAAGACAGGAAATGAAACTGTCCCTGGCAAACATCTGTGGGGGGGGGGGGCGTTTACTTCCTGACTAAATAGGCGGAATGTGAGAGGATATGTAGAAACTCTGGCTCTGTTTGAGGCTATTGCTGTCTATGTTTAAGCTTTGCCACCAATCTGAAGTTCACCCAGATGGCAGTATACTTCATTCAGCCAAAGACACAGTTAAAAATCCAAAATGTGTATTAAGACTAATTTGTCCGGTGCCACAGGTAATTATAGATGTTGTGCTCTGATGAGAAAAGGTTGCTTTTGGTGGGACAGTCCCGATTTTTAACCATTTGTCCCGCCTCCCGCTGTGTTTTAAAAAAGTCCCAATTTTTGGAAAGAATGCAGAAAATGCAGGACAAGCTAGGGAAAGGTGGGACAACGGGAGGAAGAGAATATACCGTCGGCTGCTGAAAAGGTTAATGTAACTCCATTTGGGAATGAAGAGGTTAATGTAACTTCATTTGGAAATGAAAAGGCTGATGTAAACTCCCTAGTCCCCTCCTGGGCAAGGTCACCCAGGTGGACCCACACCCTACTCCTTTGAGCCACAGGCTCCGCCCTATACATAATTTTTTTAATGTATTATATTTATAAATTGTACTTATGTTGAAATTTTAAAAATATATATTACAATACTATTTTTGCATTCTATGAAAATTTTTGTTGCTCCATATCAAATTTTTAATTAAGAACCCCCGCCACCTCCCACCCCCATGAATGGTGTCCTGCTTTATCAATGTTAAAATCTGGTCACCTTACTAGTAAAGCACTTTTAGAAATAAGCCTTTGTCTATCTAAGAGAAGAGCCTGTGAAACAAGTTAGCATGAGTGAGGGGCAGGGATTCCCAAACATACATTTTTGGTCATAAAGAGGAACCATAGTGGACCAAGGTGGGCATTCACAAGCAGCTCTGCACTTAACCTGGGGAATGGCAGGGTTGTCCTGGGAGGGTGACTGTTGCAGGCTGTCTGGGTGCCTCTTCTCACTCCCTCATGTTGTGCCTTGCAGATTCTGGGTTACTTTGACTATGCCTTCACAGCCATCTTTACTGTTGAGATCCTGTTGAAGGTAATGGCTTTTTCCTTGATCCTCACATACTCTAAAGCAGCTGTCGCAATAACAGTAGCGCTTTTCTGTTTCCCTTCCAGATGCTAGGTTATGCAGACTATGTCTTCACTGGTACTTTTGCATTTGAGATCGTTTTGAAGGTAACAGGTTACCCAGCAGTGTGTTCAAGCGCTCCTCCTGCGTGTGAGACACAGGAAAGAAGCGTGAAGTGCTTTTGACTTTTCATTTATTTTTTTGTTTTCTGTGATCAAGCTAAACTTTTTTTTTTTAACCAAAGGATTATTTTTTTCTGTGACCGTTCCGACTTGCTCTTGCTGTTTGTTTTTAACCTTTGATTGCATGTAGGAGCTCCTTTGGCTTCACGATAGTTGTTGAGAATTGTATTTTGCTCCTTTTTAAAAATAGCCTCTGAAATTTATCAACTGATAACAGATACCTCACTATGTGTGAACTTTCTTCCACCCTTCCTGACAGCAAAGTCAGAGGAAAAGCATCTATCCTGTGAAGGGAACGTCTCTCTTCTTATTTCTCTGACTGTATTATGCTTTCAGTGGCCTAAAATAGTAACACACTATTTTCTTGCAACAGAATTTGCAAGATGACTTGAGTCCATTTGTGTTAAGGTATTTTCTATCTGTTTTTATGGATGGGCTTACATTTACACAAACAAAAGGAGAACACTTTGGACAGGGCAACCTAAATGTACTGCCCATGCATGAGCTAACAGTTGCCATTGCTGCATGTGGTTTGTGTACTGACTGTAAAGTCTGCTCCATGGGGGAGTTCATTCCCCATGTGCTCCAAGGACTGGAGATCACAAGCAGAGAGCTGAGAACGCCCAAGACTGGTTAAGAACCACAGGCATGGTTATTATGGTTCTAGGAGAACATGGCCTGTGAGAACCATCAGAACCACCATCCCTTACTGGGGAGACAAACTGGGAAATGAAGACTTTTAGCCACAGTTTTCTTTAAGCCATTTTGGCGTGCATCTCAAGAAAAAATACATTTTATATAGAATACTAGGCAATTTGGGCTCTTTACAAAATCTTCAATAAAATGAAACCTCAATTAATGTGGTCCGGGATTGGCATATTTAGTTTCCTTCATTTTTGTTTTTAGTTAATGAAACAGCACAGAACCAACCAACATATGTTTAAACTTTTATGAAAAATCTTCTAAAACTTTGAATTCATTTTCCTGCCTTCAAGCTGCGGAAGTGTCTTAATAGTTCTCTTGTAAGTCGGAGCAGTGCAGCAGGGTGATGACCAGACCTCATCTAGGGCCTCCAGGGTGGCTGCCAACAAACTCTACATCTGCCTCAGTTTCTTGTTTTGAGAATTTTCCTTCTCTTTTCATACTGAAATGGGAAATGTTCTACTAAATATTTTAGCCCAGTTAATTGAGGTTTTATTTTATGGTCTACATTTTCAAGTTGCTAAATGAATATAATTACTCTTTAGCTTTGGGGGAGTGATATACAGGTTATTTAAAAGGAAAGAAATGAATTTCTGTAGATTTGTTTCAGTGACTTAAATATTCTAAGTCACTCTTCATTTTGAAGGTATTTTAGAGAATGGAAAATAAACTAAGACAAGAAGGATTCAGAAAATGGAGATTTACCAAGAAGTATCTAATATTGAAGTGATAGATCCTGGTATCCTTGGGGAGATTTGGAAGGCAGTTTAGTTATTTGGTCAAACCCTATGAAATTGCCATTTTTATAGCTTGAGAAGTGTTGAATATTGGCAGTTTCATAAAGTTCAGTGCAATGTTTCCCAACTCTCCCCCGCTTTAGTATTAATCTGAGCATTCTCCCAGCCACTTCTGTTTTTCTTACATCGATAGTGAGCTCTGCACGTTTTGCTGTTTTTTACTCTAGGAAACTTCTTTCCTAAACCCTTGTCCCATTGCCAGTAAAACATCACTGAAGCACCCATAGAACGTGCTCTAGGTACATGTGGTGCAAGAGGAGAAAGTAGCGAGACTGCCTCGGTGAGACACCGCCTGATGGCTGCTTTGCAATGCCTTGCACGTGCTAAAAGAATTATACTTTGAGGACCTGTTTAAAACGGATGTCTCTCGTTAAAGACTGTTAGGATCAGTGGGGGCCTACGTAGAAAAGTGATCAGGTTTCTGCACAACCAGAGCCTGTGAGCTTCAGACCCACGCCTCCACTGGAAAACCTTAATTGGAACAACATAGGCTTTCCTGGGGTCTCAGAGGGACCAGAGCCAGCGCTTTGTGGGGAGCCAAATTGGGTAGCAATTATGTTCTGACAAACAGAGTCATGTGGCGTCTCTCCTGAGGTAAGCTCTTTGGACATGCCAGCGGTATATTCATATTTGGAATTTAACACCACTGTAATAAAGCCCAAATTGATCTTTTAAAATGTAACTGAAATAAACTGCCCCTTTTCCTTTTTTTGTTGAACAAATGATTTGGTTGCTCAGCTTGTTGGTTTATGTATCTGGCTTCCTAATGTACTCTTGTTAATAAAGGCATATTTACCTCAAGATTTTATAAAGGTTTCTTTTCCTCTGGAGAAAATAAACAGTAAATGCCCCCCTGATTCTGCTTATAGATGACGACTTTTGGCGCTTTTCTCCACAAAGGGGCTTTCTGCAGAAACTACTTCAATTTGCTGGATATGCTGGTTGTTGGGGTCTCTCTGGTGTCATTTGGGATTCAGTAAGTATTCTGGGGGAGGGTGTACCCAGGACTGTTGAGCAGGATGGTTTATGTAAAGAATTTCAACATAATTCGTAGTTGAGCATCATTTATTTTTAGAAGTATATTTAGTTATCCAGTTGCTTAATTTGCTGCCATACTAGAAAGCATCGAACAATTCATATTCTCTTGTGTTTCTTTTTTTTCTTTTAGTGCCCTCCACTAGGTTAAGTTCATTACTCTGTGTGAAATTGCTTTAAATTGAAGCAAAGGAAATCTTGACTAGAAGGGAGAATCGAGGTTCTCCTCCCACTTCCCCAGAAACTATTTCCAGGGCCTCAAGGGCATCGTCTCTCAGGATCCCACTCCCCTCAGTTATAGGAGGGGCTAGGACCCAGGGGCTTCTCAGGCCCTTTCAGCTTGGTTGTTGAAGCTGTCTCTTGATTTTGTAGGATGCAGCAGCTGCTGTGACCTTTTCTTCTGGCCTCTGACATTTTTCAGCTACGAGCAACCAAGGCAGAAAGCCAGGGCCTTAGGTCCTTTCCATGGCATTTCTGGTGGGGAGCACCATCACTGGACATTGCCTGATCACCTAGGGGTCTATGGCAGGGCTGCAGTGGAACATCCGTTGCGGCTTTGCCTTCTGGCTGCCCTGGGAGCACCTGTGTTCCAGTGCTGACCTCAGCACTCCCACATGAGCACCTGTGCACACACACCCCTCTAAGCTAAAGAGAAGTGGAAAGGACCTGTCCCTCTTGGAAGACCAAGGACCTCTGCCTGACAGAGCGCTCTGTGTCATCCTCCTCCTCTCCCACCACTGCCCTGGGGAGGGAGTCCTGTAGTCAAAGGTTGGAAGGATATTTGCCCTAGTATCGTTCCAACTCCTGTAGACTCCCAGGCTGTGTCCCTGCTCCCCAGCTGCAGCCTATGCCCATTTCCTCCTGAGCAGGTGCCCTGCCGCACCTAGACGTCTGGGCTGCTGTGAGTGCACTGCCTTCTCCTTGTAGGGCCTCTGTAGGGGCTGCTCCCTCAGCCTGTGGCTCCCTCCCATTGTCTAGCTAACCCCTGCTCCTCCTTTAGGACTCACTTGGCTATCCCAACCCCAAGGCTTTCTCAGCACCCCCACCCCCGCCCCAGGTTGTGCCCCCCTAGCCTAGCACACTGCATTTGCTCCACTGTCCTGCATACTACACTGGGGTGCAATCACCCAGCTCTGCTGCCAGACCACGAGCTGTTTTAAGGCCAGAGAAGCTCCAGTGCCGAAGCACTAGAGTGGGTCTCCAAAGTTAAACAGTACAGGACCTGAAGCCTGAAAACCAAGGGCTACATAGTGTTTTACACGGAGTGAAAAGAACAAAGCAAATTCATCCCTTAGGTCTCTGCCAAGGTTAGCTATGTGCCTCTGTGAGTACCCACAGGCTCTACCCAGGAGGTGCCATGCAGTGTGGGCTGGAAGACTGAGTGTAAGCTGTGGAGAGAGAGCAGCTCCACACAGTCCTGCATAAATTGTGTGGTAGTATTAAAGTAAGGTGACCAGACGTCCTGCTTTTGGCGGGACAATCCCGATTTTTAACAATTTTTCCCGCATCCCGCAGTGTTCTAAAAAAGTCTTAATTTTTGGAAAGAATGCACGACAAGCTAGGGAACAGTGGGAGAACGGGAAGGGAATATACAGTTTTTAGCTGCCATGTGGCTATTTCGCCAGGATATGAGTTTTATATTATTTTTGTTAATTTTATAATGTTAAACTTTAATAACAAATAATTGTTGAGAACTGATTATCCAGAACTGCTTATCAAAGTTCACATTGTTGATCAGTTGTTAGAATTTGACAAGAAATATGCCAAAGAATAAAATAATACTATACATAATTTTTAATGCATTATATTTGTAAATTATACTTAGGTTGAAATTTAAAAATATATATTACAATACTATTTTTGCATTCTATGAAAATTTTTGTTGCTCCATATAGACCAAATTTTTAATTAAGAACCCCCCTTCCCCTGGTCAATGGTGTCCCGCTTTACCAATGTTAAAATCTGGTCACCTTACATTAAAGTGAAGGTTAAGTGAGATAATCTCAGAGTCCTGCCTGTCTATAATGCATCCCACTTGCCTTCTGTCTGCTCTTTCCTTAGATCCAGTGCCATCTCCGTTGTGAAGATTCTGAGGGTCTTAAGGGTCCTGAGGCCCCTCAGGGCAATCAACAGAGCCAAAGGACTTAAGGTTTTATCCCTCTCCTCCGGGCTAGGCCGTCTTAGGTTGGGGTTGGCTATAATTACTGACTCTTCTGGGCCAGAGCTGAGGCCTGATGGACACTTGAAAAGGCTTTCTAACCAATTAAGCTACCTATGCCAAATGTTAATAAAATTTTAACAATTATTTATTTTTATTTTTATTTATTACTTTTTATTTGTTTTTCTTTGTGTTTATTTTAGTCTTTAAATCTATTCTTATGTAGGTTATACAAAAGGTCAGGGTTCATGTTATCCTGAGCCTTTTTTAGGGTAGGGAGCCCTTTGGGCCTGTGTGCCAGGAAGTGCTGCACCTATGGCATTTCTTGTCACTAAGCCAATTGCTTTGAAGGAAACGAAGGAAGGCCCACTTCCATAGGGCTCTTCACAGGCACCTCTCTGCAGAGGACAAAGGTGGAAAATGATACACAAATGCACATGAACATAGACTTTCCTGGGTAGTAATAGCTCACCTCATGGCTAAAATAAGGAAGGACAGTGATGCCCTTCTGCCTTCTCCCTAGCACGTGGTCCAGTGTGTCTTTGTGGCCATCCGCACCATTGGCAACATCATGATCGTCACTACCCTTCTCCAGTTCATGTTTGCCTGCATCGGGGTCCAGTTGTTCAAGGTAGAGGGCACTGCCTTCAAGAATAAAGCCCAGGTTGATTTCTTTAAGGAGAAGCCTGTACCTGACTTTCTGTCTGTTTTACACCCAGGGGAAGTTCTATCGCTGCACAGATGAAGCCAAAAGCAACCCTGAAGACTGCAAGTGAGTGTCCTGACAGCAGAGTGGGGCCCTGGGAGAACGTATAGGAAACATCAAGGATTCACTCATGCCGGCGTTTCAGGAGTTTTTGTCATGGAATGAAAGAGGCCTGTGTGCTCAGTTCATGGCTAGAAAGATACAGTGTTTAGTTTTATTTTTAAATTGAGGTAAAATTCACATAACATTAAAAACCAATCATTTTAAGGATACAATTCAGTATTGTTAGGCTTATTACTCTGTAACTTAGTGCAGTCACATTATCATGCAACTAACACCTCCATCTAGTTCCAAAACTTTTGTATCATCCCAAACAAATGGATGTATGGGTTCTTTTGATGTCAGGTGTGGAATCCGTGAACTGAAATAACAATCATGAAATGCCCCGCAAGCTTCCCTTGCACTATGTGGATGGCATTCCCCTAGACTGGAAGTTGAAACTCAACTTCCTGATGTTTAGGAGCTGACTACCCTCTTCTGACAGATTTTTCAGACTTACTCTCTCCTTGTGCTGTCACCCACTCTTTGGGCATATATTTCTATTCATGAGAACTGGCAGAGGAGAGACAAGGTAGGAAATAATCATGCCTCTTATTCTAGGATGTCCAGTGAATATACAGGCAGGCATGGGAACCACTGCCTAGTTTGAGAATGTGCAGAAGTCTGTGCTCCCTGCCCATTAGAGATTACCTCCCTATGCTGTGGCTTACCTGGGTTTCTTGTAAGCAGAAGGTATAATCAGAGAGCAACAATTGCACTGTGGGCAAGCACTTCAGAGGCACCGTCACATGGCTGTGGGGTGCATGGTACCCTGGAGGGGGGCAGCACAGCAGTAGTTCCCTGGTGGGCTGGAGGTGCTATCCTTTCCTTCTCAAAGCCTCTGCTTTCTCACCTGTAAAGTAAGGATGTTGGGTTTATCTTATGGGTTCCTTCCAGAAGTGAAATTCTGTGAGAAATGCTATGTGTCAGAAATTATGGGGAAAAAAACCTGGGAATATCATTAGTAAGAAAAAGAAATTAGATTAAAACTAAATGTAGTCTTGGTGCCTGTAGCTCAGTGGCGAGGGCGCTGGCCACATACACCGAGGCCGGCAGGTTCAAACCTGGCTCCAGACTGCCAAACAACAACAATTACAAAGAAAAAATAGCCAGGCATTGTGGCCAGCACCTGTAGTCCCAGCTACTTGGGAGGCTGAGGCAAGAGAATTGCTTAAGCGCAGGAGTTTAAAGTTGCTGTGAGCTGTGACACCATAGCACTTTACCAAGGGTAACATAGTTAGACTATGTCTCAGAAAAACCCCGAAAAACTAAAACACAGATAAGAGTGTATCTGGGCCTGTTTCCAGATACATTTCTCTTGTACAGAATTCCCTTTGGCCAAAGCTTTGATTCTTCAGCATACACTTCAAGCTCATTATATATGAGGAACATTTACTGTTCAGGGGTTTCCCTTGGTTAATAGACACATGCTGGTGTCAGCCTGACTGCTCTGGAGAATACAGGTTGTGTTAGTAATTGTTCAGTAGTTACTCGAACCACAAAAAAGATTAAGTGCCGGGCAAGGAGAAGAAAGACCCTTCCTGTGCTGTGCTTGGCCATGTGCCCAGCTGGCAGGGTGAGTGTGATGTGCCCAGAGGCAGAATTGGGGGCACATGGCTAGCTCACTGCTTCCACTTGCCATGTGTGACCCACACTTCTTTTCCCCTACAGGGGGCTTTTCATTCTCTACAAGGATGGGGATGTTGACAGCCCTGTAGTCCGTGAGCGGATCTGGCAGAACAGTGACTTCAACTTTGACAACGTCCTCTCTGCTATGATGGCACTCTTCACCGTGTCCACGTTTGAGGGCTGGCCTGCGTAAGTACTGAGGGCATGCAGTCTCTGCTCCAGGGGTGTCTGCCTGCTCTGGGAGCTCAGCCCTGTCTCCTGGAGTCAGTCCCACTTCTGTTCTCCACTGCCACAGGCTTACCCTGCAGCTTTTTGACCTTGGGTGGTTCATCACTCACTTCTTGACCCACAGGCTGCCTTTCTCCGTTTAGGTGAATGCCTTGTGAAGCAGGAGTGGCAGAGGTCCTGGGCAGGGCCTCTAGGTGGGATGGGAAGCCCAGGAGGTGTTGACCACATGAATTCCTCTTGGTAGCCATGGTGGGAAAGCTGCTGTCTGCTGCTCCTTCACAGGGTCTTGGAGTGTCCCAACCCATGCGTGCATTCCTTTCTCAAACTCAGCGAGTACTAATACGGAGAGGCACAGGCGGCTGCCCTCCTGCCATCTCTGTCTATGAGGTGCTTGCTCATACGCTGTGCTCTTGATCCC
>NW_003852427.1:2949942-2962662 GCF_000181295.1 Otolemur garnettii
AGAGGCACAGGCGGCTGCCCTCCTGCCATCTCTGTCTATGAGGTGCTTGCTCATACGCTGTGCTCTTGATCCCAGCTCCATGGAACATGCCGTGCTCAGCATCATGCAGGAAGCAAAGTTGTCTAGACATGATTCCTCCCTTCAAAAGCCCACATGTAGTCAGAGTGTCAGGCAGTCAAACTGTGTGGGAGGTCTGGTATGTCCTAGATGTGCAGAACAGAGTCCTAAAGAATGACTGGGATTTTAGTGGGTAAAGGAAGAAGAATGGAAAGGAGATGGTAGAGGCACAGGCGGCCCTAAAGAATGACTGGGATTTTAGTGGGTAAAGGAAGAAGAATGGAAAGGAGATGGTAGAATACAAAAGGGTGGGTCTCCTGCACCTTTGTCTTGCTCTCTGCTGATGTCCCATCACCAGCTCCTTCCATCAGAACATCTGTGCATACATAGAGCCCTGACTGTCCTATTCACACACCCAGAGGGGCTGCCGAAGATGGGCAGGCTGGGTCTCAAAGACTAGCAGAGCTCTCGGGTACTCTTGACAGTCAGATATTTTCAGGAGCTCCTGTGGGGTAAAGAGATGGTCTGGTGGGGCTTGCTCATTAGGGAATTGATCCAAGACCCTTCACTCTGTGGACACACTGGGTGTAGTATCAGGTTTTAAATACTATACTTTAGCAAATCACATAGCAACTGACTGGAAATGAACATATCTGAGGCTTGGAAGAACTGGACTCAACTCCCAGCTCTGCCCCTGAGGGAGTGTGACCTTGAGTGTTTTTCTAAATCTCTAAATGTCCATAATGTGGGTAATGCAGTAATGTCTGCCTTTCCAGATGGGTGTGAGTGTCTAGCTCTGTGAACCCAGGGGCTGGCTGCCCCAGAAGTGTTAAATCTGCATCAAAATGGGGCTCAATTGACCTTGGGAGTGTTACAGTAATTTTCCTCTTCCTTTTAAGAGTTCTGCTTGACATATATTTAATTTTAGTGGATACTTCCATTTGTGGAACCACCCTTAGATTTTTGGACATGCTGGTTAGTTGCTTATCATCTTTGCCACTGTGTACACAGCTTTCAGTTCCTCTGTTGTCTCACAAGTGATGTTCTTCCTCTCTGAATAGAAAGGAGTGTTACTGAATATTTGTAAGACCTTTTTTTTTTTCAGTCCTCAAAACAGTAACTGTATCCCAGATGCTCCCTCCTTTAGGTACTAGGTGTCTGTGCCTGAGAATCGGTGGGTTGTGTCCAGAGGCTTTGGGAAAGGTGCCCAGTGCTCATGGGAGGAGTCCAGAGGGAGAGCCCTGGGAAGGCAGTGGGCAAGGCTGTACCAAGGGGCTTGGCAGGTCCTCACTTGATTTGTCTGTTCTTCAGGTTGCTGTATAAAGCTATCGACTCAAATGGAGAGAACGTCGGCCCAGTCTACAACTACCGCGTAGAGATCTCCATCTTCTTCATCATCTACATCATCATTGTAGCTTTCTTCATGATGAACATCTTTGTGGGCTTTGTCATCGTTACATTTCAGGAGCAGGGGGAAAAAGAGTATAAGAACTGTGAACTGGACAAGAATCAGGTTAAAGTCACACCCCGTTTGGAGTGCCTTCTCTTTTGACTGCCTAACCCCATGACCAGAGAAGGGCACCCACCTGCTGGCTATCCCTGAGGCCCGGGCCCTGTTCAGAGCATGCTTTGGCCAGTTTGAGCCATCACTGCTGAGAGTCAGGTTCCCAGATAAAGACCAGAAGAGATGTTGTAATTAAGGAATCCATCCTCACATCTGTTGGTGTGAAATCAAAGAACGCTTAGGCCACCATCTGTGGTTGTGACTACAGTGATGGCTCAGAATCTCATGCGGAGGCCAGGAGCTAGAAGACACTTAAACGTGTATAGTCCCTACTGAGAGAGAGTCTTTAATGTCTGTGCAGGGCACAGTTTCACAACCTCACTGCTGCTGACATTTTAGGCTGCCTAATTCTTTGTTGTGTTTCTGGTGCTGTGTGTGATACTCAGTAGCACTCTTGACCTCTACCCACCAGATGCCAGTAGCACCCCCAGCCCTTAGTAAGGATGATTGAAACCTCTTCAGACACTGCCAAATGTCTGGTTGAGAATGGCTGATGTAGGAGGAAGTGCCCTATACCACCACAGGGGAGTCGGTAACTTTAAATCTGGGGCTAAGATCATACCATCACTGTCCTTTATCTGCTACCTTGTTTTAGCCAATCTGAAAGAGGTAGGGTGTTTGGCTGTGGTTACAAGGTGAAACGAAGGAGCTGGGAGTCCTGCACTCTCCCACATCTTTTCTGAGACCTTGGTGCTTCCTGCTCTCTCTGGGGTGTGTTATCTCTAAACTGAGAGCATTTCTGAGTTGCTCTTTAGAGATTCCTTTCAGCCCTAAAAGAGTCTGGGAGATAAAGATTCTGTTCTGGGAGTTTCCCCCAGGTCCTCTATCAGCAGCATCTCTGTTTTGATGACGATGTAGTAAGCAAGAATGATCTAGCAGTGTGGGCTTCCTGAGGGGAAGTGGCCAAGGCATGATGAGGCAGTCTGTCCCATAGCTGCTGTTCCCACCGGGGGACATGTGAGGACATGCTGGCTTGATTTGGAGGAAGATTTTCCTTCATTTGTGGGGGTGTTCCTGCAGACTCCACCAGTGACAGTCCAAGGGCAGCCTGGCCCAGGCCTTTGCTCACCCAAGGAAGACAGGTGTCAGGGTAAGGCCCAGGCTGGCCAGGCAGTCAAAATTGGGTTTTTTTGTTTGTTTTTTTTTAATTTTTTTTTATTTCAACTTATTACTTTGAAGGGTTTTTTTTAATTTTTTTTTTATTACTTCTTCCTCCTGTAGTGTTTTCTTGCCCCCCATGTAGTTGGGATCACAAGGTCCGGCTGTCTTGTTGTCCTGTTGTTGTTGTAGAGACGGGGTCTCACTCTGGCTCACTCTGGCTCAGGGGGGTCTTCAGCTGGTCTGGAACCTGTGAGCACAGGTGATCCACCCGCCTTGGCCTCCCACAGTGCTGGGACAACAGGCGTGAGCCACCACGCCCGGCCGGCAGTCAGAATTGTTGAAATGTTTTAGCACCTGAGGTCCAGAACAGGCTATAATCTGGGGTTCCTGGGGTCAGCACAGCACCGGGGCCCAGACAGAGGGACCCTGTCTAAAGTCTGCATACAGAGTTAAACCAGAAGAGTGGGACAGATCTAGGGCCATGATGCTGAGGTTAAGGTGCTCAGGGCTGGAGTCTCCCCCTGGGCTTGCTACAGAGGGTGGACCAGCCTCAGTCCCATAGAGAGTGGGGAAGACAGTGCTCTGGCTGGACACTGGCCAGAGTTCAGTCCAGCTGTCATTACTGAGCACATCCTAGAGGGTCTGACACCCAACACGAGGAGCTCCCAAGCCCCTGAACCTCCCAGATAGACATGCAGGTAGCTTGTTAATGTACTGTCTGGGTCCATGCTGGAACAGTCAGCAGGCTGCCAGTCTCAGTGAGTGAGCCCAGCCCCTGGTTCTTAAGGATTTCTGTGCCTGTTGTTACTTAGCTTCCTCTCCTGGAGGCAGTGTGGGCAGGAGAATTGTGGACACGGTCTGCTGATAGAGGAAAGTCCTCACTTCTCTGCTTACCTATGCACTGCAGGACCCCAGGGAAGAAAGCTTAAAGCTTTGAACTTTAGTCTTTTTAAATAAGCAAAATAGAAACCAAATGGGTGTCCTGCTTAACCCGAGGCAGAGAAGGCATGGGAGGGCCCCTCGGTGACTCCAAGTGGTGCCAGTGGCAGGGCGTGGGCTTGCCTGCAGTCACTACCACCACTGGTTCTCATCCCCTCCCAGGAGGTGCTGAGTTAATCCTGAGAGCAGATGACCACACTGCTTCTTTTCCATGAAGTGCTCAGAACCCCCTTTCGCCCTTTTGTGCCGTTACAGCGTCAGTGTGTTGAATACGCCTTGAAAGCTCGTCCCTTGCGGAGATACATCCCCAAAAACCCCTACCAGTACAAGTTCTGGTACGTGGTGAACTCTTCGCCTTTCGAATACATGATGTTTGTCCTCATCATGCTCAACACACTCTGCTTGGCCATGCAGGTAAAAATGGAGACAGCCATGGGGATCAAGTCTGAGCATTCTGCACAGCCCTGTACTCCAAATCCTGAGGGTGGAAAGTACCCCCTCACAAGAGGATGGGTTTCATTTTCTGATGAATCTGGGCTGTAGTGTAGCCAGAGTTCCATTCTGGCCAATAATCATCACTGTAGGAATTTAAGACCACTCTTTTGTTTTAAGAGACTGCACAGCATGATGGCAGGTAACATTTTCTTGGAGCCTGGGTGTGGCCTTCAACTTGATAAACATGTACTTTGGGCCTCCTGTGGCCCATAGTATTGTCTGGCTGCTAACTGGGTTACCATCTGAGAACATTAAAATCTGATTAGAGCACCATAGGAGGTAAGGACTAAAGCTCTGGAGTTGAACAGCAATTTCAATCCTGATCTTGCTCTTTGCCAGCTGGATAACCTTAAGAAAGTTAAATTCTCTGAAGCCTTTCTTCATTGGTGAGCTGTGGAAATCTGTCATACCTACCTGGGAGATAAGGTTTATGCTAGGTCATTCTTGTCAGGCACTCTGAGCTGAGTCACACAGTAATACCCAGTGTTAGAAAATAAAACATAAGTCACATTCCTGTCCTCACAAGCCTCTCAGTATGGTAGTGGGGAATTTTCTAGTTCATGACATATTATGTTTGACCTGAATTATAGCTACTCGTTGCTTACATTTGGGGCAAAGAATAGAATTCGTTTTAATTGGCCAATTCAGATTACAGTGTGGTATTAACAGTGAACATTTTCAGAAGTTATGTGGTCTGGTAGATACTGTATTAAGACAGGAAGCAGAGACCAGGGTCTGGATCCAGTTTTTGCACTGACTTTAGGAACTTGAGCCAATCTGGAAAGTGAGTCTAAAGAGAGGGATAAATTTTCTGGCAGCCTTCTTCATTTAAGAATTCTTTATGAATGAAAAGGACCTTATGCTGATGAGGGGGAAGGATTATATAAATTCAAGGTAACACCACCTTTTATTAAACATACATCTACATGGCTTACAATTTATCCCTAACCAAGTTCTACCTTTGCTCATAAGAATTTTGGTGGTTTCTGCATTCTACTTTGGTCAAGGCCCTGAATATAGACCCTGCCAGAAGAAAGGGTGAATTCTCTTTCTCCTGAGCAGAGGAAATGGATATGTTTTTCCTCTTCATCATTCAATCATCCTCATCTTGTCACGGAACCCTGCACTTTGTGGGAGTTTACCCCTGTGACATTGCAGTGTCAGTCAAGGGGGAGTCATTGGGAGAGGGTGCCCACGGGGGCACACAGAGCCAGGAGCCTTTGCCTGTGAGTAGGTGTAATTATGGTTGAGTCTCTGAGAGCTGCCCCTCTGTCTCCGTCCACAGCACTACGAGCAGTCTAAGATGTTCAATGATGCCATGGACATTCTGAACATGGTCTTCACTGGGGTGTTCACCGTTGAGATGGTTTTGAAAGTCATTGCATTTAAGCCTAAGGTGAGTTGCTGAAGCCACTTTTCAAAGACTGTTGCTGAATCACCCCAGAGAAGCACCCACTTCCTGTTAATCTAGTGTTTTTGAGTGATGTTAAATTGTCTGGCTGCTAACTGGGTTACCACCTGAGAACATTAAAATCTGATTAGAGCATCTGTATACACATGCAAAAATGAAACTGGGAACACAAAACTCATGAAAACAATTCTGAGAAAACAAAGAAAGAAGGAGAGATTTGGGAACTTAGAGACTGGAGGTTGTTCTGAAACTGGATTTTGTGTTTCTAGAATAGCACGAATCATGCTGTCTCAGGTAAACCTGCCTCGTTACTTGAGCTTTTGGAAAAACGTTTGAACATAACCCATCAGAAAGAATTTGACCCTGATTTTACTTTCAGATTTCTAGCATGAAGACTTTGGTTTTATTTGTTCTGGTCTACAGCATCCTTTTTTACCTTTTATGGAAAGCTCAGAAACCAGCCACAGACCTCTCACAACCATACCATCTTTTGTTTGCTTGATTTAGAAAAATTTCACTTGACTTTAAGATAAAACAAGGCACAAAATGTGTTGAACGGTGCTGGCAACTCAGCGTGCTCTGCCTCCTTTGGGAGGGAGTGGATCCAGCTCCCTGCAGTCAGTGGCTATAGTAGAAGGGGCAGTATTGTCAGTGCTGGAGTTCTGAAGGGACAGTAACTGCACAGTTCTGCAGCTGGCTGGACTCAGATCCCTGCTCTGCCACTTGCTAGCTTACATGACTCACTTGCACCGTGCCTGCTGTCCTCATCCACAAAATAAGGATGCTTATGGCCCTATTTCATGGGATGGTTGTGAGAAGTCAAGAATTACTATAGACACAGTGCGAAAAATCATGCCTTGTGTGCAGTGCCATACTGCGGACAGGTGTCAGCCAGTGCTGCTGTCACCACCACCACCACCATCAAGCTGCAGTGTTCCCTCATTCTAAATCCATAGGCAGAAGAGCCATCCCAGCTGACCTGTGGGACATTCAGCCCTCAGTTTCTTTCCTAGCACAGCCCCCAACTCTCAGTTAGGGAGTGCCAGAGTCTAGCAACCCAGTTATCTGTGATCTGTGTGTAAGGTATCTGATGAAACTGGTTCTAATAAGACATGGCTAACAAAGTGATGGTTTCACGTACTCCATAGTTATGTGAAATTCTAATTCCAAACTATTCCTTTCTTTGATTTGAATTAATCTTTGTGCAATCTTTATCAGATCTTTGTGGACCAAAAAGAAAGGACTTTTGTAAGTGATTAATTGGGGTGATTGCAGTGGGGTCAAATTTGGCACCTTATGCATGGCCAGACGTTACCTTACTGTGACTTGTCCACATCTACATACATAAACATTTCTTCCTCTTGCAAATTCATCTTAATTTCCTTTGAGATTTTGGTTTGCTTCCCTCTCACCTTTACATCTTTGAACAATATTTGTCTGAACTGATGGAAAAGGTTGCAAAGTCAGAACATCAAAAGTACTTAAGAAATGCAACATGGGACATATCTGTGGGACATTTCCCAGATAGCTGGAGATGAAGTTCTGAAGCTTTTGAAAGCTTGTTCCAGGCTGAGGAGAAAGCACATACACCCGCTGTGTATGTGTGTGTGTGTGTGAGAACATGTGTGCACACATAAAATTGTGTGTGTGTGTGTGTGTGTGTGCTCACACCCTCTGGCAGCTCTTAGCACATTGACAGCCTTAGTGCACCACTTTGCCCAGTAAATTTCCAAACCTGGGAGGAGAGTGCAGTGGCGTGTAAACAGACGGGTGATACTAAAGGGAAATGAGTAGCTAATTTATAATCAGTACTGATAGATCAGAGTTTTAAAATGGGTGATTTCCGCTAGAAATTGTGCTGCTTTTCAGTCTTGCTCAGCAAGACAGTTTCATAGCATAAGCCTTAGATTATAACAGGGAGGACTTTGAAAACAGAAGCAGCAACAGTTTCCCTGTACCCAAAAGGTACTGTCACTGTGTTCACCAAAGCCAGGAAGGGAGATTTTATATTATCTCATGCCTGAACAAGTAAGAGAATCAGTTCACTGAAAGGCAATGCTCTCCCTAAAACTTTTCCTACCCTTTCTCTCTCTTTAGTGTCTTCAGTGTTAAACCCATCCAGGCAAGTGGTCTTTCACAAAGAAGCCAGGGAGGCCCTTCCTTTCTGGTTGGTGGAGTAGCCTGGCTGAGGAACAAGGTGGTCAGAGGAGCAGGGGGATTGATATTGCAAGGAAATGGCCACAGGGGACATGAGTCTCATTTCAGGAGAGTGTCTGTCTCTTGTGAGGAGCTTGGTGGTAGGGTCCCGTGGGGAAGGCATCTCCACAGTGCGGCATACCTTCCAGGAGGACTAGTCAGCATCTTGTTAGGAGACACAGGGTTGCAGTTGTTTTGTAACACAAATACAGAAAGTGAAATGAGACAGAATCCTTCCTGGCAGATGAGAAGGCATTTTAGGAGGCAAGGGTTAACAAAAGTCAAGAAGCCTGACCCGAAGGACTTCTTTTAAATTAGGTAACCTGACTGAGAAGGGGGGCCTCCTGAGAGTAAGTGCAGTCAGCGGGAAATGGTCCCTGGCCACGCAACGTGAGGCCACCCAGCATCTACAAGCAGGAAGGAACGAGGTGGAAAGCCCAGACCTTGGAGCATCCATGGTGGAGGAGGGGTCTCCCTGCATAGGAAGAGTTGTCCCTGAGCACTGGTCAGGCAGGTTGGAAGGTGATGAGAAGCCATGGAGCAAAAGAAAGGGGAAAGTGAGCAGGTGGTTCAGTTTATTATCTCGATTTCCCCAAGGAAAATCCACCAGTTTGCATTGCCTGGGTTTAGGGTCTTCAAAAGTACATCATGATTTAGGCAAGACACGAGCCACATTTCCCTGGCCCTCCTTCCTTCAGTGCACCCAGGGAAAGCTGCTGGAATTCTCCGATGAATTCTCTTCCTCCAAAAAAAGAGATTTACAAAGAAGGGCCTTCTCCAAGCCACTGGCCCCAGCAGATGAAAAAAGCACCTCTGTGGGGCCAGAAGGACCCTGTCTGTCTAGGCCTTCTTCTCTGTGCTTCTGATGTCACCCTCTGGGTGTTTTGTCCAGGATGGGTTCTAGGCTAGGCCACCTGCTGTAGTTGTGGGCTTCTCTCCAGTGAGTTCCAAAGTCTTAGTCCTTAAAGTGTTTCAATCTTTATTCTACCCTGAAAATGTTTGATTTACATTGCTCACCACTTGAGCTTGGAGAAAATAAAGCAAAAGTAGGTTTGAGGAAAAAAGAAAGGATTTTAGTGCTGTCATCATGCTTCTGTGCAGAGCTGAAATGCAGTGGGCACTCCCTGCTAGGGTCCCTGGCCAGAAGAGGGCTTCTTAATAAAGCAGTCTTCCTGGTGTTTATTCTCTATCTGCTGGAAAGAAAATTTGATACTGTCTTTTCGGTTCTCCAGTGATCGCATCTATTCTGAAAGATTTATTTTTAATATCTAATGAAGCTTGAAATATTGTTGTCTTTAGACTTTATATTGGGCTTCTTACTGGCCTCCATCCTCTCGCTCTATCCCTTCAATGCCAAGATTTCCCGGCACTATCTCCTGGTCCTTTTCTCACCCTGTAAGATGCTACATGCCAGGGCTCAGTGGCACCTCTGGGACACCCAAACCTGCTCTACCCCACTCTCTCCTAAGCCACTGTGCTTGCCTCTAAGTGTTCTCCCTGCCTTTGGCTTCCCATTCATCTGCCACACACTTCCTCTATCAGTCCAAAGCTGACCAGGCCACTCTTCCAATGAAATTCTGGCACCAGCCACCTACTGCTTGAGAAAAAATACAGTCTTAATATTCAAAGTCCTCCATGAAATACTGTCTCCTTTCCTGCCATTCCCTCTCTGCCTTTCTTCTTCCCCACCCATTCCTGAGATTTAACATGCTAGACCTTACTATGCTCACATGCCTGTGTCTGGAAGCCCTCTCTGAAATGTCACCTCTGTGACCACCATCCTCACCAACCCAGCCAGAGTCAGCCCTCCCTTGGCACATGGACCTATTAGGTGCTAACCCTGCATCAATATTACCAACACAGCTCCATTATCTGCCTCTGCATTTGCTGAAAAGGAGCTTCTTGAGGTCGCAGGCTGAGTCTTCAGTCTTTAGTTCCGTTGAGTTTCACATGATCCCTGCCACATGGTGTTTATGCAGTGAAGATTGATAGAATGTAGAAAGGAATAAATGGATGAGCCTATAGATGCAGCCTCTGGGCATAAGATGACATTTGCTTTTCTTTTTTTTATTGTTGGGAATTCATTGGAGGTACAAGAAACCAGGTCACATTGGTTGAATTTGTTAGGTAAAGTCCTTCTTATAATTGTGCCTTGCCCCCAAAATGTGTGTCCCACACTGAGGCCCCACCCCTCCCTCCATCCCTCTGTCTGCTCTTCCTTTCCTCCACCCCCATCCCTCCTTCTCTGCATTTGCTTTTCTGTCACAGGACATTTGAATAGAGCAGAGTGCCCACATGTTTTCCTTTGGGCCCCAACTTTATCTTTGGAAAGGCTTATGCTGGTTAGAAGCCTGTCAGTTATAATTTCTACCAAAAGTTGGCACTGTGAGTCATCACTTAGGTCTAATTCTTCCCAAATAATTCCTGTCAGAAACCAATAAGTGATCTGGCTGCCATGGTCAACAATATAAGGCAAGTGATTTGTATAGGGCTCTAGGTCTGCAGACAAGAGTGAATTTAGGCAGCATAAGAACCTGGCTTTGGATTGCTTTTCTTATTTCCTGTTTGCAACCGTTCCATATATGTTGCCCTCTCACCATGCCAAGCCTATGCTATATCTTGGCTAGATGGCCAGAAATAGGAAAGGGTACAGCTCTGCCTTCTAGGAGCCCACTGTCGGGCAAGAAACAGACATTGGCAGACAGTGAGAAAATAGGGTTTTTAGGAATATCAGAGCTCCCTGGCCCAAAGGCCCACATTAGTCTGGTTGATGATTTTACCTTTTAGAGTCAGAAATGTTTCTAAGTAATAGACATTATTGCACATGACTGACTTGCTTGGTCTTTTCAAACAGGTGGAACTGGACCAGGAAAAAGAAATAGATTGCTGGTTCTACTTGAGAGGCCCTGACTTCAGAATTCAGCTATAGAACATGTCATCCTGGGCCAAGAGCAGAGAGCATGGCTATGGGCCCATGCCTTACCTCTGTTACAAGCACCATTGTGTCTTTGGTGGGGAAGGGGTGGGGAAACTGAATCATTCAGCTTGACAGTGAGTTAAGGAATAGGAGGCTACTAAACAGGGAAGCAGTATGTGGGAGGAAAGGGAGGGCTGACATTTTCTGCCTCCCTGGAGGCTTGTCAAAGCCACCTGGTCAAAGCCTGTGATTCCAACCACCTGCACTAACTCAAGCCTCCTGTTGCTTAGATTAGGGGTGTCAGCCTTCTGTCCATGAACTATTAGGGTTTGGGCAAAATTTTTTGAGTGTGGGGAGTTTTCTAGAGTTGATGAGACTGTCAAACAGTTCCAGGATCCAAAAGAATCATTAGCCCTTATGGTGTTCATTTAAAGGGGTCTTATCCACCACAGTGCACCAGATTGAGAATAGCTTATAGCTCATGGATTTACCCAAATGTTGGAAGGCTGATCATTCTGCAGACAGAGAGGAGCTATTCAGGAGTAAATTCCCAAAGCAGGTGAGAAGGGCTTGACAGTGGGTGTGGCCTCTGAGGAATGTTGTAAAGTAACAGGAGAGAAATGAGCATGTGGCAGCCACGTGGCAGGGCAGCCACAGAAGTAAAGGAAGGGGCCTTGATCTTCACTGCTCTGAGTACTCCGGAGCTCTGGTTGCTACTCATGGACAAGTGTTTGCTCAAGGCATAAATTTCCCCCCAGAGGAGAGGGCAAGGATCAGTGTACTCTCTTTAGCTTTTGAATTGCTGTTAGTCCGTGAGGAAAAGGCCAGGCTTTGCTACTCCAGGTATACCCTCTGGCATGGCTGCCAGCCAGAGGGCTGCTTGTTACCCACTGGCAACAGCATAAAGAATTTAGAAGCCGGCCCAGCCTGCTTGCTGATTCAGCCAGCCTCTTGTTAGGACAGTTCCTTGATGAAGAAAACACTGGGTCCTGTTCTTTATCTCACCTTTCAGGTTAAGCATCACTAGTCTAGATCTCAATGGCTGCCTATCTCTCTTCAGTTTTGTTGACCGAGAACCATGTGTTCAGGAGAAGAAAAGCTAGAAGGTATAATATAATAAGCTATGGCATTTTTAAAGTAGACTTTCTCATTAGACTTTTATACACAGATCATCCAGTTGGGTTCAGGTTAAATCCTTTTGTCGACTTTTAGACTGCTGAGGGAAGAGGGATCTGGGAAGGAGGCATTCCATGAGGGTGAAATGAGAGAGGGGCACTGTGGTTGTAAGGTGAGGGAGAGGGGTTAAAAAGTCATGAGAGAGCTGGGCATGGTGGCCTGTGCCTATGATCTCAGTGACTCAGAAGCTGAGGCAGGAGGATCACTTGAACTCAGGCTGGAGTGCAGGATACCATCCTAGCTTACTGTGACCTCAAATGCCTGGTCTCAAGCAATCCTCCTGCCTTAGCTTCCCAAGTAGCTGGGACTACAGGTGTGCATCCCTATGCCTAGTTAATTTTTTTATAGAGATGGGATATTACTGTGTTGCCCAGGATAATCTTAAACTCCTGGCCTCAAGCAATCCTGCCTTGACCTCTGAAAGTGCTTACCCCAGAGGTAAGCCACCATGCCTGGCCAACTCCATCTCTAAACAAAAAAAAAAAAAAAAAAAAGAAGAAAAAGAAAAAAAATCAGTTATAAATCACAGCTCTTAGTTAGGGATATCTTAGATAATTTAAGATGAAATTTAAAAAGCAAAACATCAGTCAGTGTAATAGCTCCTCTATGTATCTGGAGAGTTTAACAGTAACTAAAATGAATGTCCCTACTGCAGTTATTAGGACAGTCAACATGTCCACATTTTCTGTAGTGTTGCAAAAGACTGTGGCACTAAGTGGCTTCCTCTGGGTTTGCATTTAATCACAAACTCCTAGACCTGACACTTCAAAGTGCCTTCTGTTCTGTTTTCCTTAATATAGCACTGAATGTACCTAGTCATAAGCATGCTGGACCCCTTTTTATATAGTTAGTACCTGAATTTTT
>NW_003852427.1:2962793-2997180 GCF_000181295.1 Otolemur garnettii
CGCCACAACGCCCGGCCATTTTTTTTGGTTGCAGCCATCATTGTTGTTTGGCGGGCCCGGGCTGGGGATTCGAACCCTCCACCTTAGGTGTATGTGGCTGGCGCCTTAGCCGCTTGAGCCACAGGACCTGTTCTGGCTTTTAGGGGAAAACACAGGTGATATATAGACAGAGTCATCAACCTGTAATGAGACAACCTCCTGCCTTGTGTGCAGTACTTCCCTGGGTGTTGGGAGACAGTGAGCACAGATTTAGCACCTATGATATTGATCCTAGAGGAAGATGTAAGATGGATGTGTAGCAAGTCACATGGATTTGTAAGTCGTAACTATAGAGATGCCCCTTCAGAACTGTGGCAAGGTATGAAAAAACACATACCAGCCACGGCTGGGTAACAGTGGGTACAGGGTAGTGGAAAGAAGAGATGTGGCATGAGCCAGGCTGACTGGGTTCTAGGGTCTTAAAGGTTGGGGTGTGGGGTGGGGACAGAACAGTGGTGCAGTTGTCCTCCTGGAGTGCTGCTGTGATGATGGGCCTGCACACAAAGGCCCCTTGCTCAGTGGTCAGTGTGGAGAGCTACAGAGTTAGCTGGTGGAGTGTGAGCAGTCAGCTGGGACTGGCAGGTCCTGTCATGGAGCTAATGTTTATCTGACCTTGAAGGAAGACGTGAATTTGAGCAGATAGCATTGGGGATGGGGCAGCTGGGATTCCAGAGGCATCAGGAGCTAGGGAGGAAACTGGGGGTAGCTTGAAAGGTGGGAGGGAGTCCACTAAGCCTGGACGATGAAGAGGGGAAGGGAAGACAGCAAAAGTTGAGGTGGAAAGCCTGTGGGTGCTTTGGGGCATCTCCTGAGGAAGTAGGAGTCCTCAGTGCTCTTCCTCCACAGAACCTGCCATGGCCTCCCTGCACCGAGCGCCAGCCCACAGCAATGAGTGGGGCCAACTGCCACAGCACTGTCGCTGTCTCCCTGTAAGCCTTCACCCAGATCTGTGTCCACCAGACTGAGAGCCCTTTGAAGACAGGGACTTATCTCAGCCTTCCTGCCACAGGGCACAGCCTTAAATGCTTGCTTGCCTGGCAAGGATGAGGAGGGCTTCTGGGATATGTGGAGAGACAGCAATGAGAGCATGTGGAATGCCTGGAGATGGTGTTCTTTAAGTGGGAGGGGAGAAGCGAAACCAGTGGAGAATTAGAGACTCTGGAAGGAGTAGGAGGACCTTTCTCTTCCATCAGCTCGAAAATTTTGGGGTCATCACTCTGGGTACCAGGGCAGGGTCGCCAAAATGCCTTCCTCTGTGCTGCAAATAAATGTTCTGCTTGGTTTGGTGCTGCTCAGGACTGTGTGTGTGTGTGTGTGTGTGTGTGTGTGTGCACGTGCGTGTAACCTCTCTCATATGTAAAGGTGTGCAACCTCCCTGCTGTGTCCCTTTCCACCAGTGGACATTATTGTTACCTCTTTGGCTTTCCCACCTTACCTGGTTGCCAAAGGTGCTGCAGGGACTCAGATGTGTCCCCATATGGTCCGTGTGATGTTTGACTCATACATGCTCATAAACATCTGCCCTCACCTGCTCTGTCCAGGGGTATTTTAGTGACGCCTGGAACACGTTTGACTCCCTCATCGTAATCGGCAGCATTATAGACGTGGCCCTCAGCGAAGCAGATGTGAGTATTCATCTGGCGTGGCTGCTTCTGTGTCCTCTCTCCTCTATCTGCGCACACTCTGCTCCCTGCCCTGGCATCACCTGGACAAGTCACAGATCCCAGTCACTTGATCTGAAACTAGGATTTCCTAATGAGAGCTGTGGGAAAGAAGCCTTTTAGGGTAGAACCTTAGGCCAAGGCCTTCATAGACACAAATCACCTCTTGGAGGACTTAATATTTTCACAGCATTTCCCCCGGTCACTAGTAGGCAAGGTAAGATAGAGTGTCCGTAATTGTTTCCACCTGGTGTGTCAAAAGCAATACCAAAAGTGACATATCTCTCATATGTTTATTTTAAGGTGATGTTTCAAGTAGCCAGGTGGCATAATGCTAGAATGTTCCCCCTTTATAACACTGTCCTTTTCTTCTTTTTTCTTGTTGTGCCTCCTCTCCTCTGTGGCTTCTGAATGCTTGCCCTAACAGCACTATTTCACTGATGCATGGAACACTTTTGATGCCTTAATTGTTGTTGGTAGCGTCGTTGATATTGCTATAACTGAAGTGAATGTAAGTAGCAAACTTTGTGTCCTCTGACGTGATTATTTTTATTAAGTCTGGTGTAGAACAGACTAGAAGTACTGCCCATGAATCTCCACATACTCGAGAAATCCAGGCACAGTTATTTTTAAAAGACTGTAGATAATTTGTAGTCTCCCCTCCTTTACCTCACTTCTATCCCCTTTTGCTGAAAAAGAGTGGGGAAGTAAATGTGCAGTTGCCATTTTGGAAGTAAAACAATGTCTTTAAAGATCTTATTAAAGTTGCAAGGGCTAGGAGTTAATTGTGAGAGTGTGTGAATGCTATCACCCCCCAGCTGTGGGACCATGGCAGGTGACCTGACTGCTCTGTGCCTCAGCCTTTCCAGCTGTGAATGGAGTTAATGATGTGCCCTTGAACCCACAATGGTTCTGTGAAGGCAAAGGGGGGAGACCCCTTAGCTATGTCCTGAACCTGTGGTGGCAGCCACTAGTGCCCTCACCTGTCTCCTGTGTCTATTCTGAGTCTCAGGTGACACTGGTGAATACCCACATTCTAGCTCCTCCTGGGCTGATGCTGATGGAAGGGTGCTCAGGGCCTCTGCTTATCAGGGAGCGGCTCTCAGTACTTCTTCATATCCAGTTGAATCATTTGATGGGGGACCAAGTGTAGTAGCAGCATGGTTGGTAGAGTGAGCCCCCTTTTCAAAATTAAGAAAGGGAGCACCACTTCCCAGCTGGCTCTCTTGGGTCTGACCTATGCTAGATGGGGAGGTCTGGACAAGCAGAAAGGTCCCTGTCCACCTGGTCTGACCCCAGCTCATCATCAAGTCTTAGTGGGTATCCAGGGCATGTGCCCGGTTTTGAGAGGATGAGCAGGACACAGAAGGGACATTTGGGTGGTGTTTGCCTCTGCTCCACAGTGCCAATCTGGCTGGCCCCTTTCCCCAGTGCTTTTCCCTGTAGCATCTGCGGGACTGAGGATTATAAGGTCTGTCCTGGTGCCTGAACAGCCTGTATCACCTGAGGACTGTGAAATCCTTTTGTGCCACCTTTGTGGGGCCAGGCTGATTCTGGAATGTGTATAGTAAGATAGCCACCAGCCTGGCAGTTCAGCCCTGGCTCAGAAAGAGACTTGTTGGGCCCTGGCCTCAGTTTCCATTAGTCAAATGAGGCAAGTAATATCTGCCCCCCGCCCAGCCTTGCAGGTGTGCTATGGTGGCAGAATGGCCTGAATATCTGTGAAATACTTGCTAAAAAACCAAGGTGCTGATGAGATACAAGGGTGTTATTGTAAGTGCATGTTTTCCTGATGGGATGTAAAATGGGTTATAGGACATTGCCACCTCCCTGAGCATGTGATGTGAGCCTCATTGTACCCGAGTGTGCGCCCTGGCTAGATACTAGAATATATTTCACTAGATCTAGGTACACATGTCCCCCAATCTCTTGAAGCCCAGATGTGTGTAAATTCTTTACATGAAATGTTCCATAAATCAGCTATAAAATTACCACTCATGATATGTAAATGATGCCTGGTTACAAAATAATCTGGTGTTAATGGAAGAATAGCAGGTTCCTAACTGGGCTTTTGCCTGAGTTGATGGCCAGACATCTGCCTGCTTAATGATTTCACAACTTAAAGTGCTTACAACTTATACTGAGGTATAGTTCCACGAAGATTCTGGAACAGACCCTTTTATCGGTCAGAGGAGGTCTATAAAGGAAATGAAAATGCAGTGAGCTGTCAGCTCAGCAGGTCTCCCTGGAGAATTGGGTATTTAAAGTGCTGTGCAGGTGGTGGCAGGAATACTTAGTTTCTGGGTACTGGGATGTGGCCAAGGTTTGTTCACCAAGTGGCCATTGGCCCTCTCACACCTCACCCCCCTGCTGGCTGGTGGGTGTGATGCTGGCGCACAAGAACGGCACAAGCCTGGCTACCTCCTGTGTGCTGGGGCTGGCCCTGCCCCTCCGCTGTGCCTGCCCCCTCCCGCCCAACCCTGCTTATCAGCACCTCAGTGCTGCTCTGCTTTACCTTGCACCAGTCAGGAGAGGGGTAGGTCTGCACTGAAGTTTCTAGTTATCATTTGACATGGGGTATCTGTGTAGGGCAGGCTTTCGTGGAGTCTGTTCCTGGCATGCAATTAAACTTTCAGAATTTCACCAGTGAACTTTCCTATACTGTGCTTTCAGCCAGTGACCTTTTCCCTGGTCAGTGGTAGCATAAGACCAAACACTTTAACCATGGCAGTGCCAGCTCCCTACCCTGGGCCAGTAGTACTTGGAGAGATCTGTGTTTCTCCACTGGGCCTTGGCACAGAGGAAGCACCCAAGGCCATCCTGTCATTATTCTGCCTTTCAACACATGTGTACTGGGCATCTGCCATTCATGGGCAGTAGGTAGACCCAAGAAAGACTGGGTATCCTTAACCTGTGGTATAAATATATATGAGTGAAACTATCGATTCCTGCACCTCCTCCCTCCACACCTAGCTCCCCCAGGGAGTAGTGCACGTCACATCTTGGTGGCCTTATCCCCTGAGCTCCAGCGTCAGATGAGCATGAACACCCTTGGCTCATTATTGGCTGGTTTTAGCTGCCATAGTCATCATTTTTTGCAATGTTTAACTTGCTGTGCTCTCTCCCCCAAACTCTGTTGATCTTCCTTTTCTGTTGCCTAATTGACTTTCATATTGGTTTTATTTTTAGAAAATTGTAGCGGCAAGTATATATAAACATATATACGGTGAAGTCGTTGTTAAAGCAAAGCACTTCTAAAGACTGTGTGCTTGTTTTTGGCCTCCCCACCTTTGGTTTTCACTGCGTTTCACAGGACGTGCTAAGGACCGGTCACAGTCATCTAAATTGTTCCCCATCCCAAATGTTGATGCCTCCAGCCTGGAGCCTGCCCTGGGCTGTCTTGGGCAGTCACACTTGGCTCTGTGACTTGCCAGCGTTGTCTTCCAGAATTAATTATCTGGCCCGGAAATGAGACTCAAGCTTGTGTTCGTATTCTTGGCAAGAACGTTTTGGGTGGCCCTTTGCATTGTCCTGTTTGCATGCTCACCAGCCCGCTCCATCCCGCTGTCCCCTTTGAGTGTCCCCCCACCCTGCTCTGCTCCTGGCTTAGTAACTCTCCTGGGCTTGTCTCACATTTGGTCAGAACATCACCAAGCTGCTAAACTGTCAGATGACAACCGGTGGGCTCACTCTTGCTCCCCCTTTGACACCTGTTGTTCCTTGAATGGGGAAATGACCTAGCCAACTCAGGGATGGCTGTTGCTGGCATTTAGTTGTTTCCCATTATCATTATTGCTTGAGAGGCAAAATACCACTTCTTGGTTTTTGTGGGGGGTTTTTTGCAGTTTTTGGCCAGGGCTGGGTTTGAACTCGCCACCTCCAGCATATGGGGCCAGCACCCTACCCCTTTGAGCCACAGGTGTCGCCCAGCAAAATACGTCTTTAGAAGCTATGTCTTCCTTGTTATTACTTACCAAAGAGCATATAAATGTCAGTAGGGAGCTCAATCCCAAAGACCTCAGAGCTGTCTTCACCTTGTCAGGCACCCAGTTTGGACCAGGTGGCCAATGAATCCACTCACTTCTTGTCCCAAACCCATGCAATGTTGTTCAGGGCCCACTCCCTGGTATGCTAACCTTTTTCTTGGAACCGGGTCATCTAGGCACTGGTTGTGGACCCAGACATGGCAACCCTAGATAAAGAAGCACCCTGCTTGGGTCTTACATGCTGGGTTAGAAATAGTGAGGCAGGCCTCCCCCAAAGACTGGGTTATCCAGGATGCCTCAGGTTAACAGATCCAGCTCTTCTGGGATGCCAGTTTGCTTCCTGCCATGTCTTTTCAGCTATTCCAAGCAAACATGGATAATAATACAGAAAATATGGATTGAATCTATTAATTCTACTTGGGAAACTCCAGGATTTTTGGCTTCCACAGTTGTAGAGACCTGGCCTGGAGCCCTGGTCTTAAGAGCCTTCTCGGGAGCCCTGCAGGGAGAGGCTAAAGAGAATGTCAGGAGGGCTGCAGGAATGCAAGGGGCTTTCCCAACCCTGACCTGTAGCTCGGCCTCCTGAGGCCAACCCTACTGTCTCCCTCTAGTGTTCCCAACTGAAGAATATGACATCTCAGGATTGAAAGGAGCTACTAGCCCTATCCCTGAGGTGATGCTAGAATGCCCCCAGTTGAAAACTGATGATCAGCCCCTCAAGGTGGCCTTTGGAAAGCTCCATAGGGAGTGAGTCCTTTCCAATCCCATGTCCTCTGGGTGTCCGGTGGGTGCTCCTAAGAGCCAAGCGCACTGTCAGCTCACTCATGTTCCATCTCCACTGGCTCCTTTCCCATCTGGGGCTCGTCCCTTGTAAGGAAGGTAGGGATGGAGTCTAATCTCTGTCCAAGTACTGAACCCTCATTGACTCCAAACCAACCCACTGCTCAGCTGTAGCAACCTGAGTGTTCTTTTCTAGTGGCTTCACACCATGTGGTCACCCCACACCTAAAGAGAATTTGCTGGTGTGGGTTTCCAGCTGAACACTCAGCCCAGCTTTACCCTGGCCCAGGACTAATGTTCTCAGTGCTAGCAGCGCATCAGAGTCACCTGGGAGCTTTGGATGGTCCCAGTGTGCAGACACGTCCCAGATGAACTAAATAAGAATCTGATCAGGTTTAGTTAAAGACCTCTCAGCCATTTCAGCACGCAGGCCTGGATGAGAGCTGGGCTGTCCTTTTCATTAGGTTGTCATTTATAACTTAGGCAAAGCCATCCTTGGGGACTTTCAAATTTGTAAGCTATTTTGGCGACTTGTGCTGCCCCCTCCCCCACCCCCCGGTGCAGCCAGGAGCATCCCCCGGCCCAGCCGTGTGTGGCGGGAAGGGCATGTTGCAGGCACACCGGGGGTGCACGCGGCTTGGTGTGCTGTGTACTCTTCCTTTCTTGCATGTTGTGCTGTCTCGTCCTCCACAAATGCTGTCTCCTCCTCCCTTTTGTTTTTCTATACAAGAGAATACCCAGGATTCAAAGTTCACAGTCCATGATTTGTCATCCTTCAAGGTTATCAGCTGAAGGAGAGACATACCCTTTGAAAGTCAGTTTGGCTGCTAGTTTTCACACACCCTAAAGAAGAGGGTCATAATGGTCTGTCAGACTTGGAGTGGGACAGCAGGGGCAGGCAAGGAGGGCTTGGGCTCCATCCTGTGCACACTGCTGGATGCCCTGAGCAGAGGCAAGCAGGGGTGTGCTGTGCACACCCCTGATGCACACACTCGGTGGGCAAGAGTGAAGCCTCCCTGTTCACAGACCTAGTGAGAGTAGCATGGGGGACAGTGAGAATGTTGGGAAACTAGGTCCTTCATTTGTGGAAGTCTTAAGCTGAAAACATCTGTCCCTGTAAGGAGATGTTATTTCTTTTGAGATGAGATAATAGAAGAGGAAAATAACATCAGTGACCTTGGGTGTTGGCAGACCTATTGCAGAGCTCCCATTCTGAGCATCCCAGGTGAAGCAAGAACCTCTTTTAACTCCATCAGAAACTGTTCACCTTGGGTTCATAGTCAAGTTGCTGAATTCCTGTTGTTCTCTGATGTGCTCAAACCTCATATTTTCTACAAATGTTATGGATTCTGTTTGGTCTTAGAAGGCAACCCTTAATGAGAGAGAGGCAACAGACTAAGCCCTTCCTTCCTCTGCCCTCCCTGGGGAGGAGGCTGTCTGGGAAGTGTGCACACACGTCCTCTAGCTTAGCAGGTTCCCTGGTTAGTAGACCAGCGACTGTAGTGGAGAAGACACCACTGAAGGGGAAGAAAATTGGCACAGCCTGATTCTGGTTCAGTTAAATTACTGGCCTTACTTTAAAGGTGCCTCCTGGCATTGGTCAGAGTTGCTTTAACTCCTCTGCATTCTCTCAAACACTTACTGAACACTCCTTAAGTACCAGACTCCCTGCGGGGCCCTGACGGGAATGAGGCCAGGTCACTGCTGTCTTGGGTGTGCAGGGCACCAGGAGAACAGCAGTCATCAGAGTCTGCTACAGAGCCAACCCTGGGAGGAAGTGGAGCTGCTGCAGCTCGGGGAGCTGGTCCTATGTTGTTTCTTCTAAAGAGACCTGAGTTTTTTCTTGTCAGGGACAGTCTGAGCTGTGGGACAGGCAATGAGGCTCCTATAGGGAAACCAGCCCTGCTCCCCTCACGCAACTCGGTCTATCCAGCTCCTTAGCCACCCCGCCAGAGAGGCCGTCATCAGACATACATCACACAGGTGTTTGGTCCCATGGGAACAGAGCACAGGCCAAAGAGGTCTGTGGACTACAGGCAGGTGTTACTGTTTACCCTGCTGCTGGAGACATTCTGTTAGGGTTAGGAGCCTGCTGAGAAGGCTCTGTGGGTTCCTGAGACCCACAGCTCTAACAAGCAAAGAGACTAGTCCCCTCCCAAATTCCTGGGAAGCAGAGGCACACTCTGCATTTCTATCTTTAGTCTTACAGCAGATCATGTCCTTGGATGTGAATTAGAAAGTGGTAGCTTGTCTGGGCCCTTGTCAGTAGTTGCCCACCCTCAAGTCCAGTTCCAGGCAGAGCTTCTGGTGTTTTCTTGGGGGGTGAGCAGTGTGCTGTCCAAGGACATTAACCACACATTTTTTAAGAGGGGGGAATGCTCTCCTGAACCACTGGTTCCTTCCCAGTTCATTAATGTGTTTCAATCTTTGATTTCTTAAAGCCAACTGAAAGTGAAAATGTCCCTGTCCCAACTACTACACCTGGGGTAAGATCAGTGACTAGTCCCCAGGGGCTGGGCCTTTTCCTTGAGTTATTTGGCCATGTTGAGTTTTCCACTGGTTTTTCTGTATCCTCCATGATGTCCTCCAGAGCAGTGTCTGCAGTGGTTTGCATTCATCATCCGTGTCCAGCCCTCTTGACCAGCCCAGCGTTCTCCTCTAACACAGTAGAACACGTGGACATGCATGTGCTGTGTGGACGCAGTTTTTCAAGCTCTGTGTTGTTAGCATGTAACTTCCTTCCATATCATGCTTTTTAAGATAAAAAGGCCCTAGAGACACATCTTCAGTTCTTGCCTCTGTCACTTTTGCATCTGTTGCTGTTTTTCTGAAAGTGTTGCATGTTCTACCTTCCGTTGGGTTTGACCTCTCCATGATAACCCTTCAGAACTCTGAAGAAAGCAATAGAATCTCCATCACCTTTTTCCGTCTTTTCCGAGTGATGCGATTGGTGAAGCTTCTCAGCAGGGGGGAAGGCATCCGGACATTGCTGTGGACTTTCATTAAGTCTTTTCAGGTAAGAGCCATGCCAAGGGCTTCTCAGTTTGTCTTTGAAGACCATATGTAAGTCAGAGATTGTCCCCTGTCCCAGAACACCCATGTTCCCTCCACATGACCACTGTGTGGATCTCAATCAGGAGAAAATCAGCTGGAAGAACCCAGCTTAGCATTTTTTGGTAAATCATGTATGATTACTTACTTAATGGAAACAGAAAAGAAAGCAGTGAGGACCTACAGCTAAGAGATCTGTAGCATTTCCAAGCCTGAGAGACATGTGGAGTCCCTGAGGCCCTGCATCCCCCTTCCCCCAGCATGTCCAATGTTGATGGTGTGTGAGAGAATGACAGTCCCAGAAGACTCCCGAGGAGCCTCACACCCTTTCTCTGGGATGGCTTCTCCTCACAGGCAGCAGCAGTCCTGTCTGTCAGCTTGTGTAGATTCAGGCCAGAGACCACTCCTGGGCCAGCATACCATCACCAGTCTCTGGGTTAGCCAGTGCCTGGGAGGGTCACACAGTTCAGGACTTTTGTCCCCTGTGATTCTCCAGGCAGGTGCAGCCCAGCTCTAGACTACTCCTGAGTAGAGCCAGCTGCTGTTATACCTCATTTCAGGAGTTATAGTCTTCTGGGTAGAAATCAGCTGGGAAAGAGATGAGGGGGGAATACAGATTCTTGTTAAAAGGCGTACCCATGTAGGGAATTTATAGATATGCACAAACATTAGAAAGTGAATCCTATGTCGTCTTCTTATAGATTATTTGACTAATTTTCATTAAAAAGTAATAAATTTTTACAGTAACAAATGAAGCTGTCCAAAGATATATAAAGAAAAAGTTCAGACTTGCCCTCACCTGCCTCTAGGGTAACAGTAAGCAGTTTTTCACAGTGGGTGGGACTTTAGCAAGTAAAGGGGAGAGGGATGGCAAATGGGAGTAGGTAGGTGCAAACACTCAAAGAAGGGAAGTCACCCATCCTGCTGGGAAGGATGAGGGGGTGGAGCTCTCAGAGGCAGGGAAGAGTAGGGCTCCGGTAGGCAAGGTCTTGGTCAGGCACAAAATCCTGACAGTTATTATGCATATAAGATACCATTATCAGTGAACTGCTATAAAAATAGAATGTATTCAGATGATTATGTCATCTTTTTAAAGAAATGATTAAACTGTTTTTTAAAGATTTGGTATACTATAGGTAAGAAAGTCATCTCACAGAGCAGTGGTCCATGAAAACTGAGCAACTCCCAAGAAAATTCTAAACATTTGATAATGTAAGAAAAAAATGCGTATAGTATAGTGAGGAAAGCCTGAAACTAATGCCGTGGGACTCTGTTAAACAGTCCATCTGTGGGGGTGGCTACTGCACTGGGCCAGGCCAGCAGTCACAAATCCACAGCTGGCCATGGGTCTGAAGATGGCATAATAGATGGAAGTCTGTTAGCCACTGACTTTGTAATGAGCCCTCTCAGACAGGAGAGAAAGTGGATGCTATAAGTGTGTGCCCCTGGAATTAAGCCTAACAATCTGGGTACCCAGTGCATGTGGACATATTTGTCACATAGAAAAGTAGTTGAGAAACATAAGATGCAAGGACTGGGAGTCTGATCAGATGCGGGTACCTGTATTTGGTGTTTCCAAAGACAACCCGGGCTTGGCCACCACACAGCCATCTCCTTTCTTCCCTGGTGCAGCCCCCATTTTATGGTTCTTTAAGAAGGTATGCATTTTAAGAAAGGCATTTTGCATTCTACAGCCACAGCCAGAAAGCGGTCCTTCCCCTCTGACCCACTAATTCCACTCCTTAGATTTCCTCCTAAGGAAACACTTCAGCAGAAAGCAAGGTGATTGTGCATTAAAATGTTCCTTTGCGACATCTGCAATAGACTCCCCCCATGCCAAATATGTCCACAAAAGGAAGCGGATGCAGTAGAAATGTCAAGTGTTTTGGAATAGTTTGATCAATTACAGTTTCACAAAGGAATCCAATAATGAATCTCAGGATTATATGAAAGTGATGTATCTGTCTGAAGATGTTTAGGGTTTGGACGCCTGTTAGTGACCTTGGAAAGCACATCCTACCTGCAGCTTTCTGATACCAGGTGTGCATGTGGATGGTGCACTCAGGACTGCAGTAGTGCTGGGCTGGGACTTAAAAGTTCTTCCTCACTGTGGGTGTCCTTTCACTGTAATGTGGAAAAGAGTGTGGCCCCTTGTGGGTCTTCTGGGTCTGTGCCCAGCCGTGGCAAGGGCGGGCGGCAGGCACTGAGCCAGGCACTCTCTCTGCAGGCGCTCCCGTATGTTGCCCTCCTCATAGCCATGCTGTTCTTCATCTACGCGGTCATTGGCATGCAGGTAAGCTCCAGCAGCCTTCCCTCCAGTGCTCTTTGCTAGGTAGCCCCAAATCTGTAGCAAGACATATCCTGGCCAGTGAAGGAGAAAGACAAGGTTGTGATTTTTTTTCAGCTGAAGGTCTCTGCTGAAGTGATAGGGAGATGAGAAAGATGTAGTTCCTTTGGAGTAACCTCAGGAGAGAAACCCAGGCTCTGGAGAACCTGGAGAGGTTAGAATGCACAGAGAAAAGCTGTGTTTCTTGACTTTCTCCAACCCCCAGCTTGACTCTTGGGAGAATCAATGGGTTGAGAAAATCCACGGTTGATTTTAGCAGCAATAGGTGCCTTAGGAGACACCACAGGGAGGAGACACCATACTAAAAGAAGTTCTAATGGTCAGTATGGGTGTTGTGTTTTCCATACTAATGTTACATAAAAGGTATTTAGTAATACCAAAGATAATTTATATTCTGAAGAATTATGCTTTATCATAACCAAAGGAGATTCTCACTTGAAACAAAATACTTCCAGATGTGATGATGAGGACTGAACTTGGATCATTACTAGGTTTCAGTAACTCACCTTTAAAAATAGACATGAAACCAGGCACCCCTGTGACCTTGGCCTTAGAGGTGAGAGGCTGAAGCCTGCTTCCCTGCTCCTCCTGGGGGGAGGGGAAGGGCCAAGGCCTCACTGACAGTAGAGCCCTAATACCACGTGGGCTATTGGGACAGTGAGAGGGGCAGCCTCCAAGAGTGGAGGGAGCTGGACAGTAGCAGAGAGCTAGAGTGCTCCTTGCAGATTCTCTACTTGCTGAGATGACCATCTTTCAGATAACGGAGGGATGTGAGGGAGAAAGAGGCAAAGTGATTTTAGGGTCAGAGAAATGGTGGTGTCTTACTCTGAAGCCATAGAAACATTCACAGGTCTCAAGCAATCTTTCTGAGAGCTATGAAATAGAAGTTAACATACTTGAGCCCCAGAAATTCAGCAACCCACAGTGTGTGTGCCCTGAAGTGTCTTTTATCACACATGTTCACATCTAAAAAGGGGCGATCTCAGAACTGCAAACTGCATTGCACACACCACCCCAGATTTACCCAGCAGGCATGTGCAGACGTCAGACTCTTCTAGAATGTCAGTCCCATAAGTAACACTGTTTACTTTCTTCTGGTTGCCCTAAAGGTAAAACCCACTAGCACCTGTGGCTCCCAGCCCTGGCTGTGGGCAACACCCAACCCTCCGCCCCCTTGTCTGCACTCTAGTCTTATCACCTGGCTGACTTCTGTTCATCCTACAGTTTTGGGCTTGGCTGTCCCTTCCATCCAGGACCTTCCCTGGCACAGTCCCCTAGCCTTGGTCATGTGCACCTCTTCCATGCTTGTCACCTTGTGTCTCTCCCTCAGGGTAGGGGCTCCTGGAATGGGAATACAGTCTGGAGCATTCCCAGTGTTTAACCTGGTGCCTGGCACATGGCTATGCCCAGCAGATCTTTGCCGAATGTATGAAATGCCAAGTACTATGAGAAAACCCTAGTTGGTGTTGATCAAGCCTGAATCAGTTCTAAATTACATCTGGATCTTTTGGTATGACAAAAAATCTATTCTTTTTTTCCTGACAACTTCTCTACCTAGATGTTTGGGAAAGTTGCCATGAGAGACAACAACCAGATCAATAGGAACAACAATTTCCAGACGTTTCCTCAGGCAGTACTGCTGCTCTTCAGGTGACTGAGATGGGCTTGGCGGTGCTCCTGGGCAGGGGTGCGAGTCTCCCCCAGCTTCAGGCTCCAGAGGGACAGAGGATGCCTGTTATTAAAGCAGTATGCCTCCCCGAGTTAATCTCGTGAGGGTGACTTTTTGTTTTGTTCATTTTGTATCTTTAGACAGTGCCTCTAGCATTTCAGCCCTAAGAGTTTTGCTGGACTGTTAAGAATGCCGTGGTCCTTCAGATTGTGGCTGGTTTAAAGGTTTATCCATTTGGGAGTTAGTAAGATTTCTTTGGCCTCTAGGAAATTGGTAGAATTTGTTTATGCGTGGAAGTGCTGGCTTAGACACAACAGGAGAATGGGAATTTAATAGAAACATAGAAGCCTTTTGCAAACCATTGGGAAACTTCCCAAGGTATACAATTTCAAATGTTCTGGGGTTGTTTTTAATCCTAGTTAATTTACTTTGTAAACAAGCTGCCTTATAGTGAGGACATTTTCTAGAAATTGTGGAACTATTTCTAATGATGTTAGTGACTTATTAACATGTCATTTGAAAGTTAGGTGATTTCTAACTCCTCTTTCAACACAATTGAACAGGAAGTTGTAAATAATAATTATTTAGAAACTGTAATATAAGTGTTTGAAGTAGAGAGGACCCAAAAACAAGTAACCATTAATTTTATGCAAAAATAATTGATGCACTTGAAGCGTGGTGCCTCTAGCTCAGCAGCTAGGGCTCCAGCCACATACACCAGAGCTGGCGGGTTTAAACCCAGCCCTGGCCTGCCAAACAACAATGACAACTACAAATGAAAAAGGGCCAGGCGTTGTGGTAGTCCCAGGTACTGGGGAGGCTGGGGCAAGAGAATTGCTTAAGCCCAAGAGTTTGAGGTTGCTGTGAGCTGACACCACGGCACTCTACCAAGGGCGACACAGTGGACTCTGTCTCAAAAAAAAAAATTGGTGTGCTTTCATCAAATGACTAATAAATAAAAGGAACTGTAGCAAGACCTCTAGATATTGAGACAAGTTGCATGTGAAAATAAGTAGGAATTTCAGATTTTCCCTAATTCAAATTCACTTTCCTCCAAATTACTTAGATTTTGCTCTAATTAAGAAATTTTCTGGATGGCACCTGTAGCTCAGTGATTAGGGCGCCGGCCCCATATACTGAAGGTGGCGGGTTTGAACTCAGCCTTGGCCAAACTGCAACAACAACAACAAAAATAGCCAGGCATTGTGGCAGGCACCTGTAGTCCCAGCTACTCTGGAGGCTGAGGCAAGAGAATCACCTAAGCCCAAGAGCTGGAGGCTTCTCTGAGCTGTGACACCACAGCACTCTACCGAGGGCAACAGAGTAAGACTCTGTCTCTAAAAAAGAAGGAAAAGAAATTTCTTTCCAAAGGTCTAAGCCTTAAATCCCTTCTTTTCCTACTAAAGCTCTTTCTTTTCTTAATCTGAAAAAGGTGTGCGACAGGTGAGGCCTGGCAGGAGATCATGCTGGCCTGCCTCCCGGGAAAGCTCTGCGACCCCGAGTCAGATTACAACCCAGGGGAGGAGTACACATGTGGGAGCAACTTTGCTATTGTCTATTTCATCAGTTTTTACATGCTCTGTGCATTTCTGGTAAGTGATCAAAATAGCATCCCTCCTCAATTTACAGATGCTCTGTGGCATTTAGGGTTCAGGCAGCTGATGTTGCCTTGCCAAGACACAATGAATCAGTCTATCAGGATGAGCCCTCTGGCCTGCCCTTGGCAGTGAGAGATTATTGTTTAGCTGAGCATGTGTCGCTACTACCTTTGTTGTACTTAGTAGAGATTTGGGGCTCATGAATGGGCTTCAGGCAGTTTCCACCCTCCCACGCCTCTAAGGGCCTTGGGTGCCTTTCTAAAAATTCCAAAGCCACTGCACATGGTGGTGACTTAAGAGTATGAATATTATAAAACTGCAGTATGCTTCAGAAGCCCAGCTAATGTATTTACTTGCCTTCCCTGGGAAATTACCAAAGCCATTGTGGAAAAATAGAAGCCTATCCTTAAACGTTCTCCAAATGGAAAGATTTTACAATTTCTTTTGGAGACACAGGTTCACATGTTCATGTCCCGTATTATTAAGCATATGTTAGGGTCTAACCCAACCCGTCCAACTGTAGCTCAGATTCTTTTCTTCTTATTTTCTTTTGCAGATCATCAATCTTTTTGTGGCTGTTATCATGGACAATTTTGATTATCTGACCCGGGACTGGTCTATTCTGGGGCCTCACCATTTAGATGAATTCAAAAGAATATGGTCAGAATATGACCCTGAGGCAAAGTAGGTCAAAAAGGATTCCATCTAGCTTATGTGGGCTGTTGCTGGAATATCAGCTGAGATTTTTGTGGGAGGTGGGTTGGCCTGAAAGCTTAGGCTAACTGGTGCTACCCCTGGATCTCACACTGTACTTTGGTTCCAGGGGAAGGATAAAACACCTTGACGTGGTCACTCTGCTTCGACGCATCCAGCCTCCCCTGGGGTTTGGGAAGTTATGTCCACACAGAGTTGCATGTAAGGTGAGGGTCCAATTTGTGTGTCTGACAGCCTCTCTTGCAGGGTCTCACTGCTTCATTCAACAAATACTTCCAGCTAGTCTCAGTGGCTCATGCCTGTAATCCTCGCACCCTGGGAGGCTGAAGTGGAAGGATCACTTGGGCTTAGGAGTTTGATACCTTCTAAATAACACTTGGCCAAGCTTTTGTAAGGTACTAGGAATACAGAGATGAATGATATGTGGTTCCTGCCCTTAAGGAGCTCTTCAATTTGTAATTCTTAGGCATCCTGTTAGGAACAATCAGAAGAGGAAGGGAATTTGCCATTGAGTGGATGGTGGGGAAAGTGACTTTCGAATCAGGTCCAAAAGGAGGTATAGGAGTTTGTTAGGAAGAGGGAGGTAGGGTACAGTCAGGAGCAGGAGAATGGATATGATAATGACAGTCATTAGGTAACACTTGGCTAGGAAACAATTGGAAGTGGCAAAGGCCCAGGCCAAGGATGAGCCTTCTGTGCCATGCTGAGTCCCAGGAGAAAGGGACATACTGGGGAAGAAACATGAATTTCATTTTAGAAAGTGGAGTTTGTTGGCAATGAAATAGAGGGGAGGCCAAGGGGGCCAACCAGGAGAACCAGGACAAGGACAATGAACATGGCAACAGCAGGGAGCAGACAGCTTCAAGATCCACCCAGGAATAGGAACAACTGGGTAGCCTGGGTGAGGAGAGGCAGAGTAAGAGGAGAATGTATCCACAGCCTGGGCTGTGGTAGGTACAGTGACATGCATGTCACACGACCCCTCTGCTGTGGAGATTTGTGGCCGCTGCTGAAGATGGGACCCCTTTCCTAGCAGCACTTAGGCTGTGGGTGAAGAGAGATCTCAGGGATGAAGCCAGATCTCCCAGCCCATTTCTGCCATGTCAACATCAGAGCATGCTCTCAGGGAACCCCAGGGGAGATTTGTTTTCTTTCCATAGAACTAACTCATGGTGAATGAACCACCTTACATGTTATTATAGCAACAGAAAAAAGTTTCTTTCCGTTTTTAAGGGAGAGATGCAACATTTGTCTTTTGGAGCTCTGTCGTGTAGAAACCCAACCAGTCAACACAGCAACTGGTTCCTTCTTACAGATCTGAGAGGATCCCAGGATCAGTGGTTTTACCATTCCAGGAGGCTAGGCCAGCTCTAGACAGAAACCAAGGTAACAGAGAAGAGTCTAAAATGTATTCCAGACTCGCAGAGCAATCCTCTGAGCCAAACTCACATTCCCTGCTTTGGAAATCTAGAAAGTCCCATGGGCAAGTTCCTAGGGTCCTTGGTTTTCTTCAGGCTAGACTCTAGACATAGACATAAAGGTTGACTTTTTTTCCCTATAAATTTTCCAGTTCTAGCCTCTTTTCTGCTTTCCAAGAATAATACGAGATCTAGCTCACTGATGTTGTCTTGTGACAGGCCTTTTTACATGATGGATCCGGGTGTCCTTGAAGCATAGTCCTCCATTCTGCCAACTCAGGAACTTGGCAGGAAACATGAATCAATGTCCAGGGACCCCTGGCCACCTGCTCCAGTCTTGGAAATGGGCACTGTTAGTAGTAAGACTAGGGATTTAGGTGGGATGGACCAGGCAAACATAAGGTTTTAGTCTATCAATAGGGAAGAGAAAAACAAAAAATCTTTCTTTGGGGACATTTAAAAATAAGAAAACTTAGAATACTAATAGCCAGCATTACCACATATTTAGCACTTATCCTGTATCAGGCATAAAAGTCTTTGTACCCATGATTTTCAGTCCTTGTGAGGCTGCTTTGGCATCAGCATGTAATTTGCATTTACAGATTGAGGTGAGGGCAGAGAGGGATCCCTCACCCAAATGCCCTCCAATACCCCTAGGTCACATGAGATGACCAGGAGAGATACAAGAGGAGGAGGGAACATAGACCCTGCTCTGAAAGAACAAACCTCAGAGAAGCCACAAAGATACATTCAAAACACTGCATGATGGTCTCATCTGACACTCCTAGTGTTAGGAATGGTAATGGACCCTGCTGGTTGAGAGCCTAAGTCCCAGGCCCAGTGCCTGGCCCATTCTATCTGTGCTATCAAGCCCCACAACAGCCTTAATAATGTTCCTGGGAAGGAGGTCTGACCCCAAGTCATAAGGAGAGCTGTTTAATGGGAAAAGGAGACAGATGTTTGAATGATGCGGTTTAATTATTTAAAAGCAAACATAACACAACATCTGAAGGTTAGCATCTACATTTCACCACTGAAAATTTCATATTTATCATCCCAGAGGCTCCCAAATGGTAGGCTGTATTAATCAGGGTTCTCTAGAGAAGTGGAACCCATAGGATGGATAGAAAAAGAGAGAGAGCAATGTATGTGTGTGTGTGTGTGTATGTGTACAGATATGTAAACTACACACACACACACACATCTCTGGATTTATTATTATGGAGGCCAGGAAGTCCCATGATCTGCCCTCTATGAGCTGAGGCTTCAGGAGATCTGGTGGTAATTCAGTCTGAGTCTGGAGGCCTGAGAACCAGGGGAGTTGGAGGTGTCAGGGTCAGTCCTAGGGCAGAAGACTGGTATCCCAGCTTCATCAGGCAGAGAGAGAATTAGCCCCTCCTCCACCTTTTGGTTCTATCTGGACCCTCAGCAGCTGATGAGGCCCACTCACCCTGGGAGGTGAGTGTGGTTTCCTCAGTCTAGTAATTCAAGTGCTGATCTCATTCAGAAACACTCTCACAGACACACCCAGAAATAATGTTTAACCACTGAACATCTTGTGGCCCAGTTGAGTTGACATGCAAAATTAGCCATCACACAGGTATTTTCTAAATAGCTGTTGAATTAAATTGAGGGTTGACCATAAAAGAAATAAACAGAAAATAAACATCAAGAAGAGCTATAGCTATTGTCAGTCATTTGCATTCTACTAAGAAACTTTTCTTTCTCTTTACAGAGATTAGTTGCCATGAACATGCCTCTTAACAGTGATGGGACAGTCATGTTTAATGCAACCCTGTTTGCTTTGGTTCGAACGGCTCTTAAGATCAAGACTGAAGGTGAGCATTCCCTGGCAGCAGGACAGGTGGTAGAAGAGGGAGGGGACTCCACATCTCACCTTGCTTTCTCCCCCTGGGCCTCTTCTTGGTGTGGACCCCTGAGCAAGGGGTTGGTATGTGTGTCAGCAATGTCTGTGCTGGACAGGGTGGCTGTCCCTTGCCTCCCTCATTCTTTTCTAACTTTATGCTTCACTTTGTCTCAGGATGTTTTGAGTTGAATCATATAACTACTTGCTACCTATCAGGAGAAACCCTACCAGGCAGAGTCCAGGGGTAGGAACAGTCATCACAAATAAATTCACTTCATTCCAGCTGTCCCTTACCATTCCAAGTTATAGTTTCTTTCTCTGTAAAAAGGAAATAAGCACACTGGTATCAGGAAAAGTCCTGAGGATGAAATTAGGTGATATCCTCAGAAGCTCCTCTGCAATGCCCAGCACTTAGTCAGCACTTGGGAAATACTAGTGGGGTAGGCATCTTACAGCTAGAGATCAAACCAGGGCAGTCTTCACAGTCATGCTCAGCCTGGGCAAAGCCTGGTAAGGCCACTGGGGCTGGCTCAGTGGCAGTTTCAGGGCTGGGTTGGAAAGCAGATTGCAGCAATGACTGGGAAGTGAGGAATTAGGGACCTCAAAGGGAGCTGACTCTTTGAGGCACTTGGTGGAGGAGCAGGAAGAGGGGTGGCAGGGGACACATGCCAATTCAGGGGACGGGTGATGTTTCACAACACTGGAGCCCTGTGTGAATCTACCTGGCAAAGCTAGCCTCTTCCAGCCTAACTAACATGTGTTCCTTGTGGGATGGTCATCTGTACCTAGCCCCAGGCCAGCATGGGTAAGGGTTCCAGAAGGCAAGATATTCTCATATGCTGACATGTGAGTTGAGAAGACAAGCTCACATGATCAAAGGCCAAGGTTATGTGCTGTGGATGTGTACATGCAGTAGGACAGGAGAGGAATCTTACTTGGCAAGATTTGGGCTATGTCTTCAAGTATAGAGGTGGGACTTAGAGCCAACAGTGAAAGAGGAGAAGGCATCTAGCCTGGGGGCGGTGGGAGGAGAGGAGTCTTGGCTGTGGGAGAGCAGGATGGGATCAGAGTGCAAAAGGCCTGAATTCTGGGTGAAATGTGGTAGTCCCCAGGGGGAGGGACTTTCTACTTGGAGAGATTGATTGTATTGCTGATGGAGGAAGTATGTTCGTCCCTGACTGGGACAGACCAATGGGAGGGCAGCGCGTTCACCCACGTCCCCCTGGGGTGAGGAGGCTGTGGTGTGGACGTAGAGAGAGCCGGGGATAAAAACAAGGCTTGCTTTTCCTGTTTTGCTTTGTGTATTCAGGGAACCTGGAGCAAGCTAATGAAGAACTTCGGGCTGTGATAAAGAAAATCTGGAAGAAAACCAGCATGAAACTTCTTGACCAAGTTGTCCCTCCAGCTGGTGGTCAGTGTAATCTATTTCCTAAGTAGTTCTTGGCCAATGCATTGGTTTTAATGATAGTATCGCCTGAAAGTCCAGAGAATGTTTGCAGAATGCTTTACGTATCAGAGCATTAAGGCCAACGGCTAAAGAAAACCCTTTAGCCATTTGGTGTAATTATTTGGGATAACATGAAGACCAGTTCAGACAAAGAAGAAGCTTCAATGGGGAGAAAAGTGGAGCAGGGGGTTTCTTGTTGGTTGAAGGAATTAACATTAGAGAACAAGATTGCTTTCTCACAATGAAAAACCTATTTTTTTGGTCTAAAATGAAATATTCAAAATTAATTTCCAATTAGCCTTCACTATATAGTTGAAAACTTCTCATGAAAAATAGATAGCTTTTAGGAAATGGTACTTTTTAGAATGTTCTTATCAAGACCGAATTTACTACCATAATTGCAAAATGTCCTTTTAACTAGAATTTAGAGTAGAAACATAACTAACTGGCATGCTTATTTCCTTTTGTTATTTATCACAAAATAACTGACTAAACTTTTTCAAATTTTATACATATATAATATCTATATGTATATATACTACACACAGTATATATATATATACACATTCTGTTTTTCCATTTTTGTTGAAATACACATGGACTTAGACATTGAGGTGGTTGTTTTCACTGTTCTGTTTCCAAGTTTTAAAGGTGCAGGATCTGTTCACCCAGTGCCACCACACCAGCATTCTAGTATCCCTGGCCCTGGGCACGTTTAAGCGTTTAGAGTGTTTTGTGACCAACTGACCTTTTATAGTGTCACTGGCCCTACAGCTTTCAAGATTGGTCTGGCTCAGGTCTGGAAGCTGACTTCGGGACATGGGCCAGGATGGTGGCCAAGTCCTCTCCCTCTGAGAAGGTGACAAGCTCTGATTCTTGGGGGCCAGAAAGAGCAGCATGCCAGCCAGCTCTGTTCCTCAGCATGAAGCGAGAAGCAGTATGAGCTTTTGTCGCTGAAGGGAGCACCCATAGCTGGCCCGGCCACCAGCTCAAAGCTGGGGAAGGTGGCCCAGAAGGAAATGATAAAAGCAAAGTAGAACAAAACAAAACTGCCACCTAGAGAACCCCACCCAGGAGAACTGATACTGCACATTTAAAACAACTCTTTGGTTTTCATTCTTTTCCTTTTAGCTGCACATCCAAGTGCTTGCATGGCTTAGTTGAATTGCTTTTTTAAAATTGTTGTAACAATGTGCTTGAGCTTTTTCTGCAGCCTCTATTCCTTCCAACTCTCAGTCTTTCAGAATATTCTGAAGCAATTCTGTTTTAGGGTGGTGGCATGGAATCAGAGTTATCTCTTGCCAACTGTATTCCCCTACAATGTTTCTTGAAACACAGATGCATGCTTCAGAATAGCAGGCTGTGCCTGTCTATGTAAACCTTCCTCCCTCTGCGAGCTGGAGGGCCCCTGCCCCTCACCCCACCTCACATCTCTCTTGGAACGCCACCTTCATCACAGCCAGCCCCACTCCCACATGAATGCCCTCCTCGTGAGACGCACTCACAGAGTGCCATTGATGTTACTGTGAAACTTCATTTATTTTCATTTTGTCCAAAGAGAAGTTCAGAATTTGGCACACCACCTCGGCTCCTTTTCTTGAAAAGCTGATCAACTTATAGCTCTGCTAGACTTCTTATAAAGTCTAAATATTTGTCCACTTCTTTAGTCCAATAATTGGACCTGATTTTTTCTCTGTATTTCTTAAAATGCTTTGGGGTTTAGGATGACAAGTGTTAATCTATTCCATAATGGCAGCAAGAGGGACTGTGTCACCTGAGAAAAGGAAATGGGCCTCCAGAGGAGCTGGAATGCTCCAGTATGTGCCTAGTATGGTTACATGCTGGGTGAATCTCACAGACGCACTATTACTGCCAAGAAAGAGCAAAGGGCAGTGATAGCCAGGCTTTGGTGCACAGCCTCTGGAATATCTACTGGACAGGGCTCTAGTATCCAGATTCATCATTTATCTCTTTGTTTTTCCTCTTTTCTTTCTTCTTCCATACAAGAGTATCATGGCACACTTAGGAAATTATACTATTTGTCTACTTCTCTGAGTTAGTAAACAGATGAGCAGCTCTGGAGATAGAAGGCCTCAGTGTCCCCCCCACTGCCACCTGGTTGAAGGGCAGCAGACTGAGAAAGGCTAGCCTCCACCCCTGGGCACCTAGGACAGGCAAATGTGGGGTGCTCAGGGAGCCCTTCAAGCCTATGACAGGGCAAGGAGGAAACTTGTCTTAGGAGCCTTTGCTGGCATGATGTGAGACATCAGTGGCTCCCCGTGAGCTTGAGAAAGTGATAGGATGAGCTGCAGGACATGCATCAGTACTGACTTCCTTCTTGGGGGCCCAGGGCTCAGTTGCAGGGCAGCCTGACACCCAGCCTTCAGTGCTGAGCGGCCTCCTTAGACTTCCCTGCCATTTCATAGGACCTTCTTGGAAGCTCTACATTTTCCCCCAAAGACTCTCTTGCCTTTGGGCCTTCATTCCTTGACCTGAATCTTCGGTTCCTTTGCCCTGAAGAGCACACCAAGCTGATTCCATCTCTTTCTCTTCAGTCCTAAGCCCAGACAACCTTACCCTATTCATTCTTCCTCTTCTTTTTCTATCTTCCTATAGCTTTGACTTTTCTTGTTCTTAACATGCTATTGACTGATCATGAGTTACACAGTAACATGGATAGTTTCTGTATAAAATTGACGGTCAACAGTGTGTTAACATAGCAACTGATTCATTTCTCCCAGTCTCAATTCCAGTTGTCCCAAATCCAGCCTATTTTATTCTTTCTCCCCTCCTCATCTCTCAACTGCTTATGGTATAGACTCACTTAGTGCCTGTAACATCTTAACACATTGTTGACCAACTTCCCATGTTACTGAGTCGACAGTGTGTTAAGAACTCTTCCTTGGGCCCAGTCTCCTAGCATCTCTGTAGAAAAGATCAAGTGGCCCTAGAATCCTGCCCTGCAGAGCCCTGGGGGTACCTGCCTCTGCTCTGGGGGCTAAAAAGAGATGCACATAACCCTGCATTTGCTAGAAGCATCTTCACATGGAGTGAGGTGTAGCCCTTCTGCAGGCAGAGCCAATGTTTTTTTCTGGGGCCCCACAGAAAAGACTCAGAACCCTGGACTACAGAGGGTAGCTGTGGTGTGGCAGATCCCCAGAGGATCTCCCTGGGCTCCTTGGATGCCCTCCCTGGGCAGAGTCCCTCCTCTCCCTGCATTCAGCCCAGGAAAGGGATAGACTTGTGCTGGGGGAGAAACAGCCCCAAAGAAGCCAGTGGCCAGTGTGGCTGGAAGTGAGCTGTCTCTACACAGGTGGTGTGGAGGAGTAGAGGACCCGGGCCCAGGAACACAGCTCCCTGGGCAGGGTGTTCAACCCCTCCCCATCTGTCAGGTAGGGGTAGGAGGGTGAGAAGATCCACAGTGTCAGGGGGAGTTGTTGTGAAGGGGCCCTGAGACCCACATGGAATTCCTCTGACACAGGGCTTGTCCCTACAGATGCCTGATAACAAGAGTTAGCTGGAACTGATGTTCTACACACACACCCTGCGAGCGGACAGGCTGGGGAGCACAGTAGGGGAGAGGGGTCAAGACCTGAGTGATAATCTGCTCACCCCTGCCTTCCTGCTTGTCAACGTCATCAGACCATTTAGACAAGCCCAGGCCCAGCTAGGGACCATGTTTTTATATGGGTGGCCCCTTATCACTCCAGGACTTGCCTGGCTTGAGTTTAGAAGGAACATAATGCTTCTTGATACCAAAGCACCGAGGCAACCTTCTTGCACCATCACACTGAACAGCTTCTGACAAGCAGGGCTGGAGAGGCAGCCCAAAGGGGCCCAACTGTCTCTAGATGAAGACCACAAGAGGTCCACAAGGACCATAGTCCAAGGACCATGTGTACTGTACACATGCCTCCCCTGTGGGCACTAAATGAAGCCCACCCAGAGTGCATTAGTGATGACAGTGGGTCCCAGTTTCCCGCAGCCTGTCATGCTGGGATCCACTGGCATGTCAGGATATGCCACTATCAGGTTGTAAAGTAACAGTGACTGATGGCTGTCAATCAGCAAGTGCCTGGCACTTAGGACCACCCCAGCCATGAGGCTGAGAGTCTGGTAAGCCTCCAGCTTGATCTTCACAGCTCCTCTGAGAAATTATACCCATTTTACAGATGAGAACACAGGCTCAAGGAGGTTGAGCCCCAGATTAGCATGTAACTCTTGCAAGGGTGACTTGGCCAAAGCTGTTAGCTGTTTTGAAGCCTGGGGACTGCAGCCTTTCCTGCTCCTACCTCTACACATCATGGTCAGTGGCCCCTGCCTCTAGCATGGCCCTAGTGGGATAGCCTGCTAAGATGGCGGTGAGCATCCTTCTCTTCCCAGGAGACCTCACACCCTGCAGATCTGGTGGCAAGCACCCTTGGGACACCCTTGGGACACCCATGGGACACATTTACATGTCCAAGGTGGTTTACCGTGAGGCAGCCAGAGCCTCTATTCTGCCTCATGCATCACCTTTAAAGTCATCAGCAGAGCTCTGATTCCCCAACAATGCATGGTGGAGATTGTTTCTGAACAAAGCAGAAATAAGCCCCGCTCAACTCTGAGGTTGGGTGGAGCTGTTGCTGCAGTGCATAAAATGAGCAGTTCAGAATTACAAACCCAGAAATGGTTATGGAGCTTATTGGCAAAGAATGGGGTGGGGGAGACATAAAAATCTGGATTTGCAGTTACTTTTCTGAACCTTTCTCTCCTTCTGAGCTTGTGTGTCACCTTTCCAGGTCTCTATGTTGAGACATCGGGATTTGGATGGTTAATTGCCCTTGATAAGTTGATGGTAGTTACACATGCAAATCCCTATGCACAGGGGTGAAAACATGGCCCATGAAGCCTTTTTGTTTCGTAATTTTTATTTTAAGTAAATAACCAAGATGGCATTTTACAGTGTTACTAATACGTTACTCTATTATCTCCTGGCAAATTATCTTCTGCAACTTTGAGTATCAGTTCATTTAACTGACTCTAATTTTGAGCTTTAAATGCTTTGCAAAACCTTGCTTTTTGCTAGACTGAGACCCCCATGTTATAGGCTGAGAACCTGGTGCCTTGCGCACTGCCCCGCCCCGCCCCTGCCCCAGCCCCAGCGAGAATCAAGTGTCTAGGCTCTTGGTCCAAATGTGCTGATTCGGGAGAGCTCTGTCTGGTCTCTCCGTTTAGATGATGAGGTAACCGTGGGGAAGTTCTATGCCACTTTCCTGATACAGGACTACTTTAGGAAATTCAAGAAACGGAAAGAACAAGGACTGGTGGGAAAGTACCCTGCGAAGAACACCACAATTGCCCTACAGGTGAATTGTCATCTTGTTTTGTTTTCTCTTTTCACTAACGATTTTGTAAGCTTATTTGAAATACTAGAGAGCTGCCTATTCATGGTTGAGCAGTACCACAAGGATTTTGTTTAAACTGAGATACTACACACTCCCCCAAATGTGGACTAGCCATTTCTGGGCCACAAGGTAAGTGCTTCCCTCCCCTTGCCTTCTCCATGGAGCCCTGCACCTGCCACTGCCCACGTGGCAAGGCCTCCAAGGTGGAGGGGAAAGGGCACTGCCCTCACACCCTAGCCCCTCCAGCCTTCTCCAAGGCATTGTCCTCCCAGCAAGCACCTATCTTCCCCATAGCCCTGGGCTCAGGGTTCTGGCTGCCCAGTGAACAAACAGCTTTCCATCTGAACGCAAGTGCTTTGTTTTGTTTCTGTTTGTTTCTTACCCCACTGCTTGTTGGTTTTTGGTCCATTCCAGTAACATCCATCACCTCCTAGTTTGTACTCTGTGTGCGTGTGTGTGTGTGTGTGTGTGTGTGGTGTGTCTGTCTCTCTGTGTGTTGTCTCCTGGTGGCCAGGAGGCCTGCTGTGCACATTCTGTGCTTTCATGCTCTGGCCAGCCTCTGGGCCCTGATCCTCCTCCAGCCCTGCCCTAGGATCCTGGAGTGCGGATGTAGCTTTCAGGAATTTCTGGTACCAACCAGAGTCCAAACAGGTGAAGGATGTAGAATCCTAGGACAGCCCAAAACTCTGGGTTGGGAAGCAAATGTGTGGAGGGGAAAAGAAGTCACGAGAATGCCAAGGACAGGGGAAAGGGAACTCAAGTGGCCAGCAAGCTGTCAGACGCAACTATCCAGATTAATCAGAAGCCCTGTCATCTTTGCTACCCAGAATGCTCTAGTCCATCATGGAGGGATAAACATTTTTTCTATCCATTAAAATTACTTTTATGTCTCTATTATCACCACTTGTCTTCAATTTGGCCATGTAGGTATTGATAAGTTTCAATGTGGAATATAGTCCTTCATTTTTTCCCAGGGGAAAAATGCTCAGCATTCTTTTGTGTCTAAAGCGAAGGTAACAACCAAAGTGAAGTCTCATCTCTGATCTTGCTGGGAGAGAGAATGTGAATATGAATGGCAGTGGATGAGTGGACGAGGAATGTGGGAATATGGCATGTAAATATGGTAGGTTAGCAGATGGCTGTGTATGACAGTGACCTGCTGATTCATGGTGAGACCTCAGCTCTGCCCAGACAGCCACAGGGTCTGGGAGAAGAGGCTGACAGGACCTGAATCTGACTAAAGACAATCTTTGATCTTTCTTTCTCTGATCACATATCCTAAAGGTAGCTCAGTGAATCACATTCTCAGTCAGTCTGCTCACTGCCATCTGAGGCTGCAGGATTTCCCAGTTAAGCTGTCCTTCTTCCAGCTGATCCTGTTCACAGAAGTGACAGCCCACTTTCTGAACTGTAGTTCACAGCTAGCCCTAGAGAGATGAAGCAAACAGAAAAGATGCGTTTACAGATTTGAACAGGTCTCTGGTCCATACATCTGGCAACGTGGCCAGATTAGGGGTGAGGAGGGGGCATGATTCATGTGTTTCTGAGGGCTCTTCTTTAAAGAAGCCTCTGCCTTGAGGACCACACTGGCCATATTTCTGAGTTTCACGGTGTCCTCTGCTTGTAGGGAACTGCTTTCTATTGTAGCAGCCTAGATAGGGTCAGAACACGATGACTTGTCTGGAGGGGCGAGCAAAGGCTTTCACTGATGACTTTCACACTTGGATGCAGGTCTACTTAGACCTTTCCCAAACCCCTGAGACTTCCCAGATTAGATGGCTTCAGTGTTTGTTCTGGTGGTTGGAAATAGTGTTTTGACATTTTAAAATGTGTATAAACAACACATGGCTAAGTCATTACCATATTTCATGTACAGGGTTTACTGATCTTAAGCTGAAGGGTCGAATGGCACTAATACTGTATGTGTAGTTTGCGGGTTGAAAAAAGACTATTACATTGTGTTAAAACAACATTGAGTATTCTCTCTCTCCTAAACATCTTTCATTTTATTGTTTATAGAGTTTCATTTTCTTAGTAAAATTAATGTATTTTGGGTTAGACGTTATCAATACATTCTCACATGATTGATTCTGTTGGGAGTTGAAGCAGTGGCCTAGAGAATTAAGTGGTATTCGTAATCTTGACAGATAAATTCAAAAAATGTATTATATTCTGAAACATTAAAAATAGAAAATTCTTGTCCCCTTGAGAAATAATTCTAATTACATTTTTGGCTTCCTCTTCAATAGAAATGACTGTAGATGTGATTTGTTACTCTATGTTTAATTAGTGTGAGGAAACTCTCCTTTCTGTGTGATGAAATATTACATGACAATGTAGCAGTTTGGAAGATGGTACCACCAGTGTAAGTAGGACAAGGACACACTTCCTGGGGAAGCCCCTGGGAGTGGGCATAGCCGACTGAGAAGTTAGGTGACTTGCTTTCTCCCATGACAGGGCGCCACACAGCTAACAGACTGATTGCTATGGACAGTGGAGTGTGGCCATCACAGTGTGAGCGCAGAAGCGAAGGCGTGGGCATGTGTGCTTGTGCCGTGTAGAGTGCAGTCTGTCTGAACAGCTTTCAGAGTGGGCCTGTCCTCTGCACCTCCACCCCACAGAACGGTTTTCCAAGGCACACAGATGCACTGTGGTTTTAAAGCCTGCGGGCTCTGTCTGATCTCCCTCTGTTCAGGCCAACTGCAGTGTTGCCTGCCACGGGAACAGGATAGCGGAGGAGCTCCTGGGTCTTTGTGTGGGGAGCAGCTCAGCATCCACTGGCCTCTGTGGTCTGAATGAGTGTGCGGTTTCCATCCATACTTCCATCAGCATCATTAGAACCAACCTTCTCTCCAGCCCCTCTCCAGAGGAAGCTGGAGAGAAGCTGCATTAGGCCTCTTTTAATTTTCTCTTACTCATCTGCAATGCATCATATCCACTTTATTTGACTCATCATTCGCTCTCCATCCATTGCTGCTACATCTGAGTGACCTGCAAGTTTCCACAAGGGGCAAATAAATGAAGGAACACAGCCATGCAGCCGTCAGAACTCTCAGTCCCCTTCCCAGCAAATAGCAGTGCACACGAACGTCCCATCAGATCTTCCAAACGAGGACTTCTGTGTGACTTACAGACACCTATAAGTCTAGTTTTTCACAAATGAGAAAAAGAAAAGATCTCACAGTGGGAAAAGTTTTGTTCATTTCTCTTTCTTTTAATGTTCAAGAATCTCCTTTCTGCAAAATATTCCACATGTATTCTGGTGGAATCTGAGGAAACTTTCTGTCCCCCATTTATCCCACATGGGAGCCTGCCCATCTCAATGATAGGACAACTTTAGAAAGTCATTTTTACCTGTTTGGAATCTTGTTTTAAGGAGGAGACCATTATTTCTAGCTATAAAGAATTAGGTTGTCAGATTGACAAACCTATGCCCTGGTGAGACAGGCGATCAAGGGGAGAAGTGGGTGGTATACAGGAAGAGGGTGGCTATCAGGTTCTAATGGGCCTTGATTTGGCCTTCTTCGGGAGGCTCAGTACACACAAACAAAGGAAAAGGCGATCCTCCACAGAGGTGTAGTCAGCAGAGGATCAAACACCTGTTATCATGGCCTCTTAGTCTAAAAAGTAGCAAAACTTTTTTTGAAAGCATGATTCTACTGAAGCCTTACAAAGGCTTTTTAAAAAAATTCTTCTTCTTTTTTTTTAATCTAAGAGGAGAACAGATGCTAACAGATGAGATTTCACTGGTTGATTCATTTGTTTCAGATGCTTGAACGGATGCTTTAGAATTTTCTGCCTGAGCTACGGCACCAACCTGGTTAGTCGGAAGGCGTTTGTGGCTAAGCAGGCCTTGAAAGGGAAAAGTCTCAAGTGGGCTTATTTCTACTGAAACAGCATTTCGGGAGAAATGCAGGAAAAAGCAAACCCAAGGCCCCAGGGAGACCCCTTCCAAGCCAAGCACTCCTCCTCCGGAAGGTGGACGCGGGGCCGTGGCTCATCTGCAGGGCCAGGCCTGCCTGCTGCGGACACTGCTCACAGTGCCTCTTTTTCTTGAGAGGGAACATAAGAGGCTTAACAGTTTTCCTTTCCAAGCAGAGACTCAGAGAAAGGGAAAGAGAGAGAAAAGGAGGGAGGCAGCCGCCCCACAGAGAAATGAAATGAACACAACTTCCTGATGCTGGCCAATAAAAAAAATTAATAATAAAAAGATTAAGCAGACCTATCTAAGTGGGCAGCTGACTCTGTTCCAAAGTCCTGCATCCCTAGTTTGCCTGAACTCCCAAAGACTGGCAGGCCCCTCGGCGCTGAGCTGACAGAGTTCCTTTTATATGCCAGTCTGTCATGACCTCCTGACCGTCCAGCCCTGCACTCTGCAGTGACCCAGTCCAGAATGCAGTGAGAAGCGGACAGGCCAGGAAGCTCAGACACACCCATTGAAACTAACACATACACCCGCATGCCAAAACCAGTCCAGGCAACACCTCAGGTTCCATCTTAACGTGTCCACAAGAGATACCACCACACCCAAACCTCATCTAACATTGTCCGTCTTTAATTCGTGCTCAGAGCCAGTCTGGGGATGCCTCTTTGGAAGTAGTGTGGTCTAGTTTCAAGGACACCAGGAGTCAGGGAACCTGGGTTCTAGTCCCAGCTTTAGTGTTCACTTGTTGCGTGACCTTGGGCAAGACACTTAACCTCTCTGTGCCTCAGTTTCCCCATCTGTAAAATGGGGGTAATAATGTCGACCTACCTCACAGGGCTGTTGTGAGGAATAGCTAAGTGATTGTAAAGCACTTTGAACGTATAATTGCTTATTATTACGACTACAACAATAATAATATCGTATGCCTGTTTACTACCAGAACTTTAAGAAATTCTTGTTTTCCTCTGATCTATTTTCCATTTTGTACTGTAGTTATCCACTGAGAAAGAGAATTCTCCCCTTGTTAAGATATCTAGGCAATGCATAAAGATGTAAACAGAGGTAGTCTACAGATTGCACTTTCACATCTTAAGAACAGAAGACTTTGCCTAAAAAGTTGGCTGGTGAGAGCATCTGATCTCAGATTCTCAGCTGAGTCAGTAGGCAGGAGTCTGTATGTCTGATGCTGAGCCCAGACACCCACAGTGGCAAACTGGGGTTTTAAAATCAATATTAAAAAGTAACTGTAGTTCCGAAGTCATGGAGAAAATTTAAGTCTCTAAACTGTGTAGAAAAAAGAAGAACTATGGGCCCCTTTCACTTGTCCTGGTGTGTGCAGACTAGAGTCTGTGTGTATGTGTGTGTGTGAGTGTGTGCACCCACACAGTGGCAGGAGATGGAGGAGAGAGCCAGAGGGACCCTGGGCAGCCCAGTTCCTGGCAGAAGAAGTTCCTGGAAGAGTGGACACTCTTCCAAGCATCCTGGGAATGCAAGAGTCCCAGAGGCCATGCAGAGGGCAGGAGCAGGATGGTACCAGGCAGCATGCTTCCTGCAGACCTGTCCTAGGCATGACTGGCAGGGTCTTTCCTGCCTTGGGGTCTTTTCTAGTAATGTATGTCTTTTGTGCCTGTGACATTTATCCTTTGGCAGCAGTGGCTCCTTATCCCTGCCGGGACTTACTTGGCCTCCTGTCCTCACTGTGGAAATAGGCCTGGCTCCCAGCTCCACCGCAGATGCGTGGGTGTGCGGGCAATAATAGGTTTGGGAGCTCACAGAAGGTGTTGCAGGTTCTCATAGCAGAGTCCATAAAGCCCAAGAAAAGGTTTGGCTGCTTTACACAGCACCCCTTGAGGTGATGGCGGGGGGGCGGGTCGGAAGCTGGCCAGCACACTCCAGTATGGCTAGGCCACCTGTGAAGATGTTGAAGCACATCTGTACCTGGTATCAATAGCTGTTGCCCCTAGCACCTTGCATTCCCCACCCCTAGTAGCCCAGGCCCTGTCCCAGACTCCTTTGTGACCCAGCAACTACAGTGCTAATGCCTGGCATAGCAAGGGGTCTCTGGGACATTGCTCTGGTCCAGAGGCCCACTTCTGCTCTGCTTAGGCAGTGCCTGGGATGTGTTCATTTATAAGAATTTATTAAGAATTTGATATATCATCCCTGAAAGGGAAGCAGATCAGCCCCATGGGCACAGGTGAGGGGCTGGTCCACCCTCAGATAAATACTTCCTCTGTTTGTCTCTGGCCCACCCCAATGTTGAGTTTGTTCAGTGCTGCAGGATGGTATATGCTAACCCCTCTCTGTGTCACCCGGTCTCAGAGGGCTAGCCATGACTGCCTTTCAAGATCCAAGTCTCCACACACACAGCCTTGGTGAGAAGGCCCCAAACCAATCAGATGGGTGGTGTTTCCACATGCCTTCCAAATAAGTCAAAACAGGAAAATGACAGCTTTCTAGATAGGACTCAGGGAACGTTTAAGTGAAACAAAATTCTGCTTGGCTGGGCCTGGCTGTTGCTAAGGAGCTGCACTGGCTGTGGGTGGTAGCTGAGGCCGTTTTACTACAGGGAGCTAGGAGCCAAGGGGGCCATTTCTCTGACAGCCTTGGCAGAAGAGTGTAGGTTACAGTGTAAAGAAAGTGGTGGGAGATGACTCAAGTTCATTATTTAGAGTCTGCTGACATAGCACCCAGCACCAGAATCCGTGGGGCTACCTCTGAAGCTCTCGGGCAGCAGGTAGGATGGGGACCGGTGTGCCTCAGCTCTTCTCAGATAGTTTACAGTGTGGGACAACCCACTTGTAAATCACCCATCCACAGGATTACCAGGTGCTGTGTTCTAAGTGCTCTTTGAGGACAGTAATTATTATGTTCAAAAGTCTTTGAGAAGACAAAATTACTGAAAGAAGTTAAGGCAGATTATATTCTGAGGGGTAAGAGTTATAGCTTGTTAGTCAATAGTATGTACCTGGTATCTCTCAGTAGCCCAAACACATCATGATTCAATTGTCTATAAGAAGGAACTTGCTGAAACTTGACACTGATTCCAAGGAAAGCAGGTACCTGTCTGAGCTTGTTTTGGGCACGTCTTACACCTAAGAGAGGAGGCTGTTTGGAACAAGGGGAGAGCACATTATTCTAAGGCATGGCTAAAGGCACCCCATTAAGAAGCCAAAGGCTAGCTCAGAGAAGAAAGATGAAAGACATTCTTTCCAAAAGTGGAGAAAGGTCAGCAGAATCATAGGAGCACTGGACAGGGTAGAAAGCCTGGTACCTAGGGAAAAGGTGGTGGTGCCGGTCCAGTGGTTCTGAAACTTCTTGGTGTTAGAACCCTTTTATATTCCTGACAATTACTAAAGACCCTTATATTTCAATATTTACTGTATTAGGAATTAAAACTGAAATTTTTAAAACCCATATGCAAGCACAATGACGCCAGGGTAATGACTTCATCACACATCATGTAGCCTTTGAGAAACCTCACTGTGCTCTCATGAGCTAATGAGAGTGAACAAGGAAAGGATATCCTTGTATTATGCAAATAATAGTGACCTCATGGACCCCTGAAGGTGTCTTAGATGCCCCAAGGTCCCTGGAGCACACCTCGAGAACTGCTCCAGGGAATAACCCAAAGTCCCCCTTAAAGGCTGAAAGTGCTGGAGCCTTTTAATGATCTCGCTTGTTAAGGAGGCTTCCGCGCCGTGGCACTGACCCTAACTGGAGCCTTTCTCTCCCCTCCCAGTCTTTTCCCAGTCTCCTCACTCACCGAGACACGGAACTGCCTATGCCCTGCATGTCCAGCAAAGTTCAGGCTGAGAGCACTACCTGTGCTGACAGAGCATGATCGAAAAAGCAGCAGCTCTCAGTGGCAGAGTGAGACTAAGGATGTGTGCTAGACAGAGGGGCAGTTTCAGGGACAGCTTACAATCATTTGTCATTCCTGTGCTGGCGTGGCGATGTGAGAGCTCTACTAGATCAGTCAGAAGAGGGGTAACCTTGATCAAGTGGCATCTCACAGTCGTGATTGTAGATGAGTAAGCGCGTGATCAAGACTCAGGTCCAGCACTCTGTCCAGGCAGCTGCAATGATTTTGTCTTGGTGGTGATCAAGGTGGGAGTTTGGGAAAGGTGGCACCAGCACAGTGTCGGGGAATAACAAGCTTAGGGATCAAGAGTCCTTGTCAAGGCTTTAACTAGTTTGGGATTGATCCAAATGGGGATAATCTAGGTTCTCCCTCCTTCCTAGGATCTGGTGGAATATAAGTATGTGAGCGCACAACAAAAGGTATAAAGATGATATCAGAATGGCAGTAGTGATCTGTAACTTCTGCTGAGCCTAAATTTTATATAATGCTTTATTATTAGGAAACTGGCAAGGATTTCTTGATTCTGGTGTTAAAATTTGCAACCAAGAATCAAGGTGGAACTGAAACTGATAGCTCTCTCAGATTGTTTGCAGAAAAGGCCATAGTCTGGGTAATTTTTTTTTTTTTTTTTTT
>NW_003852427.1:2997290-3017616 GCF_000181295.1 Otolemur garnettii
CCACAACGCCCCGCTATTTTTTGGTTGCAGCCGTCATTGTTGTTTGGCGGGTCTGGGTTGGGGATTCGAACCCGCCACCTTAGGTGTACGTGGCTGGCGCCTTAGCCAGTTGAGCTTTAGGCGCCGAGCCTCTGGGTAATTTTTTTAAAAAGTTTTCGCTTATCTTCCATTGTGATGGTAACAAACGATTTATATAGTACAACCTCTGGGGTAACACATGGGGGCAACATTAGCATTAACTTTTCAGTGAGGGTGGGAATCACTGTGGCTAACTAAGGGAGTGTCGTGCCCACAATTCCAGCCCTTTTTATCTGACACAGGACTGTTCTCAATGGACACAAAGGCCACCATCACATTTTCCCTGGAGGAAAGCAGTGACAAAGGAAGGGGTGTGCCCGTGTATGATGTGGTGCGGAGGAGGTGGAGGACAGCTTGCAGATGAGCAGGTTTATTGTATAAGAACTTCGTCTCCTGCTCTCTCTTCTAATGGAGCTAGTCTAAAATTGTCCCCTCTGATTGAGTGTGGGCTAAATCATGCTAAAGGGTTAACCAGAACTTGTCATGGATGAGATGATTGTGTGCAGGGCCAACTTGGGCTGAGCAAACCCAGCCTGTGATAGGGAGCAGCCTCTGCCAGGGTGGGTTTCTTTGGCTGGAGTCCGAAAGCCTGCCTCTTGAGCCCTGAAGATGAACGGCCTGGCTGGGTCCCAACTGGAGGCTTACATCTCTTATCTCCACTGCTACAGTGTAGGTGCAGAGCGGGGCTCCGGGCACTAGTGCATGCTTGCTGGGGTGCTGTGAGTGCTGGCAGATGGCTGGTGAGTCTAATAGAGCTAGCTTAGGAAGGCAGGCAGGAAAGCACTTCCACATATCTAGGGAGGGGAGAACCCTAAAAGTGGGCAAGAAGAAGGCACGGAGAATAAATAAATGTTCATATTTGATGTCAAAATATCATAATTTTATGCTACTTGCTTCAGAAATATTTAGATTTTAGGGGTTTTTTTGGTGATTTAATCATTCAATAGAATAAATATCTATAAAATTCCAACTAAATGGTGTCTAAAATCTAAAGCAGCAGTCTACAGGCAAAGCGCCAACATTTCTTTTTTAAAAATATATTTATGGTAACATCTAGCATTTTAAAATCAATCAGAAACTAGGCTTGATTCTGTTTAATATTTTATAAGATTGGACATCTTAAAACAAGTCAATAATGTTTATATTTTATAGCAATTCTGTGTTTATTCGAAACCATAATTCTGCTGATGTGAATGGAATAACTTTATATGGCTTTGTGTTGGTTTAAGTGCTAATGACCACATTTCAATTAAAATATTTTGCTAATTGAAACAGACACAGATAATGAAATATGAAAGAATAGATAATTTTACTGACTGTAAAGTGTTTATTTCAAGAAAAAAATGTTCCTTTTTTCAGGGCTGTGGAAAAAAATACTTTTTTCAAGGGTTTAAGACAGTTTTATGTATTTTTTGGAATTGGAACTTGTGCCTATGGAATTCTGGGGGCAGCCTAAGCTACCTTTTAGCTTGATATGTGTGCTAGAAAAATTTCATTATCATGTTTTGTGATATGTAATAAATTCAGGGTGCTGTGCTTAAGCTTTATTTCAACTCTAGTTTGGGAACATCTGTTTCCCTCACTCCCAACTCTAGGGGACAACCCTCCCCACCCTGTCCCAGATCATACATGAAAGAGTACAGTCAGTTTCTTAACTCTGATGAGATGTGTATTTTCCTGTGTGGAGCAAGATTTCTAACCCTCTGCTTTTGTATCTGGGAAGAGTGATGCTTTCTCTCCTTCTATGATGTCTCTTTAATAAATATGTTGTCGTTATTTGTCTCTAAAAGTGGCTTCTTGGGCCACCTTTCTCCATGATTTATGTTGCAAACAAATTCTCTGTCCCATGTCTGTTCACTGCACTATCTTGTTGACTGAATCCTAATCTTGTGTATCTTTGAAGATGTGCTGGAGACAGTTTTTGTTTTTATTATGCAATTATATGTGTATTTCAGTGACATGTCAACCCGTCAACAGAGGATGATGTTAAAAATTATCCAAATAAATAGTTTTCTATTTCTTTTAATCAGACCTAGTCCAGTCAGTTGAATGACAAATAGGATTATCTGTTGTTTAAACTCAGGCATGTTCCTGGTCCCAACCATCTTGTAACATGAATTACATGTACACCATTTCCTTGGGGGTGTTGACTTTAGTGCTTTGTAACCAATATGTATTTTGTGGAAAAAGCAGCAGGTGTCTCAAACTTTGTCTCTGTCTGTTTGGGAGCCTCAGATACATAACAGACAATTCTTCCCAGCTGGTCCAAAAGTTAGACAATGAAACCCTCACTTAGCTCATCATCCCTTGATAATTGTACCCTAGAGAGCTCTGAATGAATGCATTGCAGGCTGTTTAATACTGCTTGGTACCACCTTTCTTCATATGCTTGCAGCTGTGCTGTGTAAGAGCTTGTTACCAGCATCTCATTAGAATTGCCTTCTTGATGTTTCCATGAGAATGGCAAGTGGGTCCACCTCAGAACCAAATGATCCCCCAGGCTCAGATATGCTGGACTTAGAAATCCTGAGAGAGGCAGAATGAGAGTGTGTGTGTGTGCATGCATGCGCTGGTACATGCCCACGTGTGCGTGTGTGTGTGCATATTTGCATCCTGAGCCTGTGATCAGAGGGACAGGAGAGTGAGAAGCAGCTTTGCTGACCCAGTTCTTCACAGGAATTGTCTGGGTCTCACCAGGACGTGTCTGTCTTTGCCCTATAAGACCCCAGCATTCTTAGCCAGGAACCTTAAAGTTTTGATTCCTGGTGCTTCACCCTTCATAATTCATGAAATGGAAAGACCTGCTACTCTCTTTTCATAGAATGGTTCCAATCAAACCCAACATGATATGCCACTTTAGCATAAGCATCTCTAGTCTCAATTTTAGACTAGCTCCATTATAGAGGAGGCCATTTTTATAAGGGCTTCTGAAGCTCCAGTACATCTTTACTTTCTAAATGGACATCATTTCCATTGGTGTTGGCATCTGCAAAAGGCCAATCTTGAGCTTGCCCACACCAGTGGGGCCTGGCCTAGTTCTCCTTTGCTAGCTGCCCTGAGGTTGGAGCATTAACTGCAGATGGAGACCAGCACAACAAGCATCTCAGACCTTCTCCAGGCCTTCATGAATGCTGGGCTACAGGTGGACAGCCAGCAAAGAGGAGGGACCTCCTGGGACACTAGATCGAGGAGTAGGGAAGAAATACCACTTTCAGATATAGTTCTTTTTCCATTTTTATGGAAAATGATAAAGTAACTCTGTATTACCTATTAGTCCTTAAACTAGCATGCTGTTTTTCTTCAAATTGATGGTTAAAACATCATCATTTTCTCAGAACCAGAAACAGTACCTTCCTCTGTAGATAGTCCATGAGCACCCTGAAATGTTTCCCTACTAATGTCATGAACAATAAAAGGGCTTCTCCCAAGCCCTGTCCCAGTAAAGCAGGATCAGAGTGAGGAAGGCCAGTTGTGAGGGCCTCAGAAATGTAGGATTTCTATGAGTGGCCAGATGGTCTTACACTGCCTCTGGAGGCTGGAGAGCCACTTTGCATTGTGTGGTCTTCAAAAAGTTAGCCCATCTGTTGGTGAGTTCTCAGCCCACACACAGGCCACAGCCCAGGGTACAGGGCCATGGAGGCCGTAGTGCACAGGGCACAGGTGTGTGTGCATGTTGCTCTGTCTGTCATGGTCTGCACAAGCTGGTGGCTGCTGAGTGTTGTGTCGCTCACTCGTTCCATGGTTTGTTAGCAGAGACAGTGCTCTGCTGGTGCCTGCACCTAGGCTCTTCACCCTGGCGGCAGCTAGGCATCCTCACCACTCTCCCTTTACAGCAGCCAAGCTATGCTCCCTGCCCTGCTAAGGGCAGGGGTAAGCGAGGCTTTGCAGCCGAGCCTACTGAGGACTGCCAATTAGACAGGGGCAGGAGCTCTGGGCCTGGCAGACCCCAGGACCAGCAACTGGGCAGTGTTCCCTGTGAGTGCAGACACTTGCAAAGGAGGTTACTGTGTTGCAGGCCTCAGGCATCATGGCCCAGGACCATTTAACCATCTAGAACTCCTGATCTTTCCCAGCAGCCCTTAGACTGCTTCAGTCACGTTCCAACAGTTAGTCCCCTGGATTGCCCTTTGGAGAAGCCTTCCCCTCCCACTGCTGAATCAGGAGGAGGAAAGCCAACACCCAGGCTGGACACTAGGCTCATGTGTTGTCTAACTGGTTCTGCCATTTTTGTTGATCTAGGCGGGATTAAGGACACTGCATGACATTGGGCCAGAAATTCGGCGTGCCATATCATGTGATTTGCAAGATGATGAGCCTGAGGAAACAAAACGAGAGGAAGAAGAAGATGTGTTCAAAGTAATTATTTCATGTCTAGCTACACAATGGCCACTTGGAAATAGTTGGGCAAGACTCCAGTTTGGGCAGTTCTGATCCACAGAAGAGTCTGGAGAATGGAGCCAAGCCCCAGGGTGGAGAGGGGCTTGCAGGCCCTTCCTGTTGACCAGCACCTCTTGTAGGGCCAGGCCAGCTCCTTCCCTGAGCTTTCCCCCTGGTGAGGGGCTTGGCCACTGTCACTGGCCATGTGGATGAGCATCCTTAGTCCTTCCCGCAGCTGCCCACGCTGCCACCTTCTTCCCTGGGAAAGCTGTTTGATCTTCCAGCCAGCCCTCAGCCCCCTGCCTGCTGCCCACCCAACCCAGCTGGGTATGTCACCCCAACTTGGAGCAACTGGAAGAGCACACTTGAGCAACAGCCAAGAGCTTGCCCCCCAGCTTAGGAAATCGATAACCTTCCTCATTTCAGGGGGGCCCAACTGCCATACCAACATATTCACCCTGATCAGCGACACAGGGATCCTATGGAATTTACCTAGAATTTGTTTTTCATGTAGAAAAAAATGACCTAACATAGCTAGGCTGCATCAAATACTTGTTAAATTACCTGGTGTTGTCTCCCATTATTTTGCAGAGAAATGGTGCCCTGCTTGGAAACCATGTCAATCATGTTAATAGTGATAGGAGAGATTCCCTTCAGCAGACCAATACCACCCACCGTCCCCTGCATGTCCAAAGGCCTTCAATTCCACCTGCAAGTGATACTGAGAAACCGCTGTTTCCTCCAGCAGGAAATTCGGTGTGTCATAACCATCATAACCATAATTCCATAGGAAAGCACGTTCCCACCTCAACCAATGCCAATCTCAATAATGCCAATATGTCCAAAGCTGCCCATGGAAAGCGGCCCAGCACTGGGAACCTTGAGCATGTTTCTGAAAATGGGCATCACTCCTCCCACAAGCATGACCGGGAGCCTCAGAGAAGGTCCAGTATTAAAAGGTAACCTTGAAAATGTGTTTGCACATGACACTGTGATGTCTGCTATGTCAGGTCTGCCCCCATAGAACAAGGCAGGTCTCTCCTCTGGGCTCCAGTACATGGAGGAGGTTCCCTTTAGACATTTTTGCAAGAGCCTGTGGTGCTCCTGAGGTCATGGCTGCTTCAGACACATGACAGCCTGATGGATGAGAGCACCTGTCACTCTATATCCCTGTATGGGTGCTCCTTAAAATAGCACAAAATCAAGGCCCTACCCCACTGTGACTATGCATTCTGGGATAGTGGTTGGTGAATTTTTTTTCTGTAAAGGTCCAAAGAGTAAATATTTTAGGCTTTGAGGACCATAAAGTCTGTCTTCCAACTACTGGATTCTGCCGCTATGGTGTGAAAACCTCTGTAGACAGCATGTGAACTAATAAGTATGTGGCTGTGTCCTAGAAAAGCTTTACTTATGGACACCAAAATTGAAACTTTTTATATTTACATACGTGAAATATTTTTCTTCTTTGGATTTAAAAAAAATCCTTTATAAATGCAAACCTTTTAATAGCTCATGTCTATACAAAAACAGGTGACAGGCCCTATTTGGCCAGTGAATCATGGTTTTCTAAACCCTACTCTAGGAGGCAGCCTGATATCTGCATTTTAATGGTTTTTTTGAAATATTTAACTTTCGTCTTCTCCCTTCCTCCCTCCCATATTATGGCTTTCCTGGATAGAACCCGCTATTATGAAACTTACATTAGGTATGTGCTCCTTACCTGTGTTTTTGTGTGGAATAGTGTGTGTTACATTGCTGACTGGCCTCTCTGGATGCCAAGGGATGAGAATTTCTTTGTGCAAACTAGCCTGATAGGTTATCATAATTCAGGGCTGTGGACTCGGAGGTCAGAGGTGGTTGCTTCTCTCTAAGCAATGATGCTTTCAGGTACATAACAGTCTAGGTTCTTACTGCCCTCCAGGTCTGGTGTCCACACATGCCTATGGCATGCCCCATAGGCTCCTGCAGGCTGATGGTGGCACCAGGGGCCAGAAGTGTGTGGCTGGGCAACTCCAGCTGCTCTTTGGGGCCAGGCTTCTCCTGGGGGCTTAGTAAGAGCGTGACCCAGACCTCGTGAAGACCAGGAGCTGTCTTCTCTGCCATCTCCCCTGTAGCCCCTAAGACAGATGCAGTGCGCTCTGCTCCACACGTGTTGACCTGAGTTGAACTGTGGGCAGAATGATCATTCTGTTGGAGCAGGAGGAGGATAGGTCTCCGGTTTATGACATCAAGTAAAGTCAGGAGCCTCATGGGCCCATGGAGGGTGTGAGAGAGGGAAGACCTGTGAGAACACACCCTCCTTCCTTTGGTGAGGGGGTGGTGTCACCGAGCCTACTGGTTTTCCTGAGGATTGGGCCAAGGTGAGCCAAGTTTCAGGAAGACTTACCACAGTTCTGAGCCAGGGTGGCCTTTGAAAATTTGGCTGGCATTTCCCCTGTGGTGCTGGACCTGAAACTCACCTTGCCTGTGCTGGTTTGATAGAGCAGCAAGGCAGTGGGGAGGAGGCCCTTCTGTTCCAGCTTCTGAAGTCAACAGGCGCTGGAGCCGAGGGGCAGGGGAGGAAGAAGGGACCTGAGCAGAAGACCTGCCAACATGGGGGCTTTTCTGTGGGCCACCGGCCACTGTTTGTGTTGTAGCACTCTCGGTCCGTGTTCTTGCTCCTTTGGCTCCCAGGCTTCTGGACATGCTGGTTTGGCACCAGTGTTGTGCAGTGTACTAAGAGATCCACACTCAGACACACATGGCACTGTTGCCAGAAGCCTGACAGTCCAGTCCTGCCTGAGGCAAAGGCAGGTGGGGAGAAGCTGGGCATGCCTTGGGCAGGGCTGCCAGCCTCAGGCTGAGACAGGCTCTCAGATCCTCTCTCCCAACTGCAGATCCGACTCAGGAGATGAGCAGCTCCCAACTATTTGCCGGGAAGACCCAGAGATCCATGGTTACTTCAGGGACCCCCGCTGCCTTGGGGAGCAAGAATATTTCAGCAGTGAGGAGTGCTATGAGGACGACAGCTCGCCACCTGCGAGCAGGTGAGGTGCCCTGGCTCTTGGCCCTTGGTGTTCTGCCTGCTCAGCAAGGCAGGCCACTGGAGGCTGCGTGCAGGCTCCCCTGGAAAGCAGATCAGGAGGGAGAGTCAGGGACACAGGCCCACAGAGAGGCAGAGTGGAACTGTTCTTTCACACTTGTCACCTTATTTTCACCTGGAGCCTCTGAGGCCTTTGAGTAAAGGCTCTGGAAATGTGAGTGGGGCCTGCCTCATGGCTGGTTGGCCCCTTTATTAGCACTCCCTTTTGAGAGACAGTTTGTATTTAACACTAGGAGCTCTGACCCAGGGGCTCTGTTGTTGTGGAGACTTGGCCAGCCTGTGCTGTGGCTGGAGTCTTCATGAACAGCACCTGCTTCCTGCCCTCTCCAGAGAGCTCTGCCAGAGACAGAGAGCAAGAGGTCAGAGGGGTATCACTCAGAGTGTGCTTCACACGGCTGTCCTGCAGAATGAACATTTGTGGTTAAAATGTGCACTCTGCTTCAGAAGGTGTAGCAGGAGTTGAGGGTGATGAAGGACACCTCCACTCTCTTCTCTGAACCCCATCCCTCCAGAACCAGTGCCCCGGGAAGCGGTGCAGCAGCAGAGCCACCTATCACACACACACCCCCAGCTCTAGCAGCCCTGCCCTCTGCCTCCTTTAGGGCCCAAATTCTGGAACCACGGGCTCTGCTTCCTTCTTTAGGGCCTTTGCTCACACCATGTTCCCACCTGGCAGCCTCATTCCACCTTCTCTCCAAGAGCCTGCTCCAGAGTCTCACTTTGCATCTCCCTGCCTGGAATGAACCTCCTCTCCCCAAAATAAAAACCACAGAACCCACCACAAGACCCTCTCTTCCGGCACTGACCTTTCCAGCTTCCCTTAGCCATCTGTGTGCTTGTGGGGATGCATTATGTGTCTTGGCATCCCTGGTGCCCAGCCCAGCAGCTGGCAGAGGGCAGGTGCTCAGGGGAGAGGCTATCACCAAGGAAGGGAGCAGGTGGCCCTCCAGCTTCCAGGGCATCTGCAATCCACATCTGGCCTGGGCTGAGGGATGGGAATGACCAGCACAACACTCATCACAGGCCTCTGCCCTGCACCTGCCCTTTCTCTCTCCCTAGAATCTTCCATCTTCACCAGGGGCCTCTCAGGACTGTGCCCAAAGGAGGTATAGGGAGGAGTGTGCAGGAGCTGGGTGGCAAAGTGTGTTGGCCTGATGCTCACATGCCCCTTCTCCTTTGCCCTCCCTGAGTAGGCAAACCTATGGCTACTACAGCAGGTACCTGGGCAGCAACTCAGACTTCGAGAGGCCCCGAGGCTACCATCACCCCCAAGGCTTCCTGGAGGACGACGACTCACCCGTGTGCTATGATTCACGGAGATCTCCAAGGAGACGCCTACTACCTCCCACCCCAACATGTGAGGCCAGATTTTTTGTTTGGGGTAGAACCTTCCACAGAACAGTGTACCTCTCCCCCAGCCTGCTCCAGGGCAGTGTGACAGACATGTCCTTCCCTGTCAGGGACCTTTGGTTCCCAGGACTAGTCCTCTGGTTGGAAAGTGCAGTGACATCCTTGTTTCTTCTCCATATCCCTCCTGGAGAGCTCTAGTCCCTCCAGCGCTGTTCTTGACTCTCTTAAAGAAGAGAGAGAGCAGCAGGGGCCCTAAAATTGCACATGCACGTCTGATTCTGGGCCTGTTGTACATATTATTGCCTTTGAGCATAGGATCCACCCTGAGAGGTGCAAACCATGCACATGCTTCTGCTGTAGTTAGCCCAGATCTACTCCGTGAGAGGTGATAGGGAGACTGAGCCCGAGAGGAAGGGCAGGCCCAAATGCAGAGCTGGGCTTGCCCCAGGTCCATCTGGCAAAGGTTCCCCCTCTGAGGGGCACTGGATGCCCTTGGTGCCTTCACTCCTCAGTTCCCACCAGGGCTTCTCTTTCTCCTGTCTGCTCCCCTTCACCTCACATCTGCCAGTGCCTTCTGTGCAGGTGTCGGCCTTTCTGGTGAGCTCTAGGACAGGTGCTCCCATTCTGAGCCATGGAACCCATCCTACAGAGTGGGCACAGGGGCTGGCTGGAGAGAATAGTGCAGCCCTCGCCCTGCCAGCCCTTGGCTGCGCAGTTTGATTTTGGATGTGTGCATTTTGATGATAATTAAAGAATATCGTTTTTGGTGCTTCTGAGGAATGAAGCATATTTTTAACCAGGATTCCAATTAGTAAGCAAAAACAGCCAAGACACATTGGCTCCTGAGCCTACCATGTACACTGTAAAGAATGCCGTTGGGTGGTACCCAGGCCTGCTGCCTCGCTCCAGCTGTCCCAGCCCCACTGGGGCGTGTACTCAGTCTCATTCCATGGTTAATATTTAATTTCGTAGCCACAAACACATGCTGCTAAATGCAGCCACTTCATTCTCCATGAATACTAGATGAAGCATGTGTAGGTGAGGTTGGATGGGGCCCTGCTATTTCCACTGCCTTCCTCAGCCTGTGCCTTTGCTGGTCAGGCCAGTGAGCATGTGAACACCCTTGGGCCAGGGTGATGGAGGAGCCTGGCAGGCAGAAGCAGCTGCCCTTTGGGTTTGTAAGGTGGTTTTACTTTGCTTTACATCCACTTACACCTTTGGCAGGGGGGATGTTTTACCTCTCTGGCATGTGTGCTCAGTGACAATGGGATTACTCCCTTCTCTAAACACTGCTGTTCAGAAGACAGGAGGTGATGGGCATGCAAGGACTATTTTAGGAGTGGAAAGACACTATACATGTGGGCAGGACTGTTACTCTCCTTTTCTGGCTCTGAGCCTCTGGCCCTGATACCAGATCTCAGGTCCTAGAGGCTGTGCTGACAGGAAGCCTCATGCTCTGTAGCTCACTATCACATCAGGCCCCTGGTACCTTCTGAGGAAGGCACCTGTTTGTGTTTCACATAGACATCTCTGCCAGTGGCCCCAGAATGCCCCATAGTATGCGTGGGCCTGAGAGACCAGACACTGGCTGTCTTGTTCCTCTCTGGGCAATGGCTGGCCAAGGCCTAGCCTGGTCTTCCTCACAGTCCTATCCCCACAGAGGCCTCTCTGGGCTAGTCTCTGAGGTTTTCTGATATTGGAATTAGGCCCATGAAGAGTTTTTCTGGCCCTGTGAGTTTAGAAAAGCAGATGTCAAGATAGGAGCTGTTGAAATTCCTCAGCCACTGCCTTGCAAACTCTAGGTGAGGCCCTGAAGCAGCCCCCTTGCAAGGGTGGTGGGGTTTCCAAAAGGACCCAGAATTCAGACTAATCTCCTGGGCCTGGGGCCCTATTGGGCTGGAACCTGTGGATCTCTTATCCCTGCTCTGCCTGTAGCTACTAGGAACAGCTGTCAGTAAGATGTGCAGGTCCTTAAGGTTGATGGTGTTCTCTGTTGTTTCCCTCAGTCTTTTCTAATGAGAGAATTTGCTTATTACCTGGTTGAGCAGGTCAGTGTAGGTAGAATCCCTCTGGAAAGTGACAGCGGGCAGTGTCTGTAGGGTTCTAAAGTGCCCAGCTGAAATGCCCTGTTCCCCTCAGCACATAGGGCAGTATACTCAGAATACTCACCCTCTGGGCAGCCATAGCTCCTCCTGGGAGCAGGCAGACATTTAAAACTAGTAAGTTTATGCTTTTTGAAAACATCCTTTTATTCCCTCCATTTTCCCCTCCAAAAATGCAGAGACCTCACTATATAATTTTTTCTCTTGGAAATTCTGCTTTCTTCTTCCTGGGCTCTCTGCTGAGTGTCTGGTGGAGGGCAGGAGGGCTGACTCCTGACAGACAGTGTCACCACAGGGAACTTGCATCACAACTACATGATGTGATGTGTTTGCCTTCTTAGCCCACCGGAGATCCTCCTTCAACTTCGAGTGCCTGCGGCGGCAGAGCAGCCAGGAGGAGGTCCCGCCGTCTCCCATCTTCCCCCACCGCACAGCCCTGCCTCTGCACCTGATGCAGCAACAGGTAAGCTGGCCACCTGCCCGGGCACACCTGTGTAGGACTCGCCCTCAGGATGCTCTCTTCCCTTGGCCACCACTCCAGGGGTAAGGAGAGAACCTTCACCTATAGTCTGGTTCAGTCCTGTACCAGCCCTGTCAAGTAGATGCAGCCATGAACTCCATTCTGCCTGGGCTCACACAGGTGAGTGACAAGTGGGGGGGGGGGGTTGTTGTTGTTTTTGAGACAGAGTCTCACTCTGTTACCCAGGCCAAAGTACTATGGCATCAACCTAGCTCACAGCAACCTCAAATTCCTAGGCGCAAGTGATCCTTCTGCCTCAGCCTCCTGAGTAGCTGGGACTACACAAACACCCTGTCCAAAATGCCAGGCTAATTTTTCTATTTTTAGTAGAGATGGAGTCTCATTCTTGCTAAGCTGGAGCAATCCACCTGCCTCAGCCTCCCAGAGTGCTAACTAAGTTTACAGGAGTAAGCCACGGCACTGAGCCATAAACTGGTATTGTATCCAAGGAGTCAGCTTCCAAAGCCAGCCTCTGCCTAGTGCACGGTCTCCTCCCACCTTCCTTCTTGGCTGTGAATATGGGGCTTGGTGCAGTCTGAGCCCCAGAGAGTGGTGGCCACTGATTCCGAACAATCATGGCAGCCCTTTATTTGCTCTGAGAGGTGCTTCCTCCATTAAGATGAGTTTACAGAGCTGTCTGTGGGCAAGGGCCCTGTGGTTAAGAGTGTGGGCCAACCTCCCCACCCACCTGCTAGGGGAGTGTGGTCCAGGGAGAGTGACCAGGCCACAGTGAGGGGGACTGGATGGGAGGGTAGGGACAGCTAGAGCCCACTTACCAGGGCTTTACCTCAAGGACAAGAATATGGTGCTTTTTCTTTCTGAAAATATCACATCAGAGATGCCATCCATTTGTTGGGGTGGGGGTAGTGGTTAAGGGGGATTACAGCCTGCCATGAACACCCATCTGGGGGGCAGAGCCAGTCTCCCTGCAGGGTCCTCACCCAGAGTCCTGACCGTGGAAATACTCGGAAAATGGAAATCTGCCATTTCAGATCTTCTCTTCCAGTCTTTGCTAGCTGTTTACTTCTCTGCCTTCACTTTTTATGATGTTTTATTTCTCCACTGTGTCATGGCAGAACCAAGCAGGCCCAGAAAGCTGTAAGGGCAAGTGTCCAGCCCCAGGTCTTAGGAGGTCATGGCTTCCTATTTCGCCAGGAAGCCATGCTGTTTGCACAGAGTAGGAATCCCAGGGCGCCCTCCAGGGTGGAGCAGAGGGGGCAGGACTTGAAGCCACTGGTTTAGGCTCTTTTGTCTGAAAGCACTTCGGTATTTAGATCCTGAGGGGACTGAGTGGTGCGCTCTCACTCACAGCCTGCCTGTCTTCCCAGAGTCTTTATCACTGAGCAGCACCTCCATGACCTAGCACCTGCTAACTCCCTGGGTACAGTCACAGGAAATGCATGACGGATTTGGGGAAAAAGAAAGCACAGCCTCCCAGGAAGCCGAACTTCTACTGCCAGTTCATTTAGTTTACTTCAGTGTGTTTACTTCAGTGTGCTCATGTCTTTTTAAGTCCTATTCTGTGTTGGCCCCAAAGAGCAGCCCCATGCTTGCTCTATTTGGAGGAGTCGTGAGACCCAGACCTCTGAAAACCTCAGGTGCCCCCACTTTCCTCTCTTCCCTCAGATCATGGCGGTTGCAGGCCTAGATTCAAGTAAAGCCCAGAAGTACTCGCCTAGTCACTCAACCCGGTCATGGGCCACCCCTCCAGCAACCCCTCCATACCAGGACTGGGCACCATGCTACACGCCGCTCATCCAGGTGGAGCGGTCGGAGTCCTTGGACCAGGTCAATGGCAGCCTGCCGTCCTTGCACCGCAGCTCCTGGTATACAGACGAGCCCGACATCTCTTATCGGACTTTCACACCAGCCAGCCTGACAGTCCCCAGCAGTTTCCGGAACAAGAACAGTGACAAGCAGAGGAGCGCGGACAGCTTGGTGGAGGCAGTGAGTATGGCTCTTGGCCATGGGAGGACAGGCTCCATGGGCAAGGGGCAGAGCCACGAGAGCCAGCCCACACAGCAGGAGCAGGCTGGAGTGAGGGCTGGCTGTGGAGCCAGGGTGTTGCCGTTGGAGTCTTCTTAGCAGCTTGAATGTATTTAAAACATGAGTGAAAACTGGATGCCATGGCCAGTTCTCGTAAACTGTGCCAGCAGCATGTGTGCTTTCTTCAGGTACTCCTAACTTATACCAAACTTCTTCCCCCACTGGGTTTCACTCTTGTTGGGGCCATGTCAGTTCCATGACATTTTCAAAGCCAAAGCTGTTTACATGGGTTATCACAAATGAGGGCTAGTAAATGCAATTGAGATGACTCCCCAGAGCATGTGATACAGTTAGTGCTGGAGTTGATTTTTCTGTCATTCCCAACCATCAATCCTCTTTCCTGTACAGGTTTTGATATCTGAAGGCTTAGGACGCTATGCAAGGGACCCAAAATTTGTGTCAGCAACAAAACACGAAATCGCCGATGCCTGTGACCTGACCATCGACGAGATGGAGAGTGCAGCCAGCACACTGTTAAATGGGAATGTGCACCCCCGAGCCAATGGGGACGTGGGCCCCACCTCACACCGACAAGACTATGAGCTCCAGGACTTTGGTCCTGGTTACAGTGACGACGAGCCAGACCCAGGGAGGGATGAGGAGGACCTGGCAGATGAGATGATATGCATCACCACCTTGTAGCCCTGTGGGCAGACTGGCCCAGCCTCGGATGGGGCACAGGGGGCCGGGGAAAAGTGCCTCGTAGCTAGGGAGGTTAGGCACTAGCTGGGAGTAAATATTCAATTAGACTTTTGTACAAGTGATATCATGCCTCAAGAAAGCCATAAACCTGGTCTGAACAGGTGCCGAGTGGCGGAGCCCAGCAGTGCACCAAAAGCTTGGCCCAGCTGCAGGAGACAGCAGGTCCAGCCCTCCTGGGCAGGAGGGGTGAGAAGGGCAGATGGGCCTGCCTGCCTATCCCCACGGCATCGCTACCGCTGTGGTGTCTGAGTCTCCCATGAGTGGGATCCCACGTCCGCCTGCGCAAAGGCGTGGCAGGGGAAGGTTACAGGTGATGACCATCACCGCACCTGTGTCATTACCTCAGCCCTCGGTCTAGCATATCAGACAGTCACGGGGTCCAGCATATCCATTTTTAGACCCTTTTCCCCAGATACACTGCTTCCTGGTTCCTGTTTAGCTGTTCTGAAATACAGCGTGTAAGTCAGAACCCATCTACCAGCGGTGGTCATGAGAGGGGAAAGGGACCTTATAAACAAGGTTTTGTGTTGTGTGACACCAGTTTACATATGAGAATATCACTCAGATGGTCAGTTTCTGACTGTCACGAGAAGGGCAACTGTAAACTGGAATAATAATGCACTTGCAACCAGGTAAACTTAGATACGCTAGTTTGTTTAAAAATTATAGATTTACTGTACATGACTTGTAATATACTATAATTTGTATTTGTAAAGAGATGGTCTATATTTTGTAATTATTGTACCGTATTTGAACCACAGCAATATCCCTGGGTCCTAATAATTGTAGTTCCTTACTGAAATCTAGAAATTATTAGTATTTTTACTTGGGATATACAGTAGAAGAAATAGAGCCAATTCTCATTTATTCAGTGAAAATCCTTTGGGGGTAAAATTTTGAGTTCAAAAGAACTTGACACTCCAGAAATTTTTCTAAAATATTTTGAGTCATTGTACGTGTAAACCTATCTTTACACAAGATATACTAGATGACTATTTGCAGTCTTCTTTGGGCAAGAGTTCTAGGATTTTGATATCTTTGCTCCATGGTAGGTTGCAGGTGTTTTTTGTTTCAATAACGCCCTGGTGAGTAAATGACAGAGTAGATGGAGCTGGCTACTCTTCCCCGTGGCATCCAAGGCTTTGGTTTTCTTGGCTGCCCACATGGGATGTTTTTTGCATCTCTGGTGCAGAAATAATCACACAGGTGAATGAAGTACGTCCACTCTTGCCCCCTAGGGACTGGTTTTGCTTAAGTAAGGGGGTGGGGTGGGGGACAGAGGGAGCAATGTGGTGACCTGTAGGATTAGAACGTGGGAGTCTGTACACATCGTATTGTTGCCTTTCACAAAACACTGCTGTACTGTGTGTTCTCTTTGAGGGCTTTAATATGCAATCGGATGAGGGCTGACGTTTTCATTAGAATGCACTCGCACTCCCTTTGTCCTGATAAAAACCCACTTTTGGATAATTAGAACCATCAAGGCTTCTTTTTTCTGTCAACAGATTATGCTGATTTTCTCAAGTTACCTTGGCAAAGATATCCTGTGATCCAAAAGACAGGTAGCAGTTTTGGTTCAAAATTTTTAAATAGAACATAGACAACCCGGTTTTTTTGTTTGTTTGTTTGGTTTTTTTTTTTTTTTTTTGTAAATAACACCCACTTTGTTATGAAGACCTTACAAACCTCTTCTTAAGACATTCGTACTCCAGATCCAGGCAAAAACACTTCAAGGTTTGTAAATGACTATTTCCTGACATAAATCCTTTTTTATTAAAATGCAAAATGTTCTTCAGAATAAAACTGTGTAATACTTTTGTCATATATGGGAGCTCTCCATGCACAGAGCTGGCATTTGCCAGTGAGAGCTTCTGAAGGGGCAGGCACTCTGCGAGGGCAGTTCTGTAATTACGGAGATTCTCTTACCTTCCCGGCTCCTTCGGTGCCAATAGTAACTTAATACCAGCTGCAGGGAGTACCATTTCTCCAAAAGGGCTACACCACTGTCAACATTATCTTGGACTCTGTGTCTCTCTGTTGGGTATTGGTCTTACTGTGTGGCTTTAACATCAGGCCAAAAATTGCCATACCAGCATCTGGTGTGGTGGTGACCTTTTCCAAAGTCAGTCCTTAAAAACTGGCATTTTTACAGGCTGCCCCACTTCCTAATATCTGTCTGCTTTAAGCCTGGTTCAACCTCTCATCTAATATTAAATTTTTCTTTGGAAGAAAAATTTGATGTTGTAGAGCATGTTTGTTTTTTTTCCCCCCTTTAGGAAAGTTTTACGAATAAATATCTCTCCTTTTTGGTTTCCCCTCCCCCCAAAATAATTTTTTATCCACAGGAAGAGTACATTTAGTTTCTTCAATCCTTTGTTTTTCATAATCTCACAAAATGGAAATGGCAGTTATGATTTTAATCATCAGCTGACAGTGAAAACCTCATGAAGAACCATCTCTGCTCGGCGTACAGACTTGATTTCCACCCAAACAGCTGGACCCTTGCTTAGCCAGGTAGCAGCTCTCCTAAGAAGCTTTAGAGCTGGAGGCCAGGCTGTGAGGACTCTGAGCTCTGGCTGCACTGGACAGGGTTTGGGTCTCCTGCACCATGCCCCACCCACTTTACTTTCACGTTGCGTGCTTTTTCAGACTTCTGTGTCTTAGCCAATTGTGTTGGCTTTTAGTGTTCTGAGTGAGGGGCTGTGGGTTGATTTTAAAAACTGGCTAGCAATAGAGCTGACGATACACAGAGCCCCAGCTGCCCCCTGCCCATCCCAACTCAAAAACTGAGTCCAGCTGCTTTCATTTGTCAAAAGGTTTTTATTTCTCTAAAATGATCTCTCTCCTCCTCTTCTGGAGACTGGGAGAACAAGAGAAAGAGGAGGAGCAGGCCTAGGCACTGGCTTCCAGTGTTAGGACAGGAGTGACAGTGTGGTCTGGGATGGCCTGATGCAGCAAAGAGTACTTTTTTCTGATTTTTAAGAGAAAAAAAAATGTATGTATTTAATCTCATATTAAGTTGGATTAATCAATGGAAAATAAAATAATTTCTGGGATTAGGACAAGGTTAGGCTAGAGAGAAGAATCCACTTGAATTTATGGGAGTTACTGTGCCTGTGCCGTCAGCAGAAAGGCCCCATGTCTGGGCGCCCACAGCCCCGGGCATGCTGCCGGTGCTCCGCGCCCCCATGCAGCCTGCCAGGCCCTGCCATAGTCTCCTTTATTCCACTAGAACAGCCTCCTGCTGACGCAGCAGCGCACCCATGGGCTTCTTCAACAGGGCAGGGCTCTCTGGGCCCTGGGCACACTACAGCTGTTGTGCTCTTTCAACCATTTTATTTTACAAAGTACCTTCTTCTGTTTTTAGCTATTTCAACTTTTTGCAAAGTAACCCACTCCCCACAAGACGGTAGCGGAGCTTCCACTCAACCCACACTGGCTTCCTCAGCTGCAGCCTGTCTGGGGCTAAAAGCTCCCCCCACGGCAGGAGAATTTTCAGACAGGTTCTGGACATGCAACACTCACTGTTTTTTGTTTGTTTTTTTCTCGAAGCTCATTTCCATGTATGGCTAAATTGTGCAATTGAGTGGAATGCACCTCAATATTCTCGGGCAAGAGGGGGCCTGGACACCATTGAGTAGCGTGATGGACAAGCTCCTTTTATCACGTCATTTTTTTTTTTTTGGGACAGTCTCACTTTGTCACCCTCAGTAGAGTACTGCAGCATCATAGCTCACAGCAACCTCAAACTTTTGGGCTCAAGCCATTCTCTGGGCTCAAGCCATTCTCTTGCCTCAGCCTCCTGAGTAGCTGCAACTACAGGTGCCCACCACAATGCCCCGCTATTTTTAGAGATGGGGTCTTGTTCTTGCTTAGGCTGGTCTCCAACCCATGAGCTCAGGCAGTCCACCTGTCTCAGCCTCCCAGAGTGCTAGGATTATAGGCATGAGCCACCTCTCTCAGCCCCTCATTTTGCTTATGTTAAAATACAGCTGCTGGCCTGAATTTACCATTGTCTCAGAGGCTGACATGCCACACGATGCAGAGATGGCAGAACTAATGATCACCGGCCACATCCATGTCCATACAAGAGAGGAAGGGTCAGCACCGTCATGGTTTGGCCTGGGATGCCCCCTTACACATGCCTAACTTTGACTTCTCACCCCTTACCCAAATCAACACATGCTCTCTGACAGTGTGGGGCCCCCCCAAATGGCTCCCCAGCAGCCGCTCCAAGACCCAGAGGGCTGTGGGGTAGCAGCTGTGGGCATCTTTAGCAGTCAATCTAAAATGCGTTTAGTTCCATTACCTTGTAGGAACAGTGTGGATAAGACATCTCAATTCAAAAATAAGCTACTAGATCACATTACTGAATCATGAGAAATTTAAAAATCAAAGAGCTATGTAAATGCTACTTGTATCTGTTTTTACCCCAGTTTCAGCTCCATCCTGGCCTATCTCCAGGGACATCTAGAGAATAGGAATTAACTAGCCCTGTCCACTGCTGGGGGTGCTGGCTCTGGGTCGTTTCCCAGGGCTGACATGAAAGAATTCTCTCTCAGGCTAGCCACTTCAGTAGGAAGCCAACATCTGGTATGTGGAGTTCACTTTGCATTTCCTGGTAATAGGAAAATCTTTTAAAATGCTAAATCATGAAACCTTTGGTAGTGAAGCCAAGTGGCATTCCCTCCAGACCCCTCTCTTTTTAATGAGGTTCAGAAATCCTCTCATCATGGCTGATCGTGTTTAATTTAAAGAACCAGCGCATGGAAGAAGTGGGCTATAGCCCCTCAGTGACCTAGCAGGGCCCCAGTTACCCACCTCACTGGGTGGCAGACTAGGAAGTGAGAGAACAAGAAAAGCTCACTTTTCTGCCAACAGACAAATTCCCCCCTGAACAGGGACACTGAGGAGTTATGTGAAGCTCAAGCTAAGTACTGTGTGATGCTGCTGAAGCGGGAGGACGCGTCTGGGAGGTCTGGGAACCCAGCACCCGGCTCTCACGGGACTGCCCAAAGAGAGAGGCCTGGGAAAGGACCACTGCCCTCCAGGCAGCAGGACCCTGCATTGGCACCCTGTGAACACAGGACAAGGACATGGCAGGAGTGACCTCCCAGGACAGAGGGAGGAGAGGCCTCAGCCTGAATCCTGGCTTTCCCCCAAGGGCCCACAGGGAAACACCAAGAACAAGGAGCTTGATTCTCTGCCTACCACCAGTCTTGTTTCTCAAGAAATTCTCCAGTTCTCAGCCATGTAGCAGGGTGCCTCCCAAGTTCTAATGTTCTAGACAGTTAAAGGAAGGAGATTCGGAGCAAGGGCTGTGCTGGCCCTCTTAGCTTGTCAGGGGGCAGTAATGGCCTTAACGCTGGGTGTCCAGGGTCCTGGGCTTGTAGACAGGGACATCTTTGTCGCACAGTGAAGGCCGCCCCTTAATAATGTCAGCTGCTTTCTCTGCAAGCATGATTGTGGGGGCATTCAGGTTGCCGCTGACTATGCTGGGCATGATGGAGGCGTCGATGACCCTGAGGTTTTCCACCCCGAGGACTCTGGTCTGTGGATCCACCACCGCAGTGGGATCAGAGGGCTGGCCCATCTTGCAGGTGCATGAGGGGTGGTAGGCACTGTCGGCTTTTGCCCGCACAAAGGCATCTATCTCTTTATCTGACTGAACATGGCTTCCTGGCAGGAGCTCTTCCCCACGGAATGGAGCCAGGGCTTCCTGTGACAAGATTTCTCTGGAGTGCTTCACACACAGACGGAAGCCCTCGATATCAGATTCTGCAAAGGAGAAGAAACAGGTGAAACTCCCCCTCTACATGGTGACCTTACTGAAGGTTCATGGCATAGAGAGGCTCAATAAGCTGCCTGAGAAGACAAGAGTTTGAGGGTGAAGTTCAAGGACATGGGTGCACTGAGGCCCCAGGTTCTTGTTACCTGCCCATTGGTGGTTAGGCTATAACCAAGCAGAGTCCTGGGTAGCACAAAGACAGCAGCCTAGGGTGGTGCCTGTGCCTCAGCGGGTAGGGTGTCAGCCCCATATACCGAGGGTGGCAGGTTCAAACCTGGCCC
>NW_003852427.1:3017653-3024266 GCF_000181295.1 Otolemur garnettii
AAAAAAATAGCCAGGCATTGTGGTGGGTGCCTGTAGTCCCAGCTACTCAGGAGGCTGAGGCAAGAGAATTGCCTAAGCCTAGGAGTTGGAGGTTGCTGTGAGCTGTGATGCCAAAGCACTCTACTGAGGGTGATAAAGCGAGACTCTATCTCTTAAAAAAAAAAAAAAAGATGGCAGCCTAGATGGGCCAGAGACCAGGGTTTAAATTGGGGGTCCAAATGATCTTTGGGGCAGGGATAAGAACACACATCTCACCCCCTGCCCTGGTGAGGCTGTGAGCAGATGGACACAGAGCTGTGAGCCCTTGTTTTTGCTGCATGCAAAGAGGCAGGCCCAGAAAGGTAATTTTCTTCTGGAGACTGCTCAGAGTAACAGCAGGAAAAATGCTGTGTGAGCACAGCAGGGTCTCCTGCACCTCATGTTCTGACAGCTGCAGAGCTCTCCCACTGCATAAGATGAGGTCCAAGTCACTTCCAGGACTCAGGACACTACTGAGCAGCATGTGCCTGTTTAAAGCCCGGAGTTTTAGGGCAGGGGGAAGAAAATGGTAACTTGTGTCTCCAAGTGGGACCAGAGGCAGGACTGGGAACAAACAGGAGCCCCATCAGGCACTCTCATTCAAACCCAGGCCAGGTGAAGGCAGCTTCTGAATTACCTGTTGACAAGTAGTTGGGCTGGATCACCGGGTGGTCCTGTGGATTGGCACTTTTCAGTTTGATCCATCCCACACTTGTGCTCCTCATGGGCCCCACATGCACCTAGGAGAACAGAGAGGAAGGAATGATCCTCGCCAACCTCAGTAGCTCGGAGGGGCTCTGGATGTCCTGCAGGGTGCTCTCTGCTTCCAGAGCCATTAGGAGCAGGTGCACTCGGGCACTGCCTCCTCTTACCCACTCCACAAAGGGTCAAAACCCACCCCAGTGACTACTCCTTCCAGGCCTTCTGGGGTCCAGTCATGTTTGTTTGTCCCACTATGGGTGCTTGGGACCTAGACATCTGTCCTAAGCTGGGTGCACCACACAGATTGCCTCTCTGGGCTCCCCTGCTCCTCTCCCTACTGTGAACACCAGCCAGCTGGAGGGCAGGGGACAAGCTTCTGTGCCCGCTCCCTTGAAGGCCCTGTGCTGCAGAAGATGAGAGCATCTTCCCTTACTGAAGGGGAAAAGGAAGCGTCCCATGGATCAAGCCTCCATCTGCTCACCTGATAAGCCTCTTGCTGGGTGGAGACCCGCCCATGGTCAATCACTTGGGATGGCAGGAAATGGAACTGGATGTCTGGGTGTGGGACCCCAGGCTTGCTGCGGATGAACCCCCCTGTTTCCAGATGGGCAGAGGCTCCATACCCTGAAAATGAGGAAAAGACCAGGCAGAAGAGCCAGTCAGGGCAACCACCTTTCTCCCAGCTTCCATCTGGTGCCTGGGTCCAAGCCCTGTCCACCCACATCTGTCCTCTTCCCCTGGTGGCTCATCTAGCACCACTGCATCAAATATCAACTCCACGGGGACTTCAGCTTGGCCCTCTCCTGGGCCAGTCCCACCAACTAGCACAACACACAAAACATAGGTGTGCAAGAAACATAGTTTGTTAAATGAGTGGGACTTCAAAGCACCGTTTCCTGACCTAGGTAGCACCCTAAGACACAGCTGAGACACAGCTAGACACAAATGAAATTGTTGAAAGATGGATGCTGATTCCTCAAGGTCTCTCCTCTGCACCTCTTCTCCTGGTTCCTTGGACCCCACATGGTGTCTAACTCAAGGCCATCCACTTCCATCTATAATGAAGAGCCACATCTAACCTCCAGCAGTCATACTTGAGCAGTCCCACACCGAGCAACTTAGTTGCTCGCTAGCCTGCCAGGCAGGAACTGTGTAGCCCTATCTTGCAGATGGGAAAACTGAGGCTTATGGCTAAAGTAAATGCCAAAGTTCAGCATCAAGCTCAGCACTGAGGCCAGAGCCCTCACTTAGTTGATTAGGAAGGCGGCCACAATGCCCACAGACCATCTGCACCCAGGCCACAGGTGAGCATGCCCACCTGTGAACTTCCAGAGCCACTCCAGACCAATGTGGACCATCTTCAGGGGCTTCTGTGCTGAGTGGAGGGTGATGGGGTGGGTGCATGCCTGCTGAACGTATATCTCCAGATGGTCTTGCAGGTTCTGGCCAACTCCTGAAATGGGAAGGAGTAGTCAGGAAAAATGGCTTCTCCATAGAGCCCTGGCTTTGAAAAATTTCCCCTATCCACTGATTTTCTGGGCCAGCTCCTGCTTGATCCCCAGGTCTGTCTAAAGGCTGCCTCCCAGAGACACCAGGCACTCCCAGCCAAGCCCGGCCCCTCTCATGCTCTCGAGGGCAGCCACCAGGTGCCCTCTGTCCATCCTGCTCAGCTGCACCCTCCATGGGGGCAGAGCCCACAGCTGGAACAGGCGCTGCTTGGTGAGTGTGATGGCCAAGTGGCCAGACAGAAGCCCAATGCACTGGGCAGGTCACTGTCAACAGAACCACACTCCCATGGGCCCTTCACAATGAAGCTTGTGTGCACAAGGGCCCTGTGGGAGCAAGGGTTACCAAGGGCAAGAAACAGAGCCAGGCCCTCAAGGTCATCGATGGTAGTTTATGTCAGAATGAGACAGGCAGGCTCTGCAGCGCTGAGCCGAGCACATGGACAGGAACACAGAGCCTGGACCCCATCGCCATGGAGCTGCTCTGGGGACGTGCTTGCACCCCTTCCAGCAGGATAGGAGGCTGGAGAGGGAGACAGAAACACCATGAAGACTCAGGGTCTAGGGGTGAGGGTGTCTGTCCACAGAGAACAGGGGAAGGACATGACATTTCCAAGGAGCACTCTTGCTGTCTCCCTGCTCCGTAAAGAAAATACAAAAAGGCACTTAGTTGAGCAGGGGCAGACTTTGGGGAGCAGTGAAAGGGACTTACCAGGCAGGTGGCACACCACAGGGATGCCCAGTCTCTTGAGGTCATCTGCATTGCCGACACCCGAGAGCATGAGCAGTTGTGGAGAGTTGATGGCACCTCCACTCAGGATCACCTCTCTGCTGGCGTAAGCCTGGAAGGGGCAGAGGGCCAGCCAAGTCATGCTTCCCAACAAGCCAGCTGCTGTCCTGCCTCACGGGTCAGTGCCCTGCTCTAGCTGGCACCATGAGAATGGGCCCACACTGGCAACTGTGGCACATCCCACACCACAGGGTCGTAGGACAGGACACGAGGGTGTAAGTGGACTAAATGAAAGCAAGTGGTCTAAATAAGGCAAGCAGTGAGCCAGATCCACACCTGAGGTGTAGAACAATCCAACACCCTGCTACCAAGGAGGAGCACAGTCACATCCAAGGATGTTCAAACTCTTAACCCCATAACCTCCTGTCACATTGGTGCCCTAAAATGCATGGAAGGCACTGGGGACTGCTCTAAGGTAGGCGTCCCACACAGGCTCCCAGGGCACCCTCACCAGGGTGCAATGGGCCCTCTGCAGGTGGCAGGGCTGGGGCTTGCTCACTTCCACCAGCCCACTGATGCTTGTGAGACCCTAGGGAGAACCCATTAGGCCACTGCCACCAGCTATTCACTCCTCATCACAGGGATGAGAGCGTGTAGGGAGGAGGAGGGCGTGACCTCTGCCTGCCCTAAGCCTGACCCCCAGGGTCCCTGCCTGCACTTGTCCTTCACTCACCCTGTGGCTCTGGCCATTCTTGACATACTCCACACCCACTGCACGGGTGCCCTCAAACAGCACCCTATTCACAAACGTCCGGGCCTCGGCCTTGAGGTTGCTGCGGCTCAGGGACGGGTGCAGGTAGGCACAGGCTGTGCTCCAGCGCTTGCCTGCAGGATGAGCAAGGAAGTCAGGCCTGGCCTCACCCTTCTCCACTGCACGTGCCCTGCCCTGACTTTGCAAGCCCTGTCAAAACAGCAAGGCTGGGACCAAAAGACCCTGCCCTGCTGATGTCCACATCTGCCTGTGATCCCCTGGGGACAGGGAGAAAAAGAATCTTCCCCTTTGACAGGATGACACAGAGACCAGGAACAACTGACAGATGGAGAAGAACCCTGAAGAGGTGGGCAGGAGCCCAGGGCAGCCTGGCCTCACCTCAGTCCTGCTGTGAGCAAGACCTGTCACCACTCTATGCCTCAGTTTCCCCACCTATAAAGGATGGACGTGTCCCTGGCAAGGAAAGGAGACAAGGAGAGGGAGAAAGAAGCCCACATGCTCCTTGCTGCCTCTCCGTGCCTCAGCTTCCCCACCTGCAAGTCTCTAAAGAACTTTGGGCTTCTTGTCCTCTGATTCTCCATTTTCCACACCAATAGGGGCCAGAGGGCCAGAGGCCCAGAGAATGGGCTTTTTTTTTTAGACAGAGTCTCACTATGTTGCCCTTAGTAGAGTGCCATGGTGTCACAGCTCACAGCAACCTCAAACTCTTAGGCTTAAAAGATTCTCTTGCCTCAGCCTCCCAAGAAGCTGGGACTACAGGCATCTGCAATAATGCCTGGATATTTTGTTGTTGTTGTAGTTGTCACTGTTGTTTGGCAGGCCTGTCCTGGGTTCAAACCCGCCAGCCCTGGTGTATATGGCTGGCACCATAGCCACTGAGCTATAGGCACCAAGCCCTCATGGGCTTTGAGTTGTATTCTGTGGCATGGAATGCAATAAGTCACCATGATGGGGGGCAGATTTTTCTTTTTTTTAAAAAAAAAAAAGGAGGAACCAGGTGGATGGGGAAAGATGGCCGCATGCTACCTTCATGGATGGTCATGTCCGCCCAGCCAAAGCCTTCTTGCTGGAAGCCGTTCATGTCTTCAGTGAAGGGGTAGCCGGCCTGCTTCACCGCATCCAGGAATGCCTGGTGCAGCAGGTGGTTGGTCTTGCCCCGGGACACGTGCAGGGGGCCTTCACCACCACGGTACCTGCTGGCACCCAGCTCGTGGCACTGGGCCTTGCGGAAGTAGGGCAGGCAGTGTGCATAGTCCCAGCCCTCAGCGCCCTCAAGGTGCCAGCGGTTGTAGTCCTCGGCATGCCCCCGGACATAGACCATGGCGTTGAGGGACGAGGAGCCTCCCCAGACGCGGCCGCGTGGCCAGTACATCACCCGGCTGTCCAGGCCCGGCTGCGGCTCCGTGTGGTAGTACCAGTTGTACCTGTTGTTACACAGGTTCATCATGAGGGCTGCTGGCATGTGAATCTTCCAAGATAGCCGCTTGCTCCCTGCACGCAGGTCCTTGGGCCCAGCCTCCAGCAGCAGCACGTTCTCATTGGGGTCCTCTGTGAGCCGACTGGCCAACACACAGCCTGCAGAGCCTGCACCCACCACCACGTAGCTGTACTCCTCCTTGTTCTTGGAACCCACACTGGCCAGACCACGAAGGCCCATGAGCTGCTGTTGCCCCAGGGTTCCCCATGCCAGGGCTCCCTGTGGGCCCAGGAGCCCTTGCCTCCAGCCTCGCAGGACATGCCACATGCTTCTTGCCCAAGTCTTCTTATCCACAGAGGGGAATGAGGTGATTCAATTTTTCCTAAAACAGGAAAAGGAATTTAAAAATCTTAACTCTGGGCTCGGCGCCTGTGGCTCAAGAGGCTAAGGCGCCAGCCACATACACTTAAGGTGGCAGGTTCGAATCCCCAGCCCGGGCCCACCAAACAACAATGATGGCTGCAACCAAAAAATAGCCGGCACTGTGGCGGGCGCCTGTGGTCCCAGCTACTTGGGAGGCGGAGGCAGGAGACTCGCTTGAGCCCAGGAGTTGGAGGTTGCTGTGAGCTGTGAGGCCATGGCACTCTACCCAGGGGGACAGCTTGAGGCTCCGTCTCAAAAAAAAAAATCTTAACTCTGCAGGCATGTGCAGAGTCAGCCCCCCCAAGTGGGCAGCCATGCTGCACAGGCTGTGGCCTGCTCACCACAGGCCTGCCCAGAGCCAGGTGGGCAGGCCCAGCCCCAATGGTCACCACACTGAGGACTAGAGGGAGTGCCAGTTACACCTGTGCCAAGATGGACAGGCATAGGAATGGCCTTCCCTGTGCCATCTATGCAGGAACCTGGAGGGGGGCAGCAGTCTGCCTACTGGAAAGGAAAGGATTGAGAAGGAGAGAAACAAAACAGGGCACCTGCATCCATTTGAGACTGCTACCCAGCCCCTACCAGCTGCTAGGCACTGCTTTTGTCTCTAATAATACATAGAAAGACATCTACTCTCAAAACTGATGGTCTAGGGCCACGGTTAAGGACCAGACTTAAGTAACAGAGAAGGTCAGAGTGAGAGGCATGAGACTATGGAGCTCAAAGCCTTTGACCTGACAGGGTAATGGGGTGTGCTAGAGTGGTTTTATGCAGCAGACAGGGTCAGAGCTACACTCTTCAAATACTACTCTGTGGAATGCTAGAGTTTATACAGAGAAATGGCAATAGCTTTTGGTGGGTTCTTTCCCAACAACATTCAAATCAATCCCAACATACTTAGCGTACAGAGGTGGAAAAGAACCAGGGTATGTCATCAAAATCTCCACTGACAAGAGCATCAGAGAAAGTCCTACCCACAAGGCTCAGGCCTACAAGGGCTGCCCAAGACTAAAGCTGAAATAAAAGAAAATCCTGTAAACCACCAC
>NW_003852427.1:3025431-3028110 GCF_000181295.1 Otolemur garnettii
AATTTGTCTATTTATATATTTGTCCAAACCCATAGAATATACAAAACCAAAAATGAACCCTACTGTAAACTATAGACTCTGGGTGGTGATGTGCCAATCTGGGTACATCATCAATTATAACAAATGTACCACCTCAGTGGGTGGAAATTGCTAATGGGAGGATCATGCACATGTGGGAGCAAAGGGCATATGAGAAATCTCTTTACCTTCCTCCCAATTTCGCTGCAAATCTAAAGCTGCTCTATACAAAAGTCCTAACTGGGCATGGAGGTGCATACCTAAAGTCCCAGCTTCTCAGGAGGCTGAGATGGAAGGATCCTTAGAGCTCAGGAGTTCTAGGCTGCAGTGAGCTATGATGGCATCATTGCCCTCCAGCCTGGGCAGCAGAGTGAGACACTGTCTCAAAAAAAAGGCTAAGGTTTGGTACCTGTGGTTCAAGCGGCTAAGGCACCAGCCACATACACCAGAGCTGGCAGGTTCGAATCCAGCCTGGGCCCGTCAAACAACAATGATGCTGCAACCAAAAAATAGCCAGGCCATTGTGGTTGGCGCCTGTAGTCCCAGCTACTTGGGAGGCGGAGGCAGGAGACTCGCTTGAGCCCAGGAGTTGGAGGTTGCTGTGAGCTGTGATGCCATGGCACTCTACCCAGGGTGACAGCTTGAGGCTCTGTCTCAAAAAAAAAGGCTAAAGGGGGAGGGGCAAGATGGCCAACAGGCACTAGCCTCTGACAGAAGCTCCCATCCAGAGGGAAGGATAATGTCCAAAAATTACCCAACAAAGTTGAAGACTGGGAGCTCAGCCAAGAGAGAAAAGCGTTATCTGCAGGACACTTCTGCTGAGGCAAGTTGCAACTCTAAGAAAGTAATCTACAGGTACATAATTCATCCCAAAGGAAAAGTGCCCATCCCCTCCCCCAAGAAAGTTGTGTTTTTCTCTTTATTTTGTCTTCGTCTGCTCCTGTAAGTTTTCTACAGGCGAGTGATGAACTGAGTACCTATTACCTTACCCCACATGTGAGAGCTACAGGAAGTGGGGTCTACTCCCCTAGAGGAACTCTGCTCAGATTCCGAACAATCTCTCGCCAGGCAGAAAAATTGAACTAACATTTTCACTGCCATTTTGAATTTCCAGCTCACCCTTCCCCCTTTGCCTGCAGAGACAGTGAGAGGAGGCCCAAGAGCAGTGTACCCCAACCCCTGCGGGACCAAATGCCCTGTCCCAGCCCTGAAGCCGGAGAACTGCTAGAGCCCCATGTTCCCCCCAGTAGCAGGTGGATCCCCACTGCTCCTGCCACCCTCACCGGGCTCGGGGTGGCCAGAGAGACCTGCTACTTGAGCCCCATGTTCCCCCAGTGGCAGGGGATCCCTGCTGCTCCGCCACCCTCGCCAGGCACTGGGCAGCCAGAGACCTGCGGCCTGAGCCTTGCATTCCCCCAATGGCAAGAAAATACCCACTACTCCTGCCACCCTCGCCTGGCTCTGGGTGGCCAGAGACCTGCTGCTTGAGCCCCATGTTCCCCTAGTGGCAGGAGGATCTCCGCTGGCCAGCCACCCTCACCAGGCCCGGGTGGCCTGAGAACTGCGAGAGGATGGTCAGTTGAGACAGAACCATACTAGAGCAGCGGTACCCCCAAGGCGAAGAGCAGCAGCCGCAGCAGACGGAACAATAAGGCTCACACTCCTGAGGCTTTTCCAGACAGACACACCCTGTCTCTCTGGACATCCAGAGGAAGCCAGCATCTTCTCCGGTGGTAGCCACTGGAGGAACGGTTCTGGGACAGACTCCAAACGATGTAAATTCAGCATGGGGCAGAATCAGCGGAAAAACTCAGGCAACATGAATAACCAGAGTAGATCAGCTCCCCCAAGGAAAAATGGGGCAGATGCAATTGAGGATCCCATCCATAAACAGATGGCTGAGATGTCAGAAATCAAGTTCAGAATTTGGACAGCAAATAAGATTAACAGAATGAAAGAAAGGAGGGAATTACAATCTCAAGAAATTATTCAAAAGATGTCACAAGAATTCAACAACTTCAAAGATAAAATGACCAAAGATTTTGAAACATTGAGGCAAGAGTTGCAGCCCTCAAAGATCTGAAAAATACAGTAGAATCCCTCAGTAACAGAATGGAGTAGGCAGAAGAAAGAATCTCTGACATTGAAGACAAAACTTTTGAACATGCCCAAGCACTCAAAGATGAAGAGAAATGGAGAGCAAAAATGATCTTTCTCTCAGACAGCTCTGGGATAATTCGAAGAAAACTACTATTTGCCTTATAGGAATCCCTAAAGGTGACAAAGTTGCTTCACAAAACACAAAGGCTCTTCTTCATGAAATTATGAAAGAGAACTTTCCAGACATGCCAAGAGATTCTGAAATTCAGATAGCAGACAGTTTCAGAACCCCAGCACGACTCAACCCAAACAAGACATCCCCCAGGGACACCATAATTAACCTCACTAAAGTTAATATGAAAGAGAAAATTCTGAAAGCAGTTAGACGTAAGAAAACCATAACCTACAAAGGGAAGAGTATTAGTATGACTGCAGATCTCTCTGCCGAAACCTTTCAGGCTAGAAGAGGATGGTCATTGACTTTTAATCTCCTAAAACAAAATAACTTTCAACCCAGGATCCTGTATCCAGCTAAACTGAGTTTCATTTATGATGGAGAAA
>NW_003852427.1:3037004-3037982 GCF_000181295.1 Otolemur garnettii
CAATCCCTATCAAAATCCCAAGGGGTTTTTGCAGAAGTAGACAAACCTATCCTAAAATTAATAAGCTATCTCAAGAAACCCCAAATAGCCCAAACAAATTTTTAAAAAGAAGAAAAAAATTGGAAGATGTATACTTCCTGATTTCAAAATTTACTACAAAGCTATAGTAACCAAAACAGTATGGTAGTGACATAATGGCAGACATACAGACCAATGAAATAAAGAACCAAGAAATAAATCCCTGAACAGGTGGCCAATTGATTTTCAGACCGCTCCATGGTGAAAGGACAATCTTTTCAACCATACTGAGAAAACTGGATATTCACATGCAAAAGGATGAAGTTGGATGCTTACCTTTGCCATATACAAAAATAAACTCAGGACAGATCAAAGACCTAACTGCAAGAACTAAAACTGTTAAACTCTTAGATGAACATACTAGAACATCTTTATGACACTTGTGGATGTGTTCTTGGATATAATACCAAAAGCATAGGTAACAAAAGATAAAAAAGACAAATTGTACTTCATCAAAATTTAAAACTTCAGTGCCTCAAAGGACACTCTCAAGAGTCAAATGACAACCCATAGGAGAAAACATTTGCAGCTCATATATCTGATAAGAGATTAAGATCCAGTAAGTATAAAGAATTCCTACAACTCAACAACAACAAAATAAAAAATCAAATAGAAAATTGGCAAAGGACTTGACTAGATATTTCTTCAAAGAAGATATACAAATGGCCAAAAACACGAGAAGATGCTCACCATGACCAGTCGCTAGGGAAGAATAAAGCAAAACCACAACGAGCTACCACTTTGCACCCATTAGGACAGTGATAGTAAAAACAAAAACAAATGGAAAACAAGTGCTGATGAGGATGTGGAGAAAGTGGCACTACTGCACAGGGTGGGTGGCGTTGTAAACTGTCATAACCGCTGTGAAAAGCAAGTTGGTACTTCCTCAAAGTGAAACAC
>NW_003852427.1:3038984-3040968 GCF_000181295.1 Otolemur garnettii
AGAGGATAAACTGAAAAACAGCCTCAGAAAGGCACTAACCTGGGAAGTATTATGCTAAGTGAAATAAGCCAAATACCAAAGGACAAATACTGCAGGATTCCCCTTACATGAGGTGCCAAGAACAGGCCAAGTCACAGAAACAGAAAGTAGATTAGAGGTTCCCAGGGGCTGAAGGGAGGAGAACCAGGGAGTTCTTGTTTACTGAGAGCAGAGCTTTGGTGTGGGGTGATGAAAATTATATGGAAGTAGATTGTGGTGGTGACGGCTGCACAACTCTGTGAATGTTCTAATGCCACTGAATTATATGGTTAAAATGATAAATTTTGTTGAAAATGTTTTACCACACAAAAAAAAATCACCCAAAAAAGGGAAAACCCACATGCAATTTAGTCTGGGATTTTGTTAAGTCAGTTAAGCTATGAGTGACAAAAGTATAAAGCAGCTGAGGACAGTAGTTACCGCTGAGCAGGGAGGTGTACCCGAAGGTTTTCATTGACGCAGGTCATGTTTTATTTCTTAGATGAAAGGCACAGGGGTATTGTGTGTGTGTCTGTGTCTGTTGTGTAGTTTTACTAACTGTCTGAAATTATTGATAATTAAAGTTGACAAGATCAGGAGGCAACACAGGCAGCTTCACCTGCCGTGAAGACAGTGAAGACAGACCCCTGTCTTTCTGAGGTGGTCCTAGTCATTCCACAACCCCACCCCTCACCACAGCTCTGTCCAACACCTCTCCCTGCTACCCCCACTCCCCAGTAGGGAGGGGACCTTAACTGTTCTCAAAGTCCTGGGTCTGGCCTTCAACTAAGCACAGATCTCTCTGTCCCTTGGGCAGGGGTGGCACTAAACCGGGGCACTTCAGTCTACCCCTCAAGCTGGCCCACTTCCTCAGGAGCCTCTCTCACCAACCGCCTTCCCCCACAAGATTCCCCAAGCCTAGGAATCACTGAATAAAGGAGAGGGGAGAGCACAGGGTCCTCTCCCACTCTCTCTTACCTGGTCTAGGGTGCATGTGTCCAGCCTCGGCCCCAGCTCTCCACCCCATATCATGCCTGGAGGGTGGGGAGTTGGGGTGGGCTTTCTCCTTCCCCAGCTGTGTGTCCAGGCCTGGGGGGTGCTTCCACCTCACAGCAGTGTTTCCCTGTTGCTGAGACCCAGGGGCTGCCCGCCCCTCCCCTTAGAAGGCAGGCCTTGGTGGGCAGCAGACATAAATCACTCAGGCTCTTGGCTGGCAGAAGGTGGAAGAGCCCTAGACACACACACTAGGCACGTGTAACGGGAACGGGGATGGGGAAGTGGGGCAAAAAGGGAGGGCCGCTACCCAGAGGGCAGTCCTTGAGAGATTAGCACCCCTCAGACTCCTAGGCTGGGTAGATGGACAGAGTGAGCGACAAGGGGCAGGATTTACAGTGAAGCAGCCCCTTCCACTCCCCTAGGCTGCTCAGGCAGGGAAGGCGCTCCCTGGAATTAGCAGTATGGAAGGTGGGGTAGGAGTGGGACCAGAGAAAGGAAAGCATGTGTGTTCACTTGGGGGGGGGCACTGGGTTGAGGGAAGGGGTCCTCCCTACTATGGATGGGGTCTGAAGTTGATGGGGTGGCATCCAATCCTTCCTTCTGACTCTGGCTGCCTGCACCCCCAATTTTGTCACTATTTCCTGGGACCAAACTTGGCTAGGCTTAGTCTAGCACTCTGGCCAGGAGATGAGGATGTGACTTTGCCAACCACCCTGCATGAGGAAGAAGAGACCTCTGTCCCTGTGGTGTAACTGTCTGGTCAATTCAGACAGGATGGTCACAGCAAATGTCAAGTACAGAGAAGACATGAGAGGAGCAGTAACCAGCAAGGGCCACCAAACCCTGCTGGTTATGGCTGGTGCCTTTCACTGCCTTTCCATGGTCCTGTGGAGCACCAGCTAACAAGTCTCACTTCAAATCAGCAGTTGAAGATCGATATTGAAAAGCTTGTTAAATGTTATGGTCAGAA
>NW_003852427.1:3041238-3059274 GCF_000181295.1 Otolemur garnettii
TGCTTCCTTCCTAGCTTGTGGCCAGTGCCGTGAACTCTGCGGCATACAGCAGTGTTTTTCAACCTTTCTTATCTCACAGCACACTGGAACCTATAGTTAAATTTTTGTGGCACACTTAAATGATGTTGCTCAAAAATAAAAAGGTAAAAAATATATACTTAGTGTGCTTTGAACTTCTTTCAAAAATAATTTAATTAGGCTCAGTGCCTGTAGCACAGTGGTTACAGTGCCAGCCACATGCACCAAGGCTGGCAGGTTCGAACCCAGCCCCAGGCCTGCTAAACAACAATGACAACTGCAACAACAAAAAAAATTGCCAAGCGATGTGGTGGGCCCCTGTAGTCCCAGCTACTGGGAGGCTGAGGCAAGAGAATCACTTAAGCCCAAGAGTTCAAGGTTGCTGTGAGCTGTGACGCCATGGCACTCTACCGAGGGTGACATAGTGAGACTCTGTCTCAAAAAAAAATAATAATTAATTAATGATCTTTAAAAATTTTCCCTGCACACCTAAGATCCTCTTAAATACTCTTCAACTACAGCAAACTGGTTGAAAATCACTACTTTATAGGGCCAGATTCTTTGGGCCCCTGAAGGCCTAGCATTTATGGGTCACCCAGAAGAAAAAACAGATCAACCCCAGCCAGGCTCTGCATGCAGAATGATGCCACAGACCTCAACCCTGGAGGAGCTCTGGCCAGTGAAGGCCAATGATAAACAATGATTCTCCTTTGGGCACAGCTGGGGAGCCCATAAACCTTTTTAGAAGGTAATGGAAAGGGCGGTGCCTGTGGCTCAAAGGAGTCAGGCACTGGCCCCATATGCTGAAGATGGTGGGTTCAAACCCAGCCCCTGCCAAAAAAAAAAAAAAAAAAAATTTTAAAGGTACAGCCCTTTGTCTCAGCAACCTCGCCTTTAGGAATTTACCCAAAAGAAAGCTGTTCACAACTGGAAAATCAATCACAGGGGATCCATCCCTGTACTGTTCACACTAGCAAAGAATTATATGTAATCTAACCGTCCACCAATAAGGGGAATGCTCATTAAAAAGTAGGTCCATCCTTGTGAAAGACTCTATTAACTCACTTAAGAAATGACCACGCAGCCCACACAGTCAGCACAGACAAGGCTCACGGAGATCCGAGTGCAAAGCTCAGCTACTCACCAGCTTCAAGGCCTAGAAAGGTACTTCCCAGCCCTAAGCCCTGGGGCCAGCGCTGCTCCAGGTTCCTACTTGACCTACACACTCATCGCTATACCCACAGGCCAGGATGGCAACAACAATCCTTCAGAACTGCAAAAACTGTTGTGGGTGCCACGCCGTCCTTGTCCACTTGGGGTTATTCTCAGAGGACTCGGGGCTGCCCTTTCTCACCTGGCCTTCTAGTTCTGGCTTTGACCTGCAGTCTCTGCAAGACCCAAATGAGGTTGCCCACCTGTTAGGCTGAGCTCAGAAGAGCACTGCTATGCCTGACCACAGAGCTCAGTAAACCATGGAGCCTGCCTGAGATAGAATGGGAGCAGCTACGCCATGCTGAGCACTCCACCTGGGCCTGAAAGATGCTGGGTGGGGCTGGGGGGCGGGCTGGGGGAGAGGCTTTACCACCGTCACCATCCCTATCAGCCCCTGCGGAAGGAAACATGCCCCAAGAGGTAGAGACCCTCCCCAAGTTAAGCCATAGGCTGGGACCTCTTCCCCCACAGGCCCAATCAACCAAGCCACATCACAGGAGCCAAAAGGTCCTGGTCAGGACAGGAGAGGATGCAAGATACCAAGTGCCCCCGCCAGGGCTCTGGAGTCTGAGGTGGGCATGGTGGGAAGGGTCTCAGAGAAATGAGACCTGGCTGGACCCAGAGGTGACAGTCCAGTGAGTGACCCTGGGCAGCTGCCTTCATCTCCCATAGGAACCCATTGCCACCCCCAAGCCAGGCCACTCAACTCCCCTAGATGGGAGGATAAGCTTCCTCATGGCCCCACAGCCCCTTTTATGCTAAGAGGCCCCTGACCTGGTCCCTGCCTGTCCCCATCACCTCTCGTCTCACTAAGAGCCTCACTGTCTGGGCTCCAAGACCACCTGCCCTTTCTCCCCAGGGCCTTTGTATGTGCTGTTCCCTCCTCTAGGAACCAGCCCTGACCTCCTTTCACTGGGCTCACGCCTCACCTTCCTGCAGGTCCCACCAGGCACCAATTCCTCTGGGAAGCCTTCCTTGCCATATCCATCCTGGGACTTCCCTGCATTGCTCACTGGGACCTCAACAAACCAGCAGCGAGATGAGCTGTTGGAAGGTCTACCTCCCTGGCTGGGGGCTCTGCAGCCTGGCCCCTGCCATGTGCTGAGTCTGGACCCAGGTTGGCACTCCGTCATGCTGGCTGAACAGACATGAGAGTGGAAGGGGACGACATATGGTCTACAGCAAACCCCAGCTGGACAGTCTGAGATGTGGCTGCTGAACTCAAACCTCTGTGCCGGGACCAACAGGCACCACCTAAGAGGGGCACAGAGAATGTTCTGAATCCTGACCTAGTAGGGGTTACCCAGGCGTATACATAGACCAAAGTCAACATGACATGCACTTAACTGTGTGTCTATTCTACCTCAATTAAAAAGTTAAAAAAATATATTTTAAAGGCATTTTCTTCAAAAGTCAAGTTTCTCTACCTAGAGTCTCACCTGGCACATAATCGTGCCCTATAAACAGGTGAATCGGGAATTCTCTTCCATTCACCTGCAACAGCTGGTGACTTCGTTGCCTTGGAGAGGACTACTGCAGGGCTGTGCCCACTGGCCCCTGTGCCCTGGCTGCCCAGTCCCCACAGCTTGGTCAGAGCCCACTGGGCCCCCCGGTGAAGCAGCTGGGGGCTCCGGACGGGCTGAGGATGGTCAGGAGGCAGCACAGGCTTCAGAGAACACCCCACGGTAGGAGCCCTGATGTCTGCCTGCAACAAAGCTCTGAAGGGACTCACTGTGTGACCGGGGCAGGGTTTCGTGCTGGTAATGTGTGGGCCCCGGCCTCCGCCGGGCACCTCTGGTGTGTGGCTCCTTAGAAGTGCATCTGCTCAGCCACCTTCCCCTGCTGCCCCCAGGGCGCCTCCTCAGCTTGTGAGACCTTGTGCTCCTGCCAGGCTCCTGCCTTGGTCGCCACACTCCCACCCACTACCAGGCCTCCCCCTTTTCTAAAACCAGCACAGTAGTTTCCATCAAAACCACAGCAAGGTGAGGAAACACAGTGTCCTAACACCTGGGCAGGGGTGGAGGGCTTGAGCACAGGGACAGCTCCTCAGAGATAAGCTTCTAACCCAAGAAGGTGGCGTGTGCACCAGCGGCATGTTTAGGAGACAGAGAGCAAGAGAGATCCACCACCATAGGACTTAAATCCCTCAGGTCCCCGTCCTAAAGTCAAGCGCCTATGACTGGGAGGCGAGGGGAGGGGGTGCCTCTAGCTGGCTCCTAATGAAGGGCCCCTCCAGATGTGAGCTCCCTATACCCTGGCTGAGCTGCGCCCGGGCAAGTGGGCACCACAGCACAGAGGCCTCACGCAAAAGTGCGGGCGTGGGGCACTCTCAGGGGTCCTCAAACTTTTTAAACAAGGGGCCAGTTCACTGTCCCTCAGACCGTTGGAGGGCCGGACTGTGGGCCCCAGGATGAGTCGGCTGCTAAGCAGGACAGGCAGTGGCAGCAAAAACACCCGGCAGGCCTGATAAATGTCCTCGGCAGGCCTCATGTGGCCCGCGGGCCATAGTTTGAGGACGCCTGCACTAGTCTTTGCATGGGTAAGTCTGAGCAAAACCAGACATAGGCCCAGGGTAAAACACTCCGCTGGCCTGGCGTTTACGCAGTGACACAGAAGTGAGAGACGACGACCCACTCGTTCCTCTCCAGGGGCACTAAAGGCCTTCTCTCATCAGGCACAGCGCAGCCCTCAGAGGCCACGGGAAGACTGGCATCCTGGTGGGCACAGGCCTGTGGCCAAACGCCCCCCCCCCAGCACCGGCCGGCCACCCACAGGCCTCCCACCACAAGCTTCACTCACAAAGCAGGCGCTCAGTAAACGCTCTCCATGTGGCTGCACATAAAACATACTGTCCACTGTGGGAGGCGAGGCGGACAGACGTGAAACGGAGGCAGAGGAGCAGGGGCTTTGCTCAGAGGCTGGGGCCCGTTTCGCCGACCCTGTGGACACTAACTAGGTCAGCCCCTGTCACCTCCCCGGGGACCCTCCAAGCAGTGACCCAGCAGCGTTCCTGCTACTACTCTCTTCCCCCACCGCACCCCCGCCACCCCACGACCGGCTGTCCACACAACAGCCAGGGGTACCTCAGAAGAGGGAAGCCCTGACCAGCGAAGTAGGAAAAGCTACACGGGGGTCAAGCCGGGCCTTAAAGTGACTCTGTCCATAGGAAACAACTGACAACAGGCTTTTCCCTATAGGCAAAGCAGGGGAGAATGGAGAAGGCAACACCACCTACCAATACGCTGAACAGAAAGTTCAAACCTGAATCCGATCACACTTCTAGGGCCACCTACCGACTGGCAGGAAGACAGGGATGTGAGAAAGGTTCCCCCTCAGCAGAAGCCAGGCGGAGGGAGCCCACACAGGCCTCCCACAGTAACAGCGGGAGACGTGAAGGGAATCCTGCGGACTGCGAGGAGACGCCACATCCATCGGAATGTGCAGCTCCTCCCTGGGCGCTGGGAGTCTGGACTCTGAGTGGGTATTCGGGAATGTTACAAAACCACTGCTGGTCACATGTGATAATGGTCCTGTAGTTACGTTGTTTAAAATCACCCTTCCAGGGCGGCGCCTGTGGCTCCAAGGGTAGGGCGCCAGCCCCATATACCGAGGGTGGCGGGTTCGAACCCGGCCCTGGCCAAACTGCAATAAAAAAAATAGCCAGGCGTTGGGGCAGGCACCTGTAGTCCCAGCTACTGGGGAGGCTGAGGCAAGAGAATTGCCTAAGCCCTAGAGCTGGAGGTTTCTGTGAGCTGTGACGCCACGGCACTCTATTGAGGGTGACAAAGGGAGACTCTGTCTCTAAAAACAAACAAACAAAAATCACCCTTCCAGGAACCCACATACACTGTTGGTAGGAATGTAAATTAGTACTGCTGCTATGAAAAATTGTAAAATTGTGTGTTCCTCAAAAAGCTAAAATTAGAACTATCATATCATCCAGCTATCCCATACAAGAAAAGAAATCAATATGTTGAAGAGACATCTGCACCCCCATGTCTACCACAGCACTATTCGCAACAGCCAAGATATGGAACTGAACTAAGTGCCCTCAACGGATGGATGGATAAAGAAAATGTGGTACGTAGATATAACGAAATATTAGTCAGCCATAAAAAAATTAATTCCTAGGCCGGGCGTGGTGGTTTATACCTGTAATCCTAGCACTCATGGAGGCCAAGGCAGGTAGATTCCCTGAGCTCACAACTTAGAGACCAGCCTGAGCAAGAGTGATACTTCATCTCCAAAAAAATAGCTGGGCATTGATTGGGTGGGCGCCGGCCACATACAGGTGGGTTCGAACCCAGCCGAGGCCTGCTAAACGATGACAACTACAACTACAACAACAACAAAAATAGCTAGACATCATGGCGGGCACCTGTAGTCCCAGCTACTTGGGAGGCTGAGGCAAGAGAATCGCTTAAACCCAAGAATTTGAGGTTGCTGTGAGCTGTGACACCATAGCACTCTATTCCAGGCAAGTCTGTCTAAAACGAATAAAAATAAATAAAATTAAAAAAAAAATAATTTCTGTTCTTTGCAGTAAGATGGATAGAACTGGAGGCCATGTTAAGCAAAACAAACAAGCACAAATAGACAAATATTACGTATTCTCATTCACATGTGGGAACTAAAAAAACACAAAAGGGAGTCTCATGGAGATGGGAGTACATTATGGTTACCGGAGGCCAGGAAGGTGAGACGGGAAGAGATGGGAAGAGGTTGACTAATGGGCACAACATACAATTAGGTGGAAGAAATAAGACCCAGTGTTCGGTACATCAGTAGTGACTATAACTAACGTTAATCTATTACACATTTCAAAATAGAAGAGTAGAATTCAAATGTTCCTAGCATTAAAGAAAAGACAAAGTTTCTAGGTGACAGATATCCTCATTACCCTGATTTTGTCATTACATACAGGACTTAACAAATTTTCACATGTATCCTGAAAATATATACGTCAGGTATGTATCAATTAAAAAAATAATAAAAAGTACAGAAGAGAAAAAAATTACATAAATTTACAATGAAATAAATTATAGTAAAAACAAAAACATTAATGCACCTTTTCAAAAATATGTACTGAAAAATTGACAGAAAAAATATGATCATCGGAATTTAGTTTAAAATCACCCCAGGGACTGGGGAGGGCAGGAACAAAAGGATCATCCACAAAGTGATGCCGTCAAAGTTACATGAGGGGAAGTGAGTTCCCACTGAGGTAATCTTTCCCGGTTAATTTTGTATGAATAAAAAAAGGATTTGATTTTGTATTAATAAAAAGGATTTCTGTAGTTGTTTGAATGGTTGAAATCTCAGATATCTCATTAAAGGAACAAGATAGGGGGAAAAGGTGGGAGAATCTCCATGCAGAGGGTGAGGGACTTGAAGCATCCCACAGAAGTTTGGGAAGTTCTACAAATGCTTATTGCTGGCTTCTTCCTTTAAGTGCACTTTTAAACAGTTTTTAAAATGTCAGTTAAAAAATATCCCCCTCACACCCAGAAGTGACAGGGCACAGTACAGTCTGCCACCAGCATAGGGGCCACACACGACTGTGTCTGTGAAAGATAAGCACAGAATTAAAAGTCAGAGATTAGAACAGTGGTTCTCAACCTTCCTAATGCCGTGATCCTTTAATCCAGTCCCTCATGGTGACCCCCAACCATAAAATTATTTTTGTTGCTACTTCATAACTGTAATTTTGCTACTGTTATGAATCGTAATGTAAATATCTGATATGTGGGATGTATTTAGGTGACCCCTGTGAAAGGGTCGTTCAAGCCCCCAAAGGGGTCACAACCCACAGGTTAAGAACCACTGGTTTAGAAGCTTTTGTAAATGACCTTAAGTCTGCAGAGTCTGATAAGAAGATAATGAGGCCAGGTGTGGTGGCTCTCACCTATAATCCTAGCACTCTGGGAGGTCAGGGTGGGAAGATTCCTTGAGCACAGGAGTTCCAGACCAGCCCGAGTAAGAGTGAGACTCCCATCTCTACTAAAAATAGAAAAAACTGGCCAGGCTTGCTGGCAGATGCCTGTAGTCCCAGCTACTCAGGAAGCTAAGGCAGGGCAACAGGCTGATCCCAGGAGTTTGAGGATGCTGTGAGCTAGGGTGATGCCACAGCACTGTAGCCTGGGCAACAGAGTGACTCTGTCTCAAAACAAAAGAAGAAGTAGAAGACAACAATAGGATTATATTTTATGTACCTTTGTTTTTATTATAACTATTAATTTTCATAGTATTTTCAAATTTGGCACATAAGAGGTTAAAATTTCAAAAACTACCAACCAACTAGATCAAGCAGTCTTTCCCCACAGAAAGTCTGACAAGCACCTTTATGGACTAGACATTGATCTCCCAGAGACCCCAACCACATCAGCTCAGGTGGCCAGCCAGAGACCCCTGGAAAAAATTTTTCCTCTGCACTATTTGCTGTGCTGACTCCAAAACTTTGTGTCAACCTGTCACGGGTAAGAAAGTAGCAGTCAAGCCTCTCTGACTTTTAGATCCATGCTCCCCGACACGCTTTGTGCCAGTACAAGTGCAGCCACCTGCAGCCAATGCCAGCAAGGCCCCGGATGTGTGCTGAGCGTCGGCCCAGCCAACTTTCACACACATGCCCACTACTGTTTCCCTTTCAACCCTCCGGGTAGGTTTAACTGCAGAGGGTGCCAAGACTGCAAGCTGAGCTGCTTACAAAACTGACTACTTCTTTGTATCAACTGGGAATTATCACTAAACTAAAGTGCAAAAATAAATCAGGAGCTTGGGCTAGCAGAAGACACAACCAGCACCCATGGCCCTTGGTTTCCAGAGTGTTCTCCTGGAAATGGCATTGCTGTTCTCACTAGGATATGCAAAATACCAAAAAGTCACAAATATAAAATAAACTCACACTAATAGGCAATGTCACCTGTATGCATTTTATGCACTGAAGTTCCATGTTCAAGTTGCACTGCTTTGAAAGAGAAGGGGAAGTTCCTGGCGGTCAAGATCCTTGTGCTAGAATCTTAGCCCTGCCACCATCAGTTTCCTCACCTATATAATGGGAACAGAACCCCCTATTTCACCAGTTTTTGTTTTTGGTTTTTTAATGAAGGAAAAAGGAAATAAGAGCTAAAACACATTTTAAAAATTAAAAGTGCAGAACTAAAAGCACATGGTGACTTTATCAAATTCACAGCAAGGCCAGAGTTCACCCTCCCTCTCCCTCTCGCATAGCCTCACTCATCCATTTCCTCCTCCAGAAAGCTTGGAATGTGATGTTATAACTAGGACCAATAAGAACATCACTAATAACCAATTAAGTATCATTGATCAAAAAACACACCCCCAAGCCTGCTATGTGCACCAACGCAGTGCTACCTGCCTTGCGCCTGAAGCCTCGGGCCACCTTTATAGCCCTGGAGGAACAACCACTCCATTGCCCCATTTACAGACAGGCTTTGAGAGAACAACAGTACTTGCCTCCTCTTCTGGCTTCCTTGAAGCTCCAATGTGATAACAACAAATGTGAAAATCAACACAAGTACCCAGGGGACAAGGCACAGAGACTACAGCCATGAACAGGCACACTCATCCGTGACCCCATGGGGTCTCATTCATGTTAACACCATTAAACACAGAGGCCTGGGCCTGGTGTAGTGGCTCATGCCTGTAATCCTAGCACTCTGGAGGCCAAGGCAGGTAGATTGCCTGAGCTCAGGAGTTCGAGACCAGCCTGAGCAAGAGAGAGACCTCGTCTCTAAAAAATAACTGGGTGCTGTGGTGGGTGCCTGTAATCCCAGCTACTAAGGAGGCGAAGGCAAGAGGATCACTTGTGCCCAAGAGTTTGAGGTTGCTGTGAGCTGTGACATCATGGCACTCTACCCAGGGAAACAAAGTGAGATTCTATCTCAAAAAAAAAAAAAAAAAAATCCACCGGGCCTAAGTCTGTGGGGGCTTTCCTGGGTCAGCCCCTCCCATTACAGCAGAAAAAATGTTCACAGTTCTATGGCCCTTGATGTGGCTTCAGGGTTTCTGGCTCAAAGCAGACATTAAAATTGCCAAGCCCGACCTGCTGGAGCAGGACACAGGGGTGGGGGAGCACCGAGGCCAGGAGTGCTCCCAGTGGCTCCTCTCCCAGTGGGAACTGGCTGCTGGGGGCACTGGGAAGCAGCCAGGATTTGCCAGAAACGGTTCACTCTTCATGAGACAATGAATCCACTGTGACTAGCCAGGGCCTTGATTAATATTTGCAAAAGAACAAAGTGGAAAATTCCACCTATGGGAGGAGGACCCATAGGACATGTAAACAACCTTGATGGCCTGGTTCTCTCAGGGATGGATCAGATGGAGAGACAAAGATCTGAGTAACAGTGATAGACAGAATCTGGGGACTGTTACTACTCTTGGGTCCAAGACAGACGGTTCTGCCGCTCCTAACCCTAAATCTTCAAAGCATTTTACACTTTTTTAACTTGCATTACTATCTCCTGTTTCATCTGAGCCTCCTAACAGGCTGGCTAGGGAGGCAGAGCCAATATCAGGCCTGGGTTACTGATGAGGAAGCTAAGGCCCCAGGAGTTCCAGAGCCTCACTCGAGGCCCAGCTGATAGTGAGTGAGGTGCAGAGCCAGGCATCTGCACAGAGCCCAGTGGGGCCAGGGATACCAGATAAGAGTGGTCTCCAGGCTCCAGCAGAGGCCCTGCCTGTGGAGAAAGAAGAGGAAGTTCAAACTGGCTCTCTTGGGCGGGCAGGCCTAGACACCAGCCTTGGAGGAAGGTATGCATTCTTTTTTTCACCCACTCCAACAAAGCCCCAGACATGAAGACAGGTGCTTCTTCAGAAACCCAGACAGACCTAGAAGAATTATGACTGAAGGGAAAAGATCAGAAAATCTCCAAAGGTTGCTTCTCTCAGTCAGGAATCACCTCATTGCTACCATTCTGTCTCACCCACTCCACTTAACAGGAAGGGAGCTGAGTGCAGTGGCTCAAGCCTGTAAGCCAAGCACTCTGGGAGGCCAAGGCAGATGGACTGCTTGAGCTCAGGAGTTCAAGACCAGCCTGAGCAAGAGTGAGACCCCATCTGCACTAAAATAGAAAAACTAGCTGGGCATCCTGCCAGGTACCTGTAGTCCCAGCTAACTGGGGAGCTAAGGCAAGAGGATTGCTCAAACCCAAGAGTTTGAGATTGCTGTGAGTTATGATGATCCCATGGCACTCTACCCAGGGGGACAGAGTAAGACTCTGTCTAAAAAAGAACAGGAAGGGAAACTGAGGCTCTGAGAAAAGCAGTAACTTAGTGACTTGCCAGAAGTCAGGGAGGAAGCTGAGACCTATGGTGGCCCTGCCTCCAGTTCATAAAGCCACAGAGTTGTCAGGCTTAATTGTGTCCCTTCCAGCAGGCCAGTCTGCATGTCTAATCACCAAGGACCTTTCGTGGGGCGACACTTGGGACATGGCCTTCTAAGCCAGGTGAAACCATGTGTGCCCAGTGGGCACTCCAGCTATGCCCCTTACTGCATGGTCCCACTAGGCATCACTCCCACATCTAAAGTCCAAGGGGCCAAGGCAGTATCATCTCTGGACCCAATACAGTGGGAAACCCAATCAGGGCTGTGTGGTCTCTTCCTGGCACCCCCTGCCTAAGCACTCCTCTTTCCACTAGTACCCACACCTGGCCTCAGCTGCCTCCACACCACCCTCACATCACACTTCCTCTCTCCTCTGCTTCCCAGCTTCTTCCCTTTTTTAAAAAACAAAACCACCTCCCCATGCCACTCCTATTTTTTTCTTTTGGAGGTAGTCTCACTGTTGCCTAGGCTAGAGGGCCATGGCATCAAGCTTAGCTCAAAGCAATCTCAAACTCTTAAGCTCAAGCCATCCTCCTGCCTCAGCCTCCTGAGTAGCCAGAACTACAGGATGATGCCTAGCTAATTTTTCCATTTTTAGTAAAGAGGGTCTCGCTCCTGAGCTCAAGGGATCCTCCCACCTCAGCCTCCCAGAGTGCTAGGATTACAGGCATTAGCCACTGTACCTGGCTCCATGCCACTCCTATTTCTGACTCTACCTCTTTGCATGCCAGTTACACCTGCTTTTGCGTAGGCCACTGTGATGCCACTGGTCCCCCCCTCAGGCCCCATACCCTTCCTTATTCCTGCATTTTCCTCATGCCAGTCCCACCCACTTTTGCCTATGCCACTGTGATGCCACTGATCCTCCCCTCAGGCCCCTCCTCCCCATATCCTTTCTTATTCCTGCATTTTCCTCCTGCAGCATCTCCTAGTCCTCCCCTCCCTTTGGGAAGCTCTCCTCTCTGGCCCCCGGGGTCCTAGCCTCCTCCCCACCACCTTACCCTGAATCAGGCCTTTCTAAAACTGAAAAGTAACCACTACCAAGCCCCTGCTGTTGTTCACTATCAGTGCCATGGGACAAAGTTCACCACCGTCTGCAGCTGGCAGATGAGGCTGTTCCTGTCTGTGCTTCCTGTCTGTGCTTCCACATACTCTATTTCTCACCGCACTCATCCTAGGTCCAAGGGCACCCATCAGCCAAGAGCCTGGTGTCATTTACCTTTGTACCCCTGGAAGGGTTTGCTGAACAGGAATGACGGTTAGAGCTGGAAATGCTCTCAGGAACCACAAGGCCCACAGCAACTCCCCCCGAGGACTCAGACCAATCATCTGGAAATGCCACCGGCAGCCCCACATGTAGGCATGCCAGAACCCAGTGGGCCAGAACAGAACCTGGCAGGCAGGCCAGGCCCAGCACACAGTACCGCCTCAGCAAAAACTGCTTCAGTCAGCCACCAACCAGCTCTTCCATACCATCTGTACCTCTCTCTAGCCTCTGTCTTCTCACCTGTAGAATGGCCCTAATTCAGCCCACAAGTTTAAGTAACTTCTGAGTTGGTCACCTCGACCTTGGACTCCTGGCTCTGTGACTCCACTGTTAGCTCAGCTAATCTTTGTTAACCTCCTCTGGAACCACTGTCTCTCAAAGGCCACCTCAGAATTACCTGGGAGGAGAGGTGGCTGGGGAGAAGCCTTCTTAAATGCAGACCCCACCTGACCTTGGGTCCCGTCCCATCTGAATCTCTTTTAAGACGGTGCTGAGAGAGCCTGGGCGCAGTGAAACTCCAGAACTGCAGCTCCAAATAGTGCGGAAAGCTCCAGCTTTTGGAGAGACCCAAGTGTTAGCAGCAGACCTCATTTTGTGGAAATACACATTTACCAGGAAACCTGGGGAGTAGGGAGAGGGGATTTCTATCACCAACAGCAGGTAACTTAGTACTGCGAAGAACCAGCTCGCCCCAAAGAAGTCCACGAGGCTTCGCTAACGCGCGTCCCTCCACTTTCGTTTCCCGGGCGGTGGCGTGAAGGGGACTGCGTCTCGGCGTCCAGCCCTTGTCCCCCGGGCCCACAGATTTCCGCCCCGAGGCCTCCCGGGGCGCGTCCCCTCCTACTCACCCGCCGCAGCTCGGCCCGAGGGCCCGGACAGGCGGCAGCCGCCGAGAAGGAGCGGGTGGCCCTGCCCCGTCCTGCAGCACTTTAACTGGCGGCGCGGGCGCTCGGACCGGTTCTGCTCCCGGCGGGGACAGGGGCGCACGCCGGCGGGACAGGGAGGGGTGGGGAGGGGCGGGGCGCGGGGCGGTCAGGGCACCGGGTCGCCGCACGCAAGTGAGCGCGGGGCAGGCGCGCGCCGGGCCACTCGAGCTCCCCCCGGCGAGGGCCGGGAGCAGACCCGCCCCGTCCCTCCGAGCCCCAGAGGGCGCCCGCACTGCGACCCGCCCCACCGCCGGAGGGAGCCGGAGAGCCCGCCCCCCTGCTCCTGGTCCCGGCTGCTGGCTGGGGGGCGCGGCCGGAGGCGGAGCCCGGAGGGGGCCGTCCGGGGCACGGGGATAAATGCTCAGCTAGCGGCTGGCCCGGGTCAGCGCGGAGCCCCGGCGGCGATGTCGCTGGTGTTGCTGAGCCTGGTCGCGCTGTGCAGGATCGCCGTGGCCCGAGAGCCGGTAAGCCCCCGCCTGCACCCTGCCCCCCCCATGTCCGTCCCTGGAGCGCAAACCCTGGCGGCGTCCGACCCGCCAGCCCAAGCTTCTCTAAAGCAAGCGTGGACCCTCTAGGGCAGCCCGGATGGACCTCAGAGCGACTGCAGCCCGGCTGTCCCCAGCCTGGTGGGCGTCGGCGTCCGGCTGCTTGAGTCAGGACTTGGGAGTCAGGACTGCTGTCCGCAAGTGCCAGCCCATACTCTTGATTCCGTCATTTATGATCATCAAACCTCCATATCCTCATCGGAAAAACTCACCGAGGTCTCAGAAGACAGAGCCTGCAACACAGCCCGAGAGCCTGGCCCACGCCTGAGGCAGTTATTGTTATTGCTTGTGGTCTGCCCACCTGTTGGGGCACACGAACTGCTTGTCCGTTAGCACCTGCCTTTTCTGTCATGTTGGATGCCTTGTTCATTCATGGAGGCAAGTTTCCTCTCTTCTCCAGTGCCTTCAATGATTGAAGGAATCCTCCCAATCACCCAAGAGGAAAGCTCATCCCCAAATAGCACTGGTGATTATATCCCTACCCTCCTAGGGTAAGGTAAAAGCATGGTGGTTACTTACTGATGGTTAAAGAAAGACAAACCCCGTTTATTGTTTTCTAATGCTTCAGCGTCTATCCTTACCCTCTGTCTCAAGTTCCAGTCCCCCATGGCGTTTTCCACTGGAGGAAGAATGCATCCCCTCAGCTGTAACTGTGCTGTAAGGCCTAAAACTTTCACACCAGTCCTTTGACAAGAACTCAACTCCTAGTATGGTGGCTTATTTGTTTTTGAAAGAAAGTCTGAATTATTATCCCTTACAGTTCATTTTTTAAAAGACAAGGAGTGAGTGATAATTTTGCCCAAGCCCAAATTACTCAAACCATCAGAAGTCTCACCCTCTGTTTTACAGGTGTTTGGAAATGAGGACACTTAGAGGGACCAGATTCCAGAGCTGGTGAACTTTCACATGGGTTCTTGTCATTGGAACTTGCTGTTGCCTAAAAGTTAAATATATTAGGCTCAGTATTTTACCACAAAACCAAAATACAAATTATTTTTTCTCGTGGAAAGACTTGAGCAGTTAATTTCAAAGGGTTTAATACCAGACTTTCTTGGACTTTGATAATCCAGATTTTTTTAAGTTCTTTTAAAAAGATAAAATGATGAAATCAAGGTTGCCTATGGTTTTCTCTATAATAGCTCAGGTAAGTCCTTTTGTATTAGGAAATATTCTAGTCTAGTTCTGTGACTCAGACCTGTAATTCCAGAACTTTTGGAGATTGGGGAGGGAGAATTGCTTGGAGCCAGAAGTTTGAGACCAGCCTGGGCAACGTAGTGAGACCCCATCTCTACAAAAAATTTAAAAATGAGCCAGTTGTGGTGGCACCTGCCTGTAGTCCCTGCTACTAGGGAGGCTGAGGCAGGAGGATGGCTTGAGCCCAGGACTTCAAGGGTATAGTGAGCTGTGATCATGTCACTGCACTTTAACCTGGGCAACAGAATGAGAATTTACCGCTGAAAAGCAGAGGGGAATATTTTAAAGAACCTGGGGAAACTCAATAAATACCCCACACCATCCTGAAAACCTATAAATATTAGAGTGTGAAGGGGCTTCACTATGGTCCACAGTCATCTCCTGCTCTGTGGTGGGGATGGGTGGAGACCCACCTCTGATCTTCAAGCAAAGGGAAGGGCTGGCTTGAGGATCAGGTATGCTGATGGCTACTCCACAGTCCATCATAGCCTACAATGAAATTGTGCCATGGAACCAGGCTATCTTTTCTTCGAAATTTGGTCACTTGTTCATGCATTTAGTTAGGGGAACGTTATCTAATTCGGCAAAGGAAGGCTTGTGGTTTGCTGGCTTCCATGTGACACTTAGTCTCTTTCTCTCCTGCAGACTGTTCAGTGTGGCTCTGAAACCGGTAAGTGCATTAGAGAATGGGTAGTGTGGGCTTTACTTTGAAAGCATGGTTGTACCTTTAAGGGACCTCTGTATTTAGGATATCAGAGACCAGGCACTGGGGTGAGCCATTGTTTTGTTAGCTGATACAGATGAAGTCTCTGCCTCCTCTGGGGGAATAAAAAGGTGTTTCAGGCGGTCTGGCCTCCCAGCCAGTTAGGACAGCACAGGCAGGGTAGGCCTTGCCATGCAAAGTGGAAAGTGATGCCTGCCACTCTGCAGAGGGAGGTTGCTTACAGTGGGGGCCAGGAAGCAGATGTTTCATAGAAGATTAGGTAGGTGTTTGAGATGTAGCATTTGAAGAATGGGTGGCTTTCTGCCCAACAAATGTGGGTAAGGAGGGGGAGCTGGAGGAGAGATGGCACCAGCAAAGGCTAGGAGATGGGAAAGTGGGGGTTGTGTGGGCTAGCTGGCTAGAGTCCAGGGCAGAGGCACAGGGAAGGCATGACTGACCCCAATAAATATGTTAAATGCACTCTTTATATATAGATATATATAAATCTAAATATATTAATGTAATGTATTCATACACATAGGTGTCTGGAGTGGTCCCAAGTGTTCTGTAGTTTGGAGCCAGCAAGTTCAGAGTATTTCTCTTATGTCAACATCACCTCAGCTATAAATCAGCTAGCACCAAGAAACATTTGACCTGCCTTAGCATGAAGAAGTGATGAATTGAGAATGGGGATAGACCAGGGTGGGTCACTGAGAGGAGATGGCATCGGACCGGGCTGGGAAGAGGAATGTCATGGCAAGTCTTGGCTTTTCCCAGGGCCCTCTCCAGAGTGGATGGTCCAACACACTCTGACGCCCGGAGACTTGAGGGACCTCCGAGTGGAACCTATTAAAACCAGTGTTACAACAGAGGATGATTCAATTTTGATGAATGTAAGCTGGATACTCCGGGCAGATGGTAAGTTTGCCTCAATCGAATATAAGGCTGAAAGTGTCAACTAAACTAGAAATGTGTAGAGACTACGACCCATTAACCCCATTGCTAACAGAAATACAGACATGCACCAAATCCATGTACTGGGCTGTTGATAGTAGCATTATTCGTAACAACCCCAAGTAGGAAAGCTCTCAAAGGCCCAGCAGCAGAATGGATCACCAGAAGGATTCCATTACAGCAATGAGAATGAATGCTTTACAGCCACACACAATATGAATGAATGTCACAAGTGTAAGAAGCCAGATTCAGAAGAGTTCTGAGTCTCTATCTGTGTGCATGCCTACAGTCGTGCACACTGTGATTCCGTGCACAGATAGTGCGGCAAACCTGATCTGGTGGTTAGGGAGTCAAGATAGTAGTCACTCTTAAGGTGAGAATGACAAAGGAAGCACGAGGAATCGTGAGGGATCCTGGGGTGTTCCTTGCCCTGTGGATGGTCACGTGAGTGTGCAAATGCAAGTGGCCACTTACGGTCTTTATGCTTTCTATTATACTTCGTGGAAGAAGATAGGGTCAGGCAGAGATGATTCCCCCTGGTTTAGGAAAAGTGCTGACTTAGGTAGATTACTTTTCCACTTCCCAGATGATATCATGAAACTCTTGGCATTTCCCCATGATTATGCTGCAAGGCACCTTGAGTTCCCTTGCTGAGCTAATCCTGGGATCCTAAGGCCCATGTTTGTGGTTTCTATCTGCTAGGTTCCTGTAAAATCCATCTGTTCAAGAACCTATGAGTGCCAGGCACAGAGAGATGAGTTGGCTACCGTCTCCACACAGTAGGGCTTTCTGGGGAGTGGGCACAGTGTCAGGGGAATCCTAGAAGGGAGTTCTGCTTCATCTGGGTGGGGTGGAGCAGGGAGGCCTGGAGAGGGGCCCTGGTGAGACTGCATGGAGTGAGATGAGGCAGGGAACCTTTGGCTCCTTACCTGGCACAGAGTGAATTCTTTTTTGGCTGCTGTCATAGGCTATGGTGCATGAATCAATAGGGACAAAGGTGCAGTCAGATCAGGCATGGTTTGGTGATAACTCCCTTGGAGGGCCTTTATGGGTTCTCCCAGGCAGAGGCCTTCTCCCAGAGGCCTGTTCTTCTTAAAAGGGACCCAGAATAATGCAGCACTGCAGTCACCTTGGCAGACATCCTGTGAAAACCAGGCTGACCTCTGAGAAAAAGGAGGTTGGCTTTAGGCTTTGAATTCACATCTGTTCCTGTGCTTCGTAAACTTAAGCAAAGCTCCCTGAAACTCCCCAACCCCACTGACTCCATCTGTCAACTGGGTGGAATGGTGCCTATCTTTTAGGGCTGTTGTGAATCTGAGCTGAGGTGTAATGAAAAGCCTCCTACCCATGTATCTAGCCTTACGTCGGCCACACAGTACACGATGAATAAACAACTGCCTGTTGTCTATCTCGGCAGCCAGCATCCGCTTGTTGAAGGCCACCAAGATTTGCGTGACGGGCAATAGCAACTTCCAGACCTACAGCTGTGTGAGGTGCAATTACACAGAGGCCTTCCAGAGTCAGACCAGACCCTCTGGCGGCAAAGTAAGCACATTTAGGTACTTGGCTCATTGTTTAACGCTGGGCCCCTTACGGAACATGAGTGACATACTACACAGACAGGCTGGTGAGCAGAGAGAGATGAGAGCTTGGTCCCTGGGTTCAAACCCCACGTTTGGCCACTTCTCTCTCTGTCTTGTTCCTTGGGTAAGTCCACATCTTCAGGCCTCAGTTTCCCTATCAGCAAAGTGAGGGGAGCTGAGCAAATTATATCCTGGCTGTAAAATTTTACACTTCTGGCTCAGCGCCTATAGCTCAACTGGCTAAGGCGCCAGCCACGTACACCTAAGGTGGCAGGTTCGAATCCCCAGCCC
>NW_003852427.1:3059477-3080576 GCF_000181295.1 Otolemur garnettii
AAAAAAAAAAAAAATTTTACACTTCTCTGATTCTGTGAGTTATGGCAAATTGTGTGAACTCTGGCTAGAGACATGTTTCAGCAGAATAAGGAATGACATCATAAATGAAAAGGGCAACACACAAAGGCTGTGCTTCTGCATTGCGTGGTGCGCTGGGACTCAGGGCTTCTGGCTTTGCCTTCCAGTGGATGTTCTCCTACGTGGGCTTTCCCGTGGAGCTGAGCACGCTCTACTTCATTGGGGCCCACAACATCCCCAATGCAAACATGAATGAAGATGGCCCTTCCATGTCTGTGAACTTCACCTCACCAGGTAAACGTCCTCACTCCTCTGTGGGCTGTCTTGTCTTACCTGCTTTGGGGTATGTGGTTTGGTACAGAAAGCCCAGGGAACCCCGAACAAGGCCTTTGACCCAGCCACATGTGTTTCCTCATCTGACATAGGGACATAGTAGTAACCACCGCTCACTCAGAGTGGAGATGATGGAGGAGTCACAGAGTCACAGGATGGAGGGAAAAGCCCATTCCCTGTGTGTAGGTACTGTGCATGACATGTGACATCTCACTTAAACCTCCCCCAAACCCCAAGGTTGGGATAGGCCCATTTCACAGATGAGGAAATTGAGAGGTTGAGTGGCTGCCCTGAGTTGTACATAGTACGAGTGAGGCTGACCTCCACACTCTGGTCCCTCCATCCGTGCACTGCAGTGCTTTTTATGTCATTGATGCAAAACGTTTGTGTGCCACTCTTGGCTGTCTGGTGGGCTGTGTGTGGCCAGGCCTCTGAGGATCTGTGGTCTCCAGTAGGCTTGTCCCCTGGGCTGTCTGTGAGAGGCAGGGTGGTACTGAGTGGATGGCTGGGCCGTGGTGGGGAAGAGGCAGGTTCACATGTGTGACAGGCCCAGCTGGGCTGGGTCACCTGCTCGTGCCCCAGTGCTGCCGTCTGTCTCAGTTGCATCATGAAAACCAAATGGGACAGGTTCCAATTCAGCCTCTGAGCCCATGGCCAGGCTGTTTGGGTGCTGTGCGTGACAGGCGATGGGGTTCCCACTTTGGGACCCTGACAGAAACTGCCGCTAGCGCAGCTTTGGGCATCTCTGTGGGCAATCAACAGACCTTAGGCTTCCTCAGAAAGCTTTGTAATTCTCAAGGGACTCTGTTGTCTCTTGACATGCATACCCCAGTGCAATCTGGGGTGCCTTGGTGACAAGCAAATCCCCTTTTCCTAACTTCTGGCTTCCACAGAGACCATACCTTACGGACTCTGGGTAAAGACTATACAGATGGATTTTTGTTTTAATTTTTAATCCCCTTTTTCTCTCATTTGTTTTGTGGTGTCAGAGTCTATTTAGAAAATAGGGTAAATGATGTTGTTATCAAAAGTTGCCTGGGAGTGCTGGGAGTGCCACCCCCGTTATTGTGATGTTTACTGCTCTGAACAAAGCCTACAGTAAACAGACGCTGCCCCTTCCAGTTGTCCTTGCTGGCCTTTGCTGTGAGAGAGGACTTCCGTAGCTCGAATCATCACTGTGATGTCACATATCACGCTCTAGCCATTGGCTGTCACATAGTGCCTTGGGATGGAAATTTATTTACATAGATGTAGTATGCTTTACCATGGGAAGCTGGGTTTTTCTTTTTTAATTAAAGGATCATCTTCCCTGTCCTCCTAACAACGTATCATAAAGGATTATACATAGTGATAACCACTGAGGGTTCCACATCAGAGCAGCAACAACTGGCCTCTCTCCTCACCTGGTCTGGTAGCCCTTGCGTGCTTTTGTGAAGGAACTATTTGAAGCCCAGGGTCTGGGCCCTTTGCCTGTTCTCCTCTGTGACTTTTGAGGATATCTGCAACCACCCACCGCTGCCTCCTGCTCAGTCTTCTCACTCCCCTCACTCATGGTCTAGTAGAAATTGGAGAAAATGTGAAGTGGACTCCAGACATAGCAGAGGAAATTATAGTCCTATTTCCAGAGGAATTATTCATTTAGTCACCCCAGAGGTAGAAAATCAGCCATTGAATGCTTCTGACAGGCCTCTGGGGTGAACAGGGACAGGAGCCCTCTTGTCTGTGATGCATAGAAGCCGAACTACAGGGGGAGGACAGACTTTGAGGTTCCAGGAGTAAGAGGAGGCTGGCCTTTCGGCCTAGGTGGCCATTCTTCCAAAAGGTCTTTGTGTCTCACTAGATCCCAAGGCACCTGACGAATTTCCAAATTCAAACTATTTCCTATGAGTGATACTTTGCAAAAGGTTTGGTCCGCATCCCAGAGGCTGATCTGCAACCAAGCTATGCCTGTGCTTTGTTAGAGGACTTTGCCACAGGGATTAGGCAGTGTGTTCTGTGGGTGTTTCCCATTATTTATTTTACCTCTGCCTGGGAGTTTTTGTGTGGCCCCTGCCTCACCGCCCTCTGTCCAAGCCAATGAGTACCCTCTTGAACAATTTCCAAGATTTCTGTAGTCATATCAAAGCCAAGATGTCCTCATTCGTTTGGAAACCAGTATTTGTGGACATCTGACTACTTGACTTTCCTTTTTAAACTTCTAACCAGGGCCAGTGTGAGATCCCAGAGGCTGATTTGCAAATCTAGCTACATGTATCTGTGTATGAGACCCTGTATTCAGGGGAATCCTGTTTTTTATGGTGTTTTAGGTTTTGTTTTAACATTTCCTTTTAGCCTTAAATTTTTCCTAAATAATTTCCTCCTAATTTAAAAATTTTTTCTCATCTGGGAATTTGAAATCTCAGTATTTGAATGTTACACCAATTTTTCCAAAGAGTTCAAACTACTTTAATACCAGAACCTGGTAAATTCGCAGCTGTTTCAAACAGCTGGTGGGCTTTGTATATAACATCATTAACTGCTGGAACATTAAATGTCCTGAGAGGTAAATGTAAAATGTAAAAAGTAATTTTTAATAACAATATACTTTTCCAGTTTTCTTTATGTAACCAAAACTCTTTTTGTTTTTAAGTAAACTTTTTTTTTTTTTTTTTTGAGACAGAGTCTCACTTGGTCACCCTAGGTAGGGTGCTGGGGTGGCATCATAGCTCACAGCAATCTCAAACTCTTGGGGTCAAGCGATTCTCTTGCCTCAGCCTCCTGAGTAGCTGGGACTATTGGCTCCCGCCACAATGCCCGGACTTTTTTTGGAGACGGATGGGGTATCGCTGTGGCTCAGGCTGGTTTTGAACCTGTGAACTCAGGCAATCTACCCACCTCAGCCTCCCAAGTGCTGGGATTACAGGTGTGAGCCACCGTGCCTGGCTTAAGTAAACTTTTTGTTTTGGAATAATTTTAGAATACAGAAAAGCTGCGCCTCACCCAGATTCTCTATTGTTAACACCATGATACAGTGGCAAAACTAAAACCCCAACATTATCGCATTCCTATGAGCTAAACTCCAGACTTTATTTGGATTTCACCTGCTTTTCCATTCATGTCCTCTTCTGTTACATTTGGGTCCTGGTGTTACCTCAAACTCCTCTGGTCTGTTACCATTTCTTAGTCTTTATTTTTCATGACCTTGACAGTCTTGAGCTCTGGCCAGGTATCCTGTAGAATGTCTCCCAGTTTGGATTTATCTGAGTTTGTCTCATGACAAAACTGGGGATATGGGCTCTGGGGATGAATACCGCAGAGGAGCGGGTGCTTTTCACTGCATCCCCTGGGGTGTGGCATCCCTGTGACTTCACTTTGAAGTTCACCTTGGTTAAGGAAGGGGCAGATAGGCTTCTTGTGTACATCTACTATTTTCCCCTTTCCCAGCTCTAGCTTCTGGAAACAAGTCAGAGTCTGCCCCATGGTTGAGAGGGGGCCAGGCGGTAGATTAAGTTTCAGGTTCTAGAAGAGGCAGCATCTACGTACACTGTCTCTAAAGAGTCTTCTCTTGGGAATCATACTGTTTTGATAAAGGCTATATTTAAACTATTCTGTTTTGATAAGGCTGTATATAAATTTGACTGTGGTTATCACATCATGGGTGGGTGATCTTCTGTTTAATAGTAAATTTTTAGTGTCCCATTTAAATGTGCTATCTTATCTCAGGAATGTTTTGGGAATTTGTTATAGTGTGGTATGCCTGTGTGTGTACTTGTTGGCAGGAGGGTAGAGCAGAGATACCTTTTCTAAAATGTAAAACTTTCAAATTTCCAGGCTGCCTAGACCATATAATGAAATATAAGAAAAAGTGCATTGAGGCAGGTAAGTAAATACAGAAGTTGCTTTTATTATTTGAAGAAACTGGTAACTTAAGCCAGCATAGCTCTTTTTACAGATGAAGAAACTGAGGCGGGGTGGGGGAAGGTGGGTTTTAAGTGTCCAGGTCACTCAGACAGTGAAGGCAGAAGCACCCAGGGCTAATCCCCCACCAGCACTTTGCCCACTGAGCTGAGCCTGTCCAGGGGATGGACTCTTAGCTGTATGTGGTAGGGCAACAATATGGTCAAATAAAACCACCCTATCCCCGTGACTGACGTTTTCGCCCCCAGTCACCCTCACAGTGGTGCCAGTTGAAGGTCCTTCCTGATGAATGGGAGTCCTATGAGCCCTTTCACCTCCTCAGACACTAGCACTCCCAACCTGTGGCCATGGGGCTCTCCAGAACCTTCTATTTGGATTAGCAAAAGAGTGGGAGTGTTAGCTAACAGAGTGACTTTGAAGCATGCTCTCAACCTCTTCAAAGGGATCACCTTCCACATGCCTTCCCCTGGGTGTTTGAAATAAATCCCTTTAGAATAATCCAGCCCTAGTGCCCACTTTCCAGGGGTTTGTTTTTCTGGGTAATTTAGTGTTGGGATGCTAATAAAGCTCGTGGCATGTGCAGGGATCGGTCCCAGACATTTCCAGTCTTCACCCCACAGGGCACCCGTGTGCCCTGTGAGACTGAGCTGCGGGTCCTGTGCTGTCTGTCCCACGAGAGGGCAGATGTGGAGCACTGAGCTTCCCTCTTGCTCCTGCCTCCACCCCAATGATCTGTAGGAAGACACTGTGGGTGTGAGGAGGTCTGAGGCCGTGAACTCCTAAAGACAATTCTGACCCAGGGCCTGAAAAGGTCTCCTAGGTGGGGAAGATAATTCATCCTATTGTATGACATGTTCCTGGAAATCAATCTAGTCCTTATTTGCAAGTCAGATCAATGAGACAACTGGCTTTTTCTGACAGAGTTGACTTGTCAGCAGGAGCCACTTCCTTCTTTCTTTGCATTCAGTAAAGTTGACAGAATGGTCTGATGGACGTGGATGAGGCTCCTGGAACACAGTGCTCTAGCAGCCATGGTCCTGATCCTGAATTCACCTGCTGTAACCATAAGCATGTCACCTAACCTGTGGCCCCCCAACCTGGGAAGAAAACATCACCCCCTCCTATGTTTATCTAAAAGCAGAGGCTAAGAACAGAAGTGAGAGATAGAATCCGGTCCGAGCCTCCTACCACCCCTAGAGCAGGGAAGCTATTTTTATAATAGCAGAGCAGTGGTATGGGGGCCCTATACTTTTGGGGGAGGCAGGTACTTGGAGACTCTGGGAGCAATGATAAAAGTTCACTGTATAGTGGAGTCCGCTTCTTAGATGTGTGCCAGAGAACTTAAGGTTTGTTTTCTAAAGCCCTTTGAGAAATTTTAATGAGGCAAGGGTCAGCATGTTCAACGTGGGATTCTCTCTCAACTTCCCAGGAAGTCTGTGGGACCCAAACATCACTGCTTGTAAGAAGAATGAGACGACAGTAGAAGTGAATTTTACAACCAGTCCCCTTGGAAACAGATACATGGCTCTTATCCAGACTAGCATGGTCATTGGGTTTTCGGATGTGGTGGAGGTACTCTTTCCCTTCATCCCCTTACCGTTACCCCCTCCTCACCCTCCCGCTTTCCTTAGCTTGTTGATAGGAAATGAGGACACATTAGGATTCTCTGAACAGGCTCTCTGTGGAGAGAGCACAGGACTGTCTATTGTGCAAACGTGCTGGGCCATTTTGATGAATTCAACAGATAAAAACAAGTCTCTGTGGCCATCCTGGGACGTATCACTGTGAATCTAAAACCTAACCGAGGTAGGAGTTCCAGAAGTATGAAGTGAATCCTTGTTCAGATACAGTCTAGTGAACTGACAGTCAGAACGCAAGCTCCCTCCTTAGCGGCCTCCACTCTGCCCCAGTCTGCTCACTCACGCCTCCATTCCTGTCTCACCTATGTGCCCCAGAGCGAACTGATGCGAACTTCCGTAGTGATCCCGGTGACTGGGGAAAGTGAAGGTGCTGTGGTTCAGGTAATTTTAAAGAGGTACTTTGGGGAGGGAAGGGACACTAGAAGACTGACCGTTCCCCCATTAACTGCTTCTAATGAGTCCTTTCGAGTTCATTCTCCCCTCCCGAATACGTTTCTGCCAGCAGATCTGAGCTTAGTGATACTGGGGAAGGCCACCCTGCCGTCTCCACCTGCCGAGGCCAGGAAGCTGACTTTCCAAAGTGCTTTTATTAATGCTTCCATTTCTGTCAGATGCTCAGGGCTAGGAGTGCCGTTTTATTTTCCCAATGATCAGTTTCAATTGCAAAATTAAGTTACAAAGGATTCAAACTTGGAAGGTTTAGGTTCCACATCTGGAGAGGGACTGTCTTCTCAGGGTCTCAGCTGACCAAGCTGGAAACAGGAAGTTGGACCCACAGATGATCTCAGGTCTCTTTCAAGTCTGAGTTTATAAGGTGGGGACATAGAGGATCCAGTAGGACACAGTCACACCCAAGAGAATAAGGAGCTTTTGTTTCTTATTCCCTGGAACATTAAATGCACAGACATGTAGGGCGTGGTAGGGGGGCGAGCACATTATGACTACACCCCTTTTCTAGGGAACTATAGAATTTCCTAGTCATAGGGGACTGGCTTGTCATAAAGCTCAGACTGAAGTCAGTAAGAATGCTATTGCTTTTTCTAAAGGAAGTGTTTGTGTGTTACGATGTGACCTAGCCCTTTCAGATAAGGAACCCAGCACGCTGGTAACATGCACAGTTTAGGCTCTAAGCTTGGTAGTCTTCAGTGCTTGAGTTTGGGGTCACTGGCTTGGATTTTAGGACTTTGTTACAGATATGTGACCCAAAAAATACCCATGACCATGCTAGATGTAGGGCTGAAACCAGAAAAAAAGGGAAGAAGAATCTTGGTGGAAGTAGGAACACTGCTGCTCTGGAGCACGCTGTGAGCTTTCTAAGTCTTTCATTTTTTTCTCAGTTGACTCCGTATTTCGCTACTTGTGGCAACGACTGCATCCGGCGCAAAGGAACTGTTGTGCTTTGCCCACAGACAGGTGCTCCCCTCCCCCTGGATAAGAGTAAGTGCCCAGTCATTTTCAAAGGGCAATCACAGTAATTCAGGACAGAGAGGGCCCCTCTGTCCCTGCCCCCGTCACTGTGTGGCAGGGCATGTGCACACGGGGAACGCAAGGAGTCCCTGCCTGCGTATGCTGAATTGGGGTGCAGAGAAAGCCGCCAGTGCCGTTCTCGAGAGCCTACAGTCTTAGAAAGAGCAAAGGCTTTATTTATGAAACCACTCACCCTTTATGAAGCAGGATACACCAAAGGGGAAAAAATAAACAGAATAAAATGAATGTTCTAAGAGCCATGAGGACGTGCTGAAAAAAGTCAGTGGCATAAAATGACTGGGTAGACACGAGAACACACATTTCACTGCATTTTGATTCTCTCATCAGTCTCAACAGCCCATGCTGCATTGTTATTATCAGTTGATGTGATCACACAGCCAGCATTTGAATAAACAAATTAGGAACCCTGGCACCAAATGATGGACACTTCACTAGTGCCCGAGAGCAGCATGTTCTGGAAAGTGTCTCGAGATTTAGAGACATGCCAGGTCTTTCATTACAGATGGACAAATAAAATGTTGCCAGAACTAGCCCAGGGGTGGGGTCAAAAGTTAGAAGCTGTTATTCTTAGAATCTCTCAAATGAAGACAACCCGGGTGCCTCTCTATCCTGACTTCTGCATGGGTGTGGTGCCACGTGGACTCCTAATCACTTCATGCCCGAGCCCCACTGTTCCTATGAGGCAGTGGCATCATTTCCCACAGGTCAGTCTAATAAACAGCCGTTAAAAATCCCATCGAGGCTGGGCACAATGGCTCGTGTCTGTAATCCCAACACTTTGGGAGGTTTAGGCAGGAGGATCACTTGAGGCCAGGAGTTTGAGACCAGCCTGAGCAAGAGAAAGACCTCTGTCTCTACAAAATAGAAAAATTAGCTGTGTCTGGTGGCATGCACCTGTAGTCCCAACTATTTGAAAGGCTAAGGCAGTAGCACTGCTCAAGCCCAGGAGTCTGAGGCTGCAGTGAGCTATGATGACGCTACCATGTTCTAGCCTGGGAAACAGAGCAAGACTGTCTCCAAAAGCCATTTACACTTACTATGAATGTAAGTAACTGTACCCAGAATGACAGTAATTCCTCAAAGGACAAAACACCATATGTAAACTCTGGTTTCTACAGTAAAAATGGCTATGCCTGGAAGGACTAAGAAGCTACAGAACAGCAGAGGACTATTCTTACTTTCCTGGGTCCCACATCCCTTGTGAGAATCTAACAAATGACCTGGACGGTCTATGGAAAAACAGAGATTGGCGGACTCCCAAAAGATTTTCTGACCCTTGGTTGTAAAGGGATCTAAACTTCTACAAAGCATAGAGTAAGAAGTCTAGTCTTCAAATAGGAGACAGATGTGGTTTTGTTTTGCCGAAAGTGAGTGAGCTTTGTTTTCTCTAGACAGAGGCATGTTAGGAGGCTGGCTGCCTCTCCTCCTCCCATCTCTGCTGGTGGCCACATGGGTGCTGGCGACTGGGATCTACCTGACGTGGAGGCACGGTAAGGGTCATGATTTTTTAAAGATAACCTAACGAGGAAATAACATTTTCACTTTTTTTAAAGCAAGTTCCTCTAGAGGCAATCATATGCTGGCATTTCCCAGAGCTGGAAGCCTGCATTTAATGCTTTACAGTGTTCCCACAGAGACTCAGAGGTCACGGCTAGACTCCATCTGCCACGTTAAAGTGCAGTGAGGACTTCCAGGTCTGGTGACTAGCACCTGTTTTATTTTTACCATGGAGGCAGCTCTAAGTCTGAAAGGATGAAGCTGTAAGTCTGAAAGCAAAAGATGAAAGATGACAAACTGCATTTTACCTGAGACGGGCACTCCAGGTTAGTTCTTAATTTGTATAAATAGTTTTTCTGAGGCCTAAGGAATCTCATTCACTTGGATTCAAATAAGAGTTGAACCCTGAATAGCCCAAGCTGAACCATGTAGGAACATGTACATGTGAACCTTTTTTTTAGTAAATCAAAGTTTTTAGAGAGTTGCAAAGGGGTAGGTGTGTCAAGAATGCATAAAATACACGTATTATAGATATTTATCTATTTTATCATTTACTACCATAAAATACACACAAGTCTATTATAAAAAGCCAAAGTTTATCAAAACTTATGTACACACAGACTTTACATGGGGCCATTCACAATCAGAGAAAAATAAAGGTGCAGAATTAAATCATAACTGCATAAAATTTACTATTCTATCTACTGTACAACTGTAATAATTTCATAGCCGTCTCCTGTTGCTATTGCAGTGAGTCTCAAGTGTTGCGCGTGTCAGCTTTAAACCCCGTGGGAGGCTAATCATCTCCAAATGAACAATTTGTCTCTCCAGCAAAGTACATATGCACAGTAAGAGTCACACGTGTTTTTCCTGTTCAGTGCAATACTGTAAATGTTGAGTAACACCATAGGACCTGTGCCAAGGGCCACTAATGACTCTGGAAGTGCTCCCAAGAAGCAGAGAAAAGTCATGACATTACAAGAAAAAGGTGAATTGCTTCATACGTAACTGCGGATTAAGTAAGGTCAGTAGCTGCAGTTGCCTGCCACGTCAAGATAATACAGAGTAAATAACAACCACTGTTAAGAATAAAAGGGGAAATAAAAAAGAAATTAGTGAAGCTATGGTACCAGCAGGTATGAACATCTGGCACTTTCTGTGAAACACCTTTGTATCTGGTATTGAAAATGCAGCTTTTATGTGGGTGCAGGATTACTGTAAGAAAAACATACCTATAGATTCTGTTATGATTTGAGAAGAAGCAAAGTCATTCATTATAAGACAACTTAAGGCAGAAGGAAGGTAAAGGTTCTAAAATTGAAGAATTTAATGCCAGCAAAGGCTATTTGATAATTTTAGAAAGAAGTCGGGCTTAGAAAATAACTCTAGGTAGCAGGAGAAGCAGTCTGTGCCAACCAAGAGGCAACAGCCAAGTTCCTAGACTCCACTAGGAAGAATCACTGAGGAGAAAGGCTAGCTGCCTCAACAGGCTTGACAGGCAGATGAAAGTAACCTATTCTGGGGGGGGGGCGCAAGGGGGGCTACAAAGAACATTTACTAGCACAGAAGACAAGCGAGCACAGGATTTAAGGCGGAAGGAATAGATTAAACTCTGCTGTTTTGCACAAAGGCAGTCAGGTTTATGATCAGGACTGCCCCTATCTATAAAGCTGTCAATCTCAAGCCTGGATCACAAAAACCCCTTTTCTGGATCGGTTCCATTGATGCTTTGTCCCTGATGTCCCAGAGAGTACCTTGCCAGTAAAGGGGACTGCCTTTTAAAGTTCTTTTGATATTGGAAAATGTCCCTGGCTACCCAGAATCCCACAAGTTCAACACCAAAAGCATCAATGTCGTCTTGCCTACAAACACAGTGTTTCTAATCCAGCCTCTAGATCAGGAGGTCATAAAGGACCTTTAAGGCTCCTTACACATAGTACTCTGAAAAGGACTGTCAATATTATGGAAAAGAATCTCCAAGAAATAGCATGAAGATCTGGAAGGATCACACCATTAAAGATGCTGCTGTTGCTATATCATAGAAAAAGCTCTGAAAGCCATCGGGCCAAAAACAGTAAATCCCTGCTGAAGAAAACAGCCCAGATGCTGTGCACAACTTTATAGGACTTAGGACAGAGCCAATCAAGGGACTCGTGAAAGGACTTGTGGATGTGGCAAAAGACGTGGGGGCAGAGGAGCAAAGGATTTCAGGATGTGGATCTTGGGAGAAATTTAACCGCTTACGGACACCACCCCAGAGGAATTACCAGAGGCTGACTTGATGGAGATGAGTACTTCTGAACCAGCCAGACGAGACGACATAGAAGCAGTGAGAGAACCAACATTAGATTAGACGGTCTGGCAGAAGGTTCCAGTTATCCAAGACTGCTTTGACTTCTTTTACAGTATGATCCTTCTATGATATGGGAACTAAAACTAAAGAAAGGTAGAAGAATTAGTTTTACATAGAAACATTTCTAGAGAAATTATGAAAGTCAGAAATTACAACGGAAAGCTCCACTCAGCACATCTGCCTCTGCCCCCAGGACACAAGACCAGCCCCTCCTCTGCCTCCTCCTCAGCTTATTCTACACGGGGATGGGGACGAAGACCTTAATGATGACTCACTTCCACCTACTAGTCAATGTATTTTGTCTTCCTTATGATTTTAAGAATATTTTTCTGTCTTAAGAATACAGCATATAATACACGTTATATACAAAGTGTGTGTCACTAACTCTGAATGTTATCCATGAGTCAACAATAGGCTATTAGTGGGAGTACAGTTTTGGGGCAGTTAGAAGTAACAGGTGGATTTTCAACTGCACAGGGGCTGGCACTCCTAACCCCTGCATTGTGCGAGCATCAACTGTGCTCTCGAAGTTAGTCTTTGCCAACTCTGTAACACTAAGTATTTGAATACAGCTAGAGGCAGACCCATCACAAACTTCTCATTTTTCTCTCTATACATGTAGTAAAGGAACTGTAAGTGCACTCTTGAGTCATTTGTGACCATAATATAGACAGAATAAGATTAATTCCATGTTCTTTCTAAGCTAAGAAAGCCAGGTGGCACTTTTAACTCAGGAATACTTTTAGGGAATGCTGTTTGACCTGTATTATTTTTAGCAGTTTCATACAGAATTTCTATTTTATAGCACTGTACAGGGCAGAATTCTAGGTAAGTTTCAGAGGCTGAAATGGGGCACCATTTAACTTTATAGGACTATAAAGAAACTACCACCTGCAGGTGTAAGATGGTACAAATAACTGAGTTCTCACAAAGTATGACATCGAGTGTAGAGGTCCGGCGCCCCTCTTTATATAGACCATTAAAAATATGGAATTTGTAACTACCAACCTCAAACAAAGTACCTTAAACCTAAATAGTTTCTTTGAATTTATCTGAAAAGATAAGGCTTGAATAAGAGCACTGATCTTTGAGGTTTAAGGGTCAGGAGATGCGTTCAAAAGTAACATCAGGATGTTTCTCCGTCAGGCAGTAACAAGGTCCCTGGTGCTCAGCTGCCGTTCTCTAGCGAGGGGACAATTGTCAGTGATGGTTTACACAAGAGTAGAGGCTGCTGTGTGTTCGCAGATAACCAATGCTTGTCTCCTTTTCTCTACAGAAAGGATCAAAACGACTTCCTCTTCTACCACATTACTACCCAGCATTAAGGTTCTCGTGGTTTACCCATCTGAAATATGTTTCCATCATACAGTTTATTACTTCACTGAATTTCTTCAAAACCATTGCAGAAGTGAGGTCATCCTTGAAAAGTGGCAGAAAAAGAAAATAGCAGAGATGGGTCCAGTGCAGTGGCTTACCACTCAGAAGCAAGCAGCAGATAAAGTCATCTTCCTTCTCTCCAATGACATCAACGTGTGTGATGGTACCTGTGGCAAGAACGAGGGCAGCCCCAGTGAGAACTCTCAAGACCTGTTCCCCCTTGCCTTTAACCTTTTTTGCAGCGATCTAAGAAGCCAGACTCATCTGCACAAATACGTGGTGGTCTACTTCCAAGAGGCTGATCCCAAAGATGGCTACAGTGCTCTCAGTGTCTGCCCCAAGTACCACCTCATGAAAGACGCCACCACTTTCTGCACAGAACTTCTCCATGTCAAGCAGCATGTGTCAGTGGGGAAAAGGTCACAAGCCTGCTACAGTGGCTGCTCTTCCTTGTAGCCCCCCCATGAGCAGCAAGAGACCTTGAAGCCTTCCTTCAAGGTCATCACCAAAAATGCATTTGTGATAAACTTGAGGTAGACTGTACAGCCCGTAAGGGGTCTACTAGTTAAAACATTTCATGCCAATAGAGGTCTTGTTACAAATACTGCCAGGTGCTACAGCATTAAGAATTTGAACTAAATCAGTAATTCCAAAGCTAAATCAGTTTTATACCCACAAATCAAGAATAATTATAATTGAAAACTATAACCAAGCTGATAATGCAGTGATAAAGCATCTTCAAACCAAACATCGGTCTTGCAATGTATGCACTGCAGATAGTACTGTTTAGCTTTGTAATAGTCTAAATTTAATTAATGAATACTAAATTTAAGAAGGCCTCACTAATTCACTCAGTAGCTTCTTAAGTGAAAGATCTATTACATGTAAAAATCTTTATTTGTAAGATAACAAAAGTAGGGAACAAACAAGTTGAACCCATCTTTACTGACCAGATGATCTAGTGTCTATGTACCTACTTGTATTATCTGGCATTTACACAAGACCTTCCCTCTCTAAACCAGATTTCATGTCTTGAGTCTTGTACAGGTGACTTTTAATGTGAACAACAAAATACCTATAAACCTGTTACCTACTTTTCCCAAAGTTAACTTCTATTAACTGGCAAAAGTTCTCAGTTTCTTGGTTATTATGTAACCTTTTATGTTGAAAATATAAATAATTCTTAAGTTGAAAGACCTCTTGAAATAAATAATCTTTTTACAAAGTAAAAGGTATTATAATGCTTTACTTAAAAAACAGAAGCCACCACAGAATTACAGGACATAGAGATATGTGGTATTTTAAGTCTTACAACTTTCAATTTTTCTAGAAGGATCTTAATGCAGAGGTCACACTATATTAGCGTATATATCCTTCTAGGAATGCTCATTTCACAGTACAGTACTGACTGTTCTAGAATGTGGATCCATTTCAGATGGATTACCATTAAAATAAAAACCAAAATAAGTGCAAAGTAAAAACTCATCATGTCCAGTTTCACAAGCAGATACTCAGTTAAGGCTGAAGCCCTGTTTAATGTGGTAAAGCCCACTTATTTGTCATGATTAATTTTCACAGTGTGTATAAGTGTTAGTAACAGAAGATGATGGACATGGCTTAGGTCAAAACTTTGACCTAAACCAACCTCCTTTGAATCAACATCCACTAGGTCTAAGAGCAATATGCTATTAGGTCACAAACTATTAGAAACAGAAATACATACTATGCTTTTGAAAATAAAATTGTGTTGAAATAGCCAGCTCAGAAAGATAAGTAAAAATCAACAATCTATACATTTATTTTGTTAAAAAGTTAAAAAAATAAAAACATACATTTTTCAAATTGAAGGCACACATCCCAACAGTACTAGCAAGTTACAATTATTTTGTTATACTGCACTCTTGAAGCTTCTCCTATTATGCAGAATGCTCCAGGACCAGCATCTCTCCACATCCAAAGACTTTTCTTACTTCCATCTCTTCTCTCTCCTTGCCCTTGTCTTTGCCTCAGTCTCACCCTATCTCCAGTCTGGATAAATTAGACGGTGGAAACAGATGCCTGGCAGCAGGTCACAGGAAGCAGCACTCAGCAGTCCAGCGCGCCTTCCCTGGGCCCCCGAGGTCCTGGGCTGTGCTCGCTGACTGACTCCTGTCTTTGGACAATGCCTTCTCTTCCTCTTGTCAGGAGCTCAACAGGCTTCACCAGCACCTGGGCACCAGGTGGTAATAGCTCCTGTATTACTTAGATTTTGCTTCAGGATGCTTACAGGTTACGGTCAGCTCATCTTACTGATCATAATGAACTCCAAAAGCTTTTATTTGGTTCTTCAGGTAAAGGATAATTGGTGTGGGGGGGGGGGCTTATGATTAAGTCAGTAGAAACTACAGTAGTGGCTTTGTTTATCTGTACAATGCAAGCTGACAACTCCAAATTACACCTACATCATTTCTATTTGGCTTTAGGAAGGAAACAAGATTTTCAGCTCTTGTTCTGTTTCGGTCAAATAATTGTCTTTTTTTTTTTTTTTCTGTAAGCTCTCCTAGAGCGGGCAAGGAAAAAAAACAGTCAGTAGAAACTACAGTAGTGGCTTTGTTTATCTGTACAATGCAAGCTGACAACTCCAAATTATACCTACATCATTTCTATTTGGCTTTAGGAAGGAAACAAGATTTTCAGCTCTTGTTCTGTTTCGGTCAAATAATTGTCTTTTTTTTTTTTTTCTGTAAGCTCTCCTAGAGCGTGTCAGGTAATAAAACCTAGTCAGCCCAACCTTAACTTTTTTTTTTTTTTTTTTTGCAGTTTTTGGCTGGGGCCAGGCTTGAACCCACCACCTCTGGCATATGGGGCCGGTGCCCTACTCCTTGAGCCACAGACACCACCCCCAACCTTACCTTTTTACCCTCTAGAAATCTATGGATCCCATTCTTTTGCAATCCAACAGAAAAACAAAAGCCTCCCCATTTTTTCTTTTTCTCTATTTGGAATTCTAAAAGGACACACAAATTCATCACATTACATGTGCACGTAACTCGGACAACTTTAGATTCTAACTGCGATACTAGACAGGAAGAAAAATGGCACAACTAGAGAGTTCTCACAAGTCAGAGGCCACCCCTGGTGGTAGCCCGAGTCTGCTTGCTGATGACATTCAGAAGTCAACTTAAACGATGGGCTCCCCCAGGTGAGAACATTCAACAGCAACGCTTTACATCTCTGGGCAGTTCACTAGACCCTGAGAGAGCGGGAGGAGAGTTTACAACTGAAGAGTCAGTTCATAGTCTCCAAAGGCCTGACTAACAAAAAGCAGCTTATAATTTCACACCAACATCATGTCTTCAACATGAAGTTGAAATTCACTTACTTTCCATGAAACTTAAGCATCTAGATCAATAAATTAAAATACATATATCCTGTAAGAGTCTTTTATACCAAGAAGCTTGTTTCTGGTCTTCACCGGTGACTTTGGTCCCGTCTCACCATACAAAAGCAGCCCGCTCTCGTAACATGCGGACGCCAAAGCGCTGCCACTCTCGCTGGTAGATCCACAGTTCCTGTGTTGTATCCAAACAAGCCAACACTGCCCCTCCTTTCCATGCAATCAGCCTGGGATCCATGTCCTAGGGAGGTGATGAAGATATTTTAGCTTATTCAAACGACACATACTTGAACTTAAAGGCTGGAAAAACCCCTGCTCAGAAAATACCTAGTTAGCCAAGTTTCCACCTGCATTAAAAATAGCAAGACTCACGAACTACAGACGTCCTTCTGTTCCAACTGACAAGAAAACTTTTAAATTTTTATTATTGAAGATGCTACTATTTACTACTATTCCACAAATAGTTAAGGTCCTGTAGGCAGGACCTATATAAAGAAATGACTTACTTTAAAATCTGAGTAGAAGCTTGAGGACACACCCTCCCTTAAGATTAAAAAGAAACAATATTTCCAGGAATTGTCAGTGAGAGTTTATGAAATATAGACAATCTATTCCTAAATTCCTCGACTTCTCTTTCTTTACAAGATAATTTAAGTCGTAGGATCCTTGGTATAAATTAAAAAAGATGAAGCTGGAGCAGCTGGCTCAGCGCCCATAGCTCAGTGGTTAGGGTGCTGGCCATATACACTGGGGCTGGTGGGTTCAAACCTGGCCTGGGCCTGCTAAACAACGACAGCAACAACAGAAAAAAAATAGCCAGGCATTATGGGAGGCTGAGGCAAGAGAATTGCTTAAGCCCAAGAGTTTGAGGTTTCTGTGAGCTGTGATGCCATGGCACTCTACCAAGGGCGACATAGTAAGACTGTCTCAAAAAAAAAAAAATAGAAATAGAAAACAGAGCTGTTCTGGCTGGTGGGGTGTCAGAGTGCAGGCCGTGTTCCCTTTGCCCCTGCCCCCACTAAAGTGGAGAGCACTGCAGGGAAGAGAAGCAGGAATCTGTCCCTTGGGCCAGAGCTCCTTCCACCACATCTGGGACCTGCTGGAAATAATTCTACTTGCTGCAACCCCTCAAGAACTCCCCACATGCAAGCCCACGCCTACCTGGATTGGATCTGTTTATATACAACATCACACTTAGAAATAATTAATGCTGGTTTTATTTGCATACAGTCAAACTTGTACCATGAGACAACATACCTTAGGCCTTGTGATCACATCCACGTTTTCAATAATACGCCTGAAAGAAGGTGGCATTTTATTGAGAATTCTGTGCTGCAGAAATTCTTGAGCTTTATGAAACATCAAACCACCGCCCACCACTAGGATGGAGCTGTACATCTTCTTTTTGGTATCATCAGATGCTGAAAAACACAGCAATATTCTTTCCATACTTTTTTTTCCACGCCCAACAACCCTAGATCAAGCCACCATCATCTCTTGCTTGGTCAACTGCAATAGCCTTCTGAAAGATCTCCCTTCCATCCACCATCAACCCTGCAGCCAGAGGAACTCATAAAACCTAAAAATGAGCACACTGCCACCCCACACCATAGCCTGCTACTGGAAAGATTAGACCAAAATCTGTTTTGTTTTGTTTTTTTTTAAGAGATAGAGTCTTATTTTGTGGCCCTCAGTAGAGTGCTGTGGTCACAGCTCACAGTAACCTCCAGCTCTTGGGCTTAGGCTATTCTCTTACCTCAGCCTCCCAAGTAGCTGAGACTACAGGCGCCTACCACAATGCCCGGCTATTCTTTTGTTGTAGTTTTGGCCAGGGCCGAGTTCTAACCCACAACCCTTGGTATACAGGGCCAGCGCCCTACTCACAGAGCCTAGGCACTGTCCTTTTTTTTTAAGACCAAAATCTCCCCCCTGCCTGGAATGCCACTCTACCTATGACCACTTACCCTCCTTCACGCATAGGCCTCCTTCTCTAACTTCCTCCTCCATGTGGGAAGTAAAGATTCCTTACTAACTCCCTTAATCAGAAGCTCTCACAGCCAGCACCCTTTAGCTCAACTTTATTGTATCTGCCTTAGTTGTAATTTCACATTTGTGTAACAATGTGCCTTATTTTGGTCTCCTCCACTAGGAGGCCAGGAGCCAGTTCTATTTCATTACTATATTCCCAGCACCTGCCAATGTAGGCCACAGAGTAGCTGCTTGATAGTTTTTCAACATGCTACACCAGGGGTGTCCAACCTGTGGGCTGCATGCTGACTTCGTGAGGATGTTTTTTGCTTACCTGTGTTGACAGAAAGTATGCAGACCTTTTTTTTTTTTTTTTTTTTGGCTAATTAGCTTTCTTTAGTGCTTGGGTATTTAACGTGTAGCCCAAGACAACTTTTATTCTAATGTGCAACATTGAAAAAAAAAGGTGGGATACCCCTGTGCTACACTGCATAACTATACCTTAGGCTAAATCAATTCACTTAAGTGCTATCCTACTTAATTACCACCTCCCAGTCTCCCCAAATGTGCTTACAACAGCAGTCTATGCTGTGAAGGATGGCTTTATCCAGGCCCAGGGCTTTTCCTTCAAACAGTGAGATGGCAGTCTTCCTGGACATCAGTGCAGTGAGGGCTTCCTCAGAGTCATTGCCGGCCATCAGGCAGTCTCCCTGGGAAGACCCCAAATCCACCTCCTGGGAATGGAGTCTTTCTGGAAGATCAGAAGACTGGCCACGAAGATCGCCTTCAAATCCAATAGGTTTGGATGCAGACTTTCGGTCAGCAGTAGCTTTTGCAGACTTTAAATCAAAAGAATAATCAGTAGACGGTATGACTATAATAGAACACTGTTGATGTTGTCTAGCTAGACCCTACTTCTCCCTACACCACTATTATGCTGCTACTGTAAGACAAAAGGCACCACAGTATATCAACAACTCTCCAGCACTCATTCCAACACAACCGGGGAATGAGAGGTGACACACAGAAGGCGAGGATGCTCTGACAATTCAAAAGCAGTCTGGCTAGCAGAGGTCTCTCCGAACCTTGTTTCAACTGGTTGGATTTTAAAATTGAAATGTCAATATAGATGAACTTTCTTTCCCTTAAACTGAGTTCTTAAGTGGAGTATTTCAGGGAGCTTCACAGGCCAGTGGCTACTATGGAACCCTTATTTTCAGATCCTATTTATCCACTTCATGCTTGTCTCTAGGGCAAGAACAAGGACCAGAAAAGTGTATTCTTCATCACAAGCTGCTGCCGTTTCGTTAGCAGATAAAAACTTGTTTATGCCCCTGCACTAGACATCCTCTTCTTACTGGGATCACCTTTCTTTGCCTCTGCCGTACACATCTTTCACATAATTAAAATACAGGGGAAGATGCAAGGATGGTTCAACATACACAAATCTATAAATGTAATTCACCTGATAGGCGCAAAAACAATGACCATATGATATTCTTGATGGATGTAGAAAAAGCATTTGACAAAATTCAGCACCCTTTTACAATAAGAATTCTTAACAAAATAGGCAGAGATGGAACATACCTCGAAATTATAAAAGCCATAAATGACAAACACCCAGCCAACATCATACTGAACAGCGAAAAATTGAAAGCTTTCCCGCTTAGAACTGGAACTAGACAAGGTTGCCCACTGTCAACACTTTTGTTCAATGTATTGCTGCAAGTCTTAGCCACAGCTATCAGGCAAGAGAAGGAAATCAAGGGTTAACAAAATGGGGCAAGAAGTATCCCTCCTTCCTGGTAATGCAATCTTCTATATCGAAAACCCAAAGATTGAAGTGGTATCTATCACTCCTCGAAGTGATAAATAAAATCAGCAAAGTCTCTAAGTTACAAAATCAATGTACACAAGTCAGCAGCATTCCTTTTTGTTTGTTTGTTTAGCAGGCCATTGCAGCAGCCCGTAGAGCCTATGGCTAGGAGGAGTGAGAGTGGTAAGAAATACCTGTGTAGCTCAATGATGGAACACCTTGGTGAGAAGGGCATGGAGAGGGATTTGGTTCTAACAAGCATGAGAGAGCTCACGAGATGAGAGCACTGGTGAATTGGCATGGAGAGGGATTGGTTCTAACAAGCATGAGAGAGCTCGGGAGATGAGAGCACTGGTGAATTGGCAGTCTCTACACCTGTGGTGGTGAGAGGCACGAGCTCAGCCTTATATTAGGCCGGAGGAGAAGGCAGTTAAGGAGCATGCGCATTCTATCACGGACACGCTCACTCTGTCTCCTCTCTTACCTGCAGAACGCCAGCATGGTGTCTCTCTGCTGAAGATTACCAAACTCTGCTAAAGACTTAAGATCTACCTATGCTAAGAAGTCGGCTTTACTCTAACACACTCTCTCTCTCCCCAGCTGAAGTAGACAGCCCTCTGGCACCTAAGAGAAACTGTTCCTGAGCAAGGTAGCTTAGCGGTCCACGTCCGCCATCGGAACCTACCTAAGCCGGGCCCGTCCCGGGCCCTGACAAGTGGTGTCAGAAGCAGGACAGTGAACACCACTGACAAATGGTGCTGTGAGCAGGATTCAGTGAATGTGGACCGAGAGGGAAATAAGCTTTAGCAAGTAAGAAAAAGAGAAGAGAAATAGAAATATGTAGAGGGAAAAGAAATATCTAAAAAAGACAGCCAACAGCAGGCTGTTCTCATTTGGTTTTTCCTCTTTCCTACATTTTCTCTTTCTAAATTCTAACTACTTCTGTGGGAAAAAAGCTGATAAAAGCCTTTAGCCTCTTCTGAGAAGTGGCTAGGGGAAAAAAGGCAGAAAAAAGCCTTTAAACAGGAAAGAAAGAGAAAAGATAGAACTAGGAGATAAGAACCTTTAGCAAACAAGCCTTTAGCCTCTGGGGTGAGAAAAGCCTTCAGTAAAACACAAAGAGAAAAGTTTTGGGAATAGGTTGCAAGAGTTTATTAAGTTAGGGAAAAGAACTTCTAACTGCCTTCCCCTATATCTTCAGCCATTGACAGCAGGAAGTAGCTTTTGAGAGAGTGATGCCCCAATCCCTTTTTGGCAGTTAAGAGTTTGTTTAAAAAGAAAAGAATTGAGGTAGATTGAGGCTGGTGAAGAAACAGAGGAAGTGGCTCAAGTGGCT
>NW_003852427.1:3080692-3083364 GCF_000181295.1 Otolemur garnettii
AGCCAGGCATTGTGGTGGGCACCTGTAGTCCCAGCTACTTGGGAGGCAGAGGCAGAAGAATTGCTTGAGCCCAGGAGTTGGAGGTTGCTGTGAGCTGTGATCCCATAGCACTCTACCCAGGGCAACAGCTGGAGGCTCTGTCTCAAAAAAAAGAGGAAGTTTTGTAAAACAGCTAAGACTCCAGAGTAAAAACCGGCTAAAGAGAGCTCCTGTCCCTTGAGCAGCCAAAGGTTCTAAGAGTTGAAAGAGAAAGATTATAAAAAGTGAAAGGCCGAAAGAAAAACCCAGTAGAGAAAAAACATGGCAAATGAGATACAGCAGTTGAAGTATCAGATGGAACAGCTTAAAGATGAAATTAAGATCATGGCAGCTGGCTCGGCACCTGTGGATCAACTGGGTAAGGCGCCAGGCGCCAGCCACATACACTTAAGGTGGTGGGTTCAAATCCAGCCCAGGCCCACCAAACAACGATGGCTGCAACCAAAAAATAGCCAGGCATTGTGGTGGGCACCTGTGGTCCCAGCTATTGGGAGGCAGAGGCAGGATACTCGCTTGAGCCCAGGAGTTGGAGGTTGCTGTGAGCTGTGATGCCACAGCACTCTACCCAGGGGACAGCTTGAGGCTCTGCCTCAAAAAAAAAGATCATGGCAGCTGATATGAAACAATTGAGAGATCAGATGAATAATCTTATAGCTGAAGCAGGTAAATGCTATACTGACATGACAACTCAAATTGGGCAGCTGGAAGATCAGAGGGTAAATCCCCCAGTTAACATCAAATGCCATAAATGTGGGAAGCCAGGCCATAAGAGGAAAAAACTTTAAAAGGGAAAAGAACGCTGAATGCTAAAGAAAAGAACAAAGAGCATAGAAACCTCCAGGTATATGTCCCAAGTGTAAAAAAGGCTTTCACTGGGCAAACGAATGCCGTTCTCATTTTATAAAGATGGAACACCTTTATTGTAGGGAAATTATCAGTTGGGCCAGAATCAGGGCCCACTGGTAAATGAAAGAAGTTAGAACAGTTCCTTTAACATTTTCTTTTCAAACTATTCTCAGAAAAACAGTGTAATTCAATTCTATGCCATGGGAGCACTCTGCCAGCTTGGTTAGATTTGTAGTGCCTCAGCATCAAACTGAGGAAATTAACACCAATGGACGATGATGGAGAATAATTAGATTAAATGTTTGTGGAATATTAGGTTATCCTGCGTGGTGAAGGGATAACGACCTCTCATCAGCGTCTATGTACTATAACCGGGTCCAGCTAAAGAGCCTGGACATGGCCCAAAGGGGAAAAGGACACTCTGAAGCAAGTGACTCCTTTGGAAGATTATGAGAGGGAGAACAAAGGGAGGGAAGAGTAAACGTTAAACCACCTTTGTGCTAGGGAGCTCCATTTGAAACAAGATTCTGGAATCAATTAGCAAAAGTTCTGCTAGAAAAGCAGCTTAAAAGCAGGAAAAACTCTGCTACTGAGGAACTGTGAAGTGTGGGGGCCACTCATGGACCGCGAGTTAACAGAGCCTTTGAGAGGAACCATGAAGTGGGAGACCATCAGGCCACGAGTAACAGTCTTTTGAGATCTGTGAAGGGTAGATTTAGGACCCCGTGTAGCAAAGCTTTCAGAATAGTGAGAAAAATCCTTGCTTGCAAAGATCGCAAGGAAAGCGTTATCTTTTGTTCGTCCACACAGTTAAGAAATGGTAAATTCTCTCAGCAAAGATTTTCTCAGTGTGTTTTTCTCAGTTTAAAAAGATCTTTAAGGGAATTAACATTGCAATCATGATTTTTCCCTAGCGGCTGCTAATAGTTGACATCTGTATTGGGCTTCCTTCCTCATTTAAAGAGCCCACACCTGGAATTCTGAACCTTAACAATTACCATGTTCTTTTGACTAGAAAGAAAAGGGCTAAATAACAGAAAGAACTGCCCTTCCCAAATTAAAAATTATTTTGCTTGTATATAAAAAAGGGGGAAAATGTACCAGCCCATATAGCCTATGGCTAGGAGGAGTGAGAGTTGTAAGAAATACCTGTGCAGCTCAATGATGGAACACCTTGGTGAGAAGGGCATGGACAGGGATTTGGTTCTAACAAGCATGAGAGCGCTCAGGAGATGAGAGCCCTGGTGAATTGGCAGTCTCTACACCTGTGGTGTTGAGAGGCACAAGCTCAGCCTTATATTAGGCCTTATATTAGGCCAGAAAGTAGGGAGTTAAGGAGCATGCGCATTCTATCACGGACACGCTCACTCTGTTTCCTCTCCTACCTGCAGAATGCCAGCACGGCGTCTCTCTGCTGAAGATTACCAAACTCTGCTAAAGACTAAGATCTACCTATGCTAAGAAGACTGCTTTACTCTAACACTCTCTCTCCAGCTGAAGTAGACAGCCCTCAGGCACCTAAGAGAAACTGTTCCCGAGTAAGGTAGCTTAGCGGTCTGTGTCCAGAACCTACCTAAGCTGGGCCCGAGACCTGGCCAGTCCCGGGCCCTGACAGACCAAGGCTGGGTTAAAACATGCCAGCTCTAATCATTGAGCTATGGGTGCCCACCCCAGCAACACTCCTATACACCAACAATGGTCGAGCTGAGAATCAAATCAAATACTCAATACCTTTCATAAAAGCAAAAAGGAAAATAAAATACCTAGGAATATATTTAACCAAGGAA
>NW_003852427.1:3083512-3086667 GCF_000181295.1 Otolemur garnettii
AAAAAAAAAAAAAAAAAAAAAGGAAGGAAATCATAGAAGATACAAATGAATGGAAAAATATATCATGTTCATGTATCAGCCGAATCAACATTGTTAAAATGTCTATGCTATCCAAAGTGATTTACAGACTGAATATAATCTCCATTAAAATACCAGCATAATATTTTTCAGAACTTGAAACAATAGATTTACACCTTGTAAGGAATCATTTTTTGCATGTTCATGGATCAGAGAATCAACATTGTTAAAACGTCTATGCTACCCAAAGTGATTTATAAATTCAATGCAATCCCCATTAAAGTGCCAACATCATTTTTTGCAGATCTAGAAGAAATAATTTTACACTTCATACAGAACCAGAAAAGACCCCAAATAGCCAAAGCAACTTTAAGCAAAAAGAATAAGTCACTGTACCAGACTTCAAGCTGTACTATAAGTCTACAGGAACCAAACCAGCATGGTAGTGGCAGAGAACAGAGAACCCAGATATAAAACCATCCTCATATTGCTATATCATCTTTGGCAAAGCAGACAAAAATACACATAAGAAAAACGATCCCTATTCAATAAATGGTGCTGGGAAAATGTATTAGCCACATGTAGAAGACTTAAACAGGATCCACACCTCTCATCACTCACAAAAATTAATTCACAATGGAAAACAGGCATGAGACTATAAATACTAGGAGGCGGCTCAGCGCCTGTTTTATTGTTCCCTCATAGAGATCTTTCACTTCCTTGGTTAAATACATTCCTAGGTATTTTATTTTCCTTTTTGCTTTTATGAAAGGAGGCTCAGCGCCTGTAGCCAGCTGCCATACCCGCCCCGCCTCAGGCATTGCCCCTTGTCAAGCAGCCATGAGATTCTAGGCCCCCTGCAGCTGCTCACGCCCCAACACCACCTGCACCCTCCAGAGGACCACCACGTGGACCACCTGAATCTGAGAGGACCAACATCCATAGGTGGATGCCAGGAGCCCTAGCAGATTAATCATTAGCACTAGGGGTGAGAAAATAAAGCATCGAACACCTTAAACACCCTTGGATAACCTTCACAATGGGAAAGAGTAAACGTCAGAAGGTGAGCGTCTTCCAAACCCTATAGACAAGAAACTCTTCTGCAGGGACCCAAACACAGGGAATGCCCACGGCACCATTAAGTCTTGACTCTGTTCTCAAGGAATTGTCATGACCAGTGAGTTCACCAAACATCAGTGGCTCAGAGTAGCACCAGAACCCTGTGTCCCCTCCTGGAGAAGAAAATACCTCTGGAGAGCACTCTACACAGAAACCAGATGTCAGGAGAAAGGAGGTTGAAATAAGGAAGTATAACCTGCGAGAAAGAACGGGCCATTCATACAGAGAGATCAGCGAGTCTCAGGATGATGACTATCTCTATTGTGAAAGGTGGCAGAACTTCTACATTGACTGCTGTGTTTTCATGGGCCCCCTACATTTATAAAAAACACTGCAGTAGACAACGGGTATCCCAACCATCCCTCACTCTGCCCCCTGGGCTGAGTATGAGAGAATCAGGCATCCCTCAGGCTAGGTTCGGAGCATGGAACAAGGTATCTGAGCTGCCACTGGGACTGCACTTTGGCCCTTATGAGGGCCAGGTCACAGAAGATCAAGAGGCAGCCAGAAGTGGATATGCCTGGCAGATCGCCACAGGGAGAAACTGCTATGAGTATGTAGATAGGAAGGATGAATCTAAGGGCACCTAGATATGTGAGCTGTGCCTGTGATGACAAGGAACAGAATCTGGTGGCCTTCCAATAACACAGGCAAATTTTCTATCGGATCTACCAGGTCCCCAAGTCAAGCTGTGAACTGCTGGTCTGGTATGGGGACAAGTACGGTGAGGAACTGGGTATCACAGGGATCGACAAGGAAAAGAACAAAGGCTCAGCAGGGCAAGATCCAAAGCCAGGGAATCATGCACATCCGTCATGCTCTCTGACCTTCTCTAGTAAGAGATCCCTAAATCAACATGTAGAAGGCGCCCACTCCTCTCACATCTCCCCAGGAATATCTGGAAGAAAGCACTGCAGACTAAAGCATCCCTGCCCTGGCAATCAGAATCAGGAGCAGCAACTTTCAGATCCACGTGGCCAGTGTGACAAAACCAAAGGCCGAGCAGTTTCGGAAAGTCAAAACCCTCTCAAGGAAAGACAGCAGAGCACAACTTCAGGGGTATCTTCCCCTCACCTCAAGGACAAATGGGGAGCTCTGAGGAGGGTGAAAGAATGATGGAACCAGGCCACAGTGTGGGACCAGAGGAAACCAGCAGATTATGTGTGAAGATAGGAATCTCAAGAATTACAAAAGTCATGAATGGAGAGTGTGGGCAAAGCTTCATTGATAAGTCAAACCCTCTCACACACCAGAGGACACACACAGGACAGAAGCCCTATGCCTGCAGGGAGTGTGGGCAAGGAGTTAGTCTTAAAAACCCTCCACACACACCAAAGGACATAACCAGGGGAGAAGCCCTGTGTCTGCAGGGACTGTGGGAAGAGCTTCAGGGATAAGTCATCCCTCCTCACACACCACAGCACATACACAGGGGAGAAGTTTGTAGGGAGTGTTTGCAAGGATTCACCCCTAAGTCCAACCTCCACAGATATGAGAAGACCCACACAGGGGAGAAGTCTGACATTTTCAAGAAGCGTGAGGAATTCACTAGTAATAAAACCACATCTCAACCACAAGGAAGCAAATGTGGTCACAACCCACCTCTATACCCTAGCTCTGAGAGGGCTGCAGAGAAAGTCTAATGACCCCTTAGGTTCCCCAAAAGTGTAAAGAGCAGACATAACTAATTAAACAAATCCTCTACTTTCATGACTAGAGATGAGGAATAAAAACAGTGGTGAGGGGTCCTTCAGTATTTACAGGGTGCTGACTTGTTGTTGTTTGCCATACCGATCCCCTCCATGGTTGTTTTATGGGGTAGTTTCTTGGCCTCCTTCTCTTTTTGTTTTTCTTATTGTCGGGAATTCATTGAGGGTACAAGAAACCACGTTACACTGATTGCATTTGTTAGGTAAAGTCCCTCTTACAGTTGTGTTTTGCCCCCTAAAGGTGTGTCACACACACCGAGACCCCACCCCCTCTCTCCTTCCTTCCCTCTCTCTCCTTCTCCCACCCCC
>NW_003852427.1:3087041-3103630 GCF_000181295.1 Otolemur garnettii
TGTCTTCATTATCAAAATTGAGTACATAGGATTCATGCTTCTCCATTCTTGTGATGCTTTACTAAGAATGTCCACTTCCATCCAGGTTAATACAAAGGCTGTAAAGTCTTCATTTTTTTTTTTTTTCTCATTTTGTCACCTTTTGTTCATTCAAGACCAGCAAAACCATCTTTTGGGACTTGTTGGTAGAGGATATTTGCTGGTGAGTGCTACCAGACATTTAATGAGAAGGAATTGCTATGAAAATAAAGAAAAAAAAAAAGGCCAGGCACAGCAGCTCCCACCTGTACTCCCAGCTCTTCAGGAGGTCAAAGTGAGAGGATAGCTTGAGACCAAGTTGATCAACTTGAAAGACCCCTGTCTCTTTAAAACAAAAAAATTATGTCTCAAAAAAAATAAATAAAAATTTAAAAAGTGGACAAAAGACATGAACAGAAGCTGTTCGAAAGAAGATAGGCTAAGGGCCAATAAATACAAGAAAAAATATTCGTTCCCGGCTGGGTGCCTGTAGCTCAGCGGCTAGGGCGCCAGCTACATACACCAGTACTGCTGGTTTCGAACACAGCTTGGGCCTGCCAAACAACGACAACTACAACAAAAAAATAGCTGAGCACTGTGGTGGGTGCCTGTTGTCCCAGTTACTTGGGAGGCTGAGGCAAAAGAATTGCTTAAGCCCGAGAGTTGGAGGTTGCTGTGAGCTGTGACACTACAGCACTCTACTAAGGGAGACACAGTAAGACTCTGTCTCAAAAAAAGAAAAAGAAAAAGAAAAAATATTCATTGCCTCTAATCATTAGGGAAATGCAAATCAAAACCACAATGAGAAATCACCTAACTTTGGTGATTGACTTTTATCAAAAAGTCCCCAAATCAGAGAAGCTGGTATGGATGCAGAGAGAAAGGAACACTAATGCACTGTTAGTGGGACTGCAAACCAGTACATCCTCTTTGGAAAGTAGTACGGAGATACCTCACAGAACTACCTCAAACGATAGAACCAGCAGTCCCACTATTGGATATTTACCCAAAGGAAAAAAAGTGATTTTTATAAAAAAGACACTTGGATTTGAATGTTTATAGCAGCACAATTTACAACTGCAAAGATTTGAAAACAACCCAAGTGCCCACCAAAACATGAATGGATTAATAAAATGTGGTATATGCACACTATGGAGTATTACTTGGCCATAAAAAAGTGAACTAATACCTTTTGTAACAACCTAGATGGAAATGGAAACCATCCTCCTAAGTGACGTGTCAAAGAATGGAAAAACAATTACTACACGTGCCCTTCACTTTTAACATGGAAGTAAATGATCAACACGCATGTGCACTTGGTAGTAAAATTCAGTGAAAACCAAGCAGGTGGAAAGGGTGGGCGGAGGATGAGTGAATTCACACCAATGGGCACAATGCGTACTACCTAGGCAATAGAGGTAATTATAACCTTGACTCAAACTGTACAAAAGTAATGCATGTAACCAAAACGTCTGGACCCCATAACATTCTGAAATTTAAAAATAAAATAGATGACATTTTACTAAAAATACTACTCTGAATACTAATATTGAGATGTAAATAGTCTAAGTAAATAACATAAGCCAAAAGGGAAGCGTCTTCATTAAGTTAGCTTTTAAAAATAAGGACTGGTGATTGGAAAATTAGGTTAATGTTTAAATAGAGAAATCTGTCATCCAGATTTTCAATTCAGATCTCAGTCGAGCTCTACTTATCTTTTTCTTTTACTTTTGTGAGACAGTCTCTCTCTGTCGCCCTGGCTAGAGTGCCATGGCCCCAGCCCAGCTTACAGCAATGTCAAATTCCTGGGCTCAGCCTCCCAAGCAGCTGGACTACATACATGCGCCACCAGTCCTGGTTAATTTTTCTATTTTTAGTAGAGATGGGCTTGGCTTTGCTCAGGCTGGTTTCGAACTCCTGGCCTCAAATGATCCTCCTGCCTCAGCCTCCCAGAGTGCTAGAACTGTGAGCCACCATTCCAGCCCAGCTCCTCTTCTAAAAGCAGTATCAGTGTTAGTATGCTGGGAGACTGCAGTGATTGCAAAGTTCTATTAACTCTGGCAACACTTCTCCTTCAGGGATAAAGCTGTCTTCCTTTCCCACCAGCACTGCTATAAACCTGTTCCTGCTTGCTCTGAGTGGCCAGAAGGTACTGTTCATCGTGAGGGTCCTCAGGGTCACCCTGGGATCTGTGCTGCAAAATCGTCATCTTCTGTCCAACAATTCCAAAAGTCGCTGGGTAAAACAAAGCCATTGGAGCCTGTGAATGGAAGGAAAAGAGTGATCAACAAAAGACACTCCCTCCTGAAAAAAACGACCCACTGTATCTTGTTCTTCCAAAACCAAAACTAGCACATCAGATTCTTTAGGTCAGACTGGGCAGCACGCCCTTCTGGGGAGGAGCATTTTTTCTTCCATGTATGACATGGCAGAACACTCAACTCATCATCCAAATTCGTGGGTCTCTGATACCATCTGAAAGAAGTCTCAAAGCAAATATAAAATAAGTTCCTCATAACCCAGTTTATAATCCCATAACGGGGCCTCTCTAACAACTCATCACATAGAGGTTAAGATGCTCCTCAGCTCTGTTCTCATCTATTCTGTCAGTGGCTTAAATGTCGGTTTAGTGGATAATTTTACAATCTACTTATATTCTGACCTCACAGTATTTCTATCAAGTACAAATTCAGTTTCACTGAACCTGTATGGCTTTCCTTCTACCCATGGAAATATATATATCTACATGTACCTGGAGTTTTTCGTCTCCTAATCGAAACTGGTAAAGAAGGGCAGGAGAATCTGGATGTCGAATCTGAAACTCATGGTCCTGAAGCCCAGAGATGTCCTGATTCCAGGAAAAGATACTGTCAGTGAATTAGTAAAAATGATATAAACTCTTCAAATTATGCATAAGCCTCTTCATTAGTTAAACAGCAACAGCACCTATAAAAAGGCTCCCCTACAACTTTCTTTTTTTTTTTTTTTTTTAGAGACAGAGTCTCACTTTATCACCTTCGGTAGAGTGACGTGGTGTCACAGCTCTCAGCAACCTCCAGCTCTTGGGCTTAGGTGATTCTCTTGCCTCAGCCTCCCAAGTAGCTAGGACAACAGGCGCCCACCACAACACCCGGCTATTTTTTTTCTGTTGCAGTTTGGCCTGGGCCGGGCCCAAACCCGTCACCCTCAGCATATAGGGCCGGTGCCCCACTCACTGAGCCATAGGCGCCACCCTCAACTTTTTTTAAGAGACAGTTGATTAGGCTGGAAGGCAATGGTGCCATCGCAGCTCATTACAGCCTAGAATTCTTGAGTTTAAGCAGGGGTCCTCAAACTTTTTAAACAGGGAGCCAGTTCACTGTCCCTCAGACCATTGCAGGGCTAGACTGTGGGTCCCGGGACGAGTCAGTTGCTAAGCAGGACAGGCAGTGGCAGCAAAAACACCCGGTAGGCCTGGATAAATGTCCTAGGTGGGCCGCATGTGGCCCGCGGGCCGTAGTTTGAGGACACCTAGTTTAAGTGATTCTCCTGCCTCAGCCTCTTAAGTATCTGGGACTGTAGGTGTGCACCACCATAACTAGCTAATTTTTGTTTTTGTTTTCTGTAGAGATAGGGTCTCATTACTATTGCCCAGGCAGGTCTTGAACTCTTAGCCTCAAGTGATCCTCCCAAAGCGTGAGATTACAGGTCTAAGTCACCACACCCAGCCCACCCTACAACTTTTTAATACTCTCAGTATAACTTAATAAAATGAGAGTTCAATTACTGCTTTCTCATTTAACATCTCTGAAATTTCCAATCTGCATTTTTTTCCCACTATCAACATATGTCAATATAAGCAATGATCCAAATCAAGAAGCAAATTCCCTTAATAACTGGAAAATTTAGTGTCTTTAAGTTTCCCAATGTTTTTTAAAAATTTAGAATATTACCTGAAAAAAGTAAAAAATAACAAAGTCCAAAACAAAAAAGTAAAAAAGATAGCAATCCATATATAACAGTGATTAAATACTGACTGCTCATAATATTAAGTGCTTCAAATTGTAACATTTAATTACATGCAGACCTAAATATGTATCAGCTATATTCATTACACCTGTCTTCAGACTTTATCAGAATGATGAGACTTCTAAAGAGAGCAATTTGCTTAACTCTTTCCTAAATAAGTTAAGCTGTGTTTTCCACAGCCTGAAACATATCTTCACCTCTCTGACCTTACCAAAAAGTTCTGAGTCCTTATGTGCTTCAGCTTCAAGGATTTACCAACTTGGATTGAGAGGGCAGCATAACATTGTTAACTTTTTATTTTTAATTAGAGATGGGGGTCTCACTCTTGCTCAGGCTGATCTCGAAATTATGAGCTCGAGCAATCCACCCATCTCGGCCTCCCAGAGTGCTACGATTACGGGTGTGAGCCACCATGCTTGGCCACTGTTAACTTTTTTGTTAAATGTTAAAGTATCTTTTAAATATCTTAATTTTTTCCTAGAAACAAATTTATTTTGCTCCCACCTGATCTAAGTGACAAAAAGTTTCTTTAAGGTGCTGCAGAAGAAGGCAATCCATTTTATTCGTTAACTGGCATTCTCTGTAAGGGAACCCAGCTCGCTGCATTAGCCAGTAAAAACATCTTGACACATCAGATCCCCCATATGCCAGACAGAGCCTACATTAAACAAAAAGAGCAGATGGTTAATCTCTTGGTTAAGAAGGTACAAAGGGTATTTTAAGAACTCATTAAGCACAGTGAAACACAGGAAGTTTCAAGAAAAGCTCAGAGAAAACTACCAAGTAACTGAAGGTTTCTACAATTTGGAAAGACCTCTGTTACCTCCATTCTATTATTTTACTGGTAGGAAACCTTGGGTCTAGCATTTTCTCCATACTTTGAGAATAAGTGGCAGTAGATAATTTGAACAATGCATGAGCCAAAATAACTCATACTGGGTTTTAGAATGCATTGTAACTTGGGGTGGGAGGTAGCAGATTAACCAATCTCACAGACCATTTGGCACCTTGTTCAAATTTGTTTCTCTACATAATTACCTATGAGGAACAGGAAAAAATTAAAGCATCCTCAGAGACAAAAGAAGATTATCTTTTTTTTCTTTTTTTTTGAGACAGAGTCTTATTATGTTGCCCTTGGTAGAGTGCTGTGGTGTCACAGCTCACAGCAACCTCAAACTCTTGGGCTTAAGCGCTTGCCTCAGCCTCCCAAGTAGCTGGGACTACAGGCACCCACCACAACGCCTGGCTATTTTCTTATTGCAGTTGTCACTGTTGTTCAGCTGGTCCAGGCTGGGCTCAAACCTGCCAGCGTCAATGCATGTGGATGGTGCTGTAACCACTGTGCTATGGGTGCTGAGCCAGAAGACGACCTCTTAAGAGCACAAAATGCTGCAGAGAAACTATCCTGGCACTGCCTGAGAGTGCTCACCCGTGTCAGGCTTACCCAACCAATGGAGGACAAGTGCTACACCTGCTCCTGATGGTTACGTTATTAACTTGTGTTATTATCAGAAAGTTATTAATCAGTCATAAACACCATTATGAAGAGAAAGGTAGATACTCAAAAAACACTAGCTATCTAGAGAATTCAGATCTGAAAATAACCTTATTTTCTGCTGCGTGACTTTCCTAACGAAAGCTTTGCTGTGAGAGTGTGATTAGTATCTCCATGCCAAAGCACAACGAAAGACATGATGCTAACCTTTTCAAACACCAGCACACAAGACAAACCTGGATTTTCAGGGGCTGCTGAGGTAATTCTCTATTAGAAACAGGAAGGGTGGCTCGGCGCCTATAGCTCAACTGGCTAAGGCGCCAGCCACGTACACCTAGGGTGGCAGGTTTGAATCCAGCCCGGACCTGCCAAACAACAATGACGGCTGCAACCAAAGAATAGCTGGGCGTTGTGGCGGGCGCCTGTGGTCCCAGCTTTGGGAGGCTGAGGCAGGAGACTCGCTTGAGCCCAGGAGTTGGAGGTTGCTGTGAGCTGTGATGCCACAGCACTCTACCCAGGGGGACAGCTTGAGGCTCTGTCTCAAAAAAAAAAAAAAAAAAAAAAGAAACAGGAAGGGTAAAATAATTTGTTTTATCCTTGCTAGAATTTGCTTTTCCACAATCTTGCTGGTTTCCTATGCAGACAAAATTTCTTATAATTTCTAACTTGTGATTTCTAGTTGAAAAGACTGTGAGGGGAGAGACGGTGCAGAGTGTGAACGCCTAAGTTCCTTACCGAGTGTTCCGATGAGACACTCCATCCTCCACACAGCAGACGCTTGTCTTCTGGTCCCCAACATCTACAATACAAGTGCTGCTTAAGCCACTTCCAAAGGTGGCACACACAGACTCCTGATGGACCACAATTCCTGAAGCAGGAAAAAAAGGCAGAGAAATAATCCGCTGAGAAGCACTAAAGACCCTAAAACAACTAATCAACTCAAGTCATGAACCTGGAACCACTGGGCAAGACTGGCAACAGTGTTGGTCCTTTTAGGAAAAGCATTTAGATCAGTGGTTCTCAACCTTCCTAATGCCATGAGCCTTTACTACAGTTCCTCATATTGTGGTGACCCCCCAACCACAAAATTATTTTCATTGCTACTTCATAACTGTAATTTTGCTATTATGAATTGTAATGTAAGTATCTGATATGCAGGATGCTCTTAGGTTACCCTTGTGAAAGGGTCGTTCGACCACCAAAGGGGTCGTGACCCACAGGTTGAGAACCGTTGATTTAAACAAATGAGTGAATTAGATTAATCCTGTCACTGAAAAAGGGAAACTAATTTATTTAAAGTAGATTTCACTGGATATCAAACATACCTGAAAAACCCATCTTCATTAGTATCATATTCACTAGTTCTTTCACATGCTGTTTATTATAGATATCAGGAATTAGCAAGATACATCTGTAATACTAAAAAGAACAAAGAAAAAAAGGATGAAAGGGTTACTATTTAAGTCCAGACAAGCACACTTGTCTTCAGAAAGGATTCTGTCCAAACGAGTAGCACCCATGGTGAAAGACCCAACATAACAAACAGCTCAAACCTCTGTGCTATCCTTTGAGTTTTATGAAAAAACTGAAATTGCTATCTTTTCCCTCTCTTGGAATCATTTAAAACTTATGAAAGAAAAAACAAAACAATTGATAAGTCTGAGTAAGGTCCAGAAAGAAGGCATAAACCTAAGCTTGCTGATTTCAGAGCACTGGAGAGACACAAACAGAGTAAGAAAAAGAGAAACGATGGGGGTGGGGACAGAAGATACCATCCTTACAGCTGAGAATGCTTCAAGGACACTATATTACAAATGACTTTTATTAATCTCTAAAGCAATCCAAATACCTGGGAATTTTAGCTTACCTTCAAATCTTTCAGTGGGATTTCTAGGTATTTTTGTATTGCATGAGACCATATTACTTCAATATCTGCCAGAACAGCTGTAAGGGAGCCCCCAGGGCCTGGGTGAATGTTTAACTGACCTCTCCTGATAGGCCAGTGAATATTGTAGCAGTCCAATGGATTAACATACAAGGCCTAGAAAATGAGGGAGGGAGATGCGGGTATTGTTAAAACTTCTCTCAGGTTTTTCTCAATTCATATCCAAAAATCTAAATCCAGAAATTATCATTAGCATTAGCTGACTCTTCCAAATGAAGAGAAGCGAAGTATGCAACATTTTAGGAGTCAGTGTGACTATCTGGTCCTCAAAGAGGGTTACGGAATACCAGGGAACAACTGGAACCAAATGGTCAAGTAAGTGAGTTTTGTAAAGATGGTAGTCAGTTAGGTCTCTATAGTGAAGTAACAGAAAAAGTATTAACTCATGGTTTTTTAGTGAGGACAGAAGTCAATCTCTCTCTGCCTTTACTTCTCTTGCTGGCCCCCTTTCTGTTTTCTCAAGCCATTGGACCAGATCAAAAAGAAATGTAAATTCTTTCTCTTTATATTTCACCAGCTCCTTTCCCTTTTAGAATTTGTTTCTTCAGCCTCAAGGTATTCCTGAGCGTCCCGGAGGAACAAAGGAATATAAGCCATCGAGACCCAAGACTGTGAACATCTGGAAAAATGTCTTCAGTCTTGCTGGAGGAAAAAAAAGGACACAGCATTCACATTCAGCACACCTTCTGAACTTGGTGCAGTTACCTTCTTGGTCCCCTTAAATTCAGCTACTCACTAGACCTCAGGGGGGCATGCTTTCTTTCTCGGGGATGCTGTTTCTTGCCCCTTTTCCCTCTCTTTCCCTTCTCCCCCACTTCTAAAATATAAAACAAACTTATACTTTTACATCCTAATCTTGGCCTAGAGAAATTCTTTACTTGTCCCCTTCACAGCACCTACTGAGCTTTCCTAAACCTAACAAGCTTTAGGAGGATCAGGTTTCTTTTCTTCCATTACATTGTAAAGAAGTTTCCTACCTCTTCTCCTACCAAATACTCAGGGTGATGAGATGTGTTCGTCCACTTATTTCCAGAACAGTGATCTAAAATTGCAGGTCGCATCTGTTTATTGTAGGAACGTGTCTGAAAAGAAAAATTATCAAAAAACTATCTGAATGTATACAAGAAAAGGGGGGCCGTATAAGAGTCCCTTTTTTCCTCTCTCCCCAGACCAGACACAAATGGCAAATTTTAGTTAGATAAATCCAAGATTTGTGGCAAAATGCGAACTGGTCAAGAAAGTATTCTCTTGTCCTTTTCCACAATCTTGATTTTTCCAACAATTTTAACACCTAGGCTGTGATTCACAGCCGGTTCACAATTAACACTATATTCTGCTTAAAGTTGAACACAAACTTATATATAACCCAGACTCTTGTACATTCCTAATAGTACTGGTTAACCATGATAAGTTGGAGGATGCAGCAAGAAAATAGCTCCCCACCAAGACCCTGGAATTATACATACTCAAGTGTAAAGTTTCATCAAGTTGCCTTAAGAAACATCACCTTATAAATTATATGGCCTCCCTAAGCACTTATGACACTGATTCAGGTATTCCCGAAGTTCTGATTCAGGTATTCCCAAAGTAGTTATGAAGGGATTACCTTCCTTTTTAAGGAAATCTCATCTTATTATTTGCATATTTGATATAAGAGGAATAAGTGAGAGCCATCATGATATAAAGTGGTAGCAAAAGAATAAATCTGAAGAGGTGACTGAACCTGTTCAGGGGACACAGGAATCCGTCTTGTACCATTTGACATCTTTTTAGACCATATTGCTTGGTCCACCATTTTAAGGCCATTTTGTCTTTGCTCATTACTTTCAGGTTTCTGGGGGGAAAAATAAAAGATGACTAGTATAAAAGATTTAGTGAAAAGAGAAAGCAATTTGGCAAACTACTAATTTAACCCATCAATATGAAATGTTCCCTCATCAACAAGTAGCATTTTCTTTGTATTTGTTGTATGTATTAATCTTAAGAATTCCAAGTAATCTTGTATTACAAATAAAAAAGTCAAAAGGTGGCTTGGCACTTATATCACAGTGGTTATAGCGCCAGCCACATATACCAAGGGTGGTGGGTTCAAACCCAGCCTGGGCCAGCTAAAACAACAATGACAACTGCAACAAAAAATAGCTGGGCATTGTGGCGGGCACCTGTAGTCCCAGCTACTTGGGAGGCTGAGGCAAGATAATCACTTGAGCCCATAAGTTTGACGTTACTGTGAGTTGTGATGCCACAGCACTCTACGGAGGAAACATAGTGAGACTCTGTAAGACTCCCAGGTACATATGAGTGTCTAAGCCTCCCAGGGAAGTAACCATAACCTTGGGCTTTCTCCCTGGGTCCTCCATTTCTAACTTACATTTAGTCCCTCCCTTAGGAGCCAATTGTCCTTGTACAGAGGCTGCCCTTGTTGTTTGTGCCTTCGTGCAATGACATGAGGAACGCTGACAGGAAGTGTGTCAGTGGCCCGACCAATCCTTAAGGTTGTTGAACCTGGGTGTATGACAACGATGAAGTTGCTCTGAATTTGCTGCAAATATAAAACATAGACACATGACCTTAGTAAATAACACATAAATGACAAGTTAAATAACATACAGGTACCAAGTTAAACTAACAAGTTAGTTTCCTATAAAAATCATTAGACTCAAAGGTATAATAATTCAGTTAAAGTAGTTCTTTGAGTGGTATTCAATTACTTCTCTCTACCTGGACACAAATTCATTTTGTATCTCTGTGTTCCCTCAGACTGATTCACAGTATAGAGTTTATCAAATACGTCTAAATGAGTAAAACCAAAATTATCCAATCCAAGTCAACATATATAATTATTGAGTATTTATGCACGAGGCACTGCAGGTGCAATGATAACTAAGATAAAGTCCCTGCTATCAAAGAACTTTCCATCTACTAAAGAAAATAGTTGGCCCGGTGCTTATAGTTGAAGCAGCTAAGGCACCAGCCACATACACCAGAGCTGGCAGGTTCAAATCCAGCCTGGGCCTGCCAAACAAAGATGACAACTGCAACCAAAATATAGCCGGGCATTGTGGCGGGCACCTGTAGTCCCAGCTACTCGGAGGCTGAGGCAAGAGAATCGCTTAAGCCCAGGAGTTGGAGCTTGCTGTGAGCTGTGATGCCACAGCACTCTAAACAGGGCAACAGCTTGAGGCTCTGTCTCCAAAAAAGAAAGAAAGGAAACAGTTAAACATGGAATAAAAGAGTATGGAGAACACTATGTCTTGGGTTCCATAAATATGAATCACCTAAAGATGTTCATGGAAACAAAAAATAGACCCTCAGCCTCCACTAAAAACTTTCTAATCTCAAATCTCCAAGGAGAGAGCCCAGGAATTGGCAATTTTAAAAACCTCCAGAAGTGACTAACGTGATTGCTCAGGCTTAATAACCAGTAGTCAAAGAGGACAGGGAAGAAATTAATGTAAGGATAGAATGTTAGGTTGTAATGCTAGAAACTAAAGCTTTGGCTCGGCGCCTGTGGCTCAAGTGGCTAAGGTGCCAGCCACATACACCTAAGGTGGAGGGTTCAAATCCAGCCCGGGTCCGCCAAACAACAATGATGGCTGCAACCAAAAAAAAAAAAAAATACCCGGGCATTGTGGCGGGCGCCTGTGGTCCCAGCTACTTGGGAGGCGGAGGCAGGAGACTCCCCTGAGCCCAGGAGTTGGAAGTTGCTGTCAGCTGTGATACCACGGTACTCTACCCAGGGGGACAGCTTGAGGCTCTGTCTCAAAAAAGAAACTACACTTTTATACATTAACCACTTCAGAGTATGTTCACAAACTGCATTTTGGTCGTTGACAATGCCTTACCATTGTTGGTTAAGGGCTACTTACATGATCTTGCAAAAGCTTGGGGCTAAAAAGCTAGAGTTTACAATTCTATCCTTAGAAGTCAGAAACTTTGTGACCTTTTACAATCCATTCCTGGGTGATGGTAAACAAGAACAAACCAGTACAATCCAGGATGGTGAGTGATGCCTGGGAGCTTTACTTTTACATGATGTTTGTTTCCCCCACATAATTTTCCTTTTCTTTCTTTCTTTCTTTTTTTTGAGACAGAGCTTCAAGCTGTTGCCCTGGGTAGAGTGCCATAACATCACAGCTCACAGCAACCTCCAACACCTGGGCTCAAGAGATTCTCCTGCCTCTACCTCCCAAGTAGCTGGGACTATAGGCACCTGCCACAACACCAGGCTGTTTTTTGGTTGCAACCATCATTGTTGTTTGGTGGGCCCGGGCTGGATTCAAACCCGCCAGCTCAGGTGTATGTGGCTGGAGCCTTAGCCACTTGAGCCACAGGTGCCGAGCCACCCCTACATAATTTTCAAGGGGGCAGAATCTCAATTACTTGGGGAGAATCTTTATCACATAAACTTGTTGCACGGCTTAGAGTTTCACCAAGGAGTAATGAGAAGGGACTCTGGCAATGCCTCTGACAACAAGGATCCCCCTGTTGAGAACCACAGCGCCAGCCTGACCCTCAGCACCTACTCTTCTATAGCAATGAAAATAATTTTATGGGCTCGATGCCTGTGGCTCAAGTGGCTAAGGCACCAGCCACATACACCTAAGGTGGTGGGTTCGAATCCAGCCAGGGCCCGCCAAACAACAATGATGGCTGCAACAAAAAAAATAGCTGGGCGTTGTGGCGGGCGCCTGTGGTCCCAGCTACTTGGGAGGCGGAGGCAGGAGACTCGCTTGAGCCCAGGAATTGGAGGTTGCTGTGAGCTGTGAGGCCACAGCACTCTACCCAGGGGGACAGCTTGAGGCTCTGTCTCAAAAAAAAAAAAGAAAAGAAAAGAATTTTATGGTTGGGGGGTCACCACAACATGAGGAACTGTATTAAAGGGTCACGGGATTAAGAAGGTTGAGAACCACTGTTCTAGAGTCTAGAACTGCTTCCTTTTCTGTCTCTTTAATTCTCTTTATCCAGATGCCTCTAGATCCTCTATCAGGCGTCTTCAAACTACGGCCCACAGGCCACATGCAGCCCGCCTAGGACATTTATCCAGCCCACTGGGGGTTTTTGCTGCCGCTGCCTGTCCTACTTAGCAGCTGATTCGTCCCGGGGCCCGCAGTCCGGCCCTCCAATGGTCTGAGGGACAGTGAACTGGCCCCTGATTAAAAAGTTTGAGGACCCCTGTGAGTCTAACTTGAAGACTTCGGAGCCTTTCCACAAGCAATTCCGTTGCCTGAGGTGTTCCTTCTCCCTGCTAAATCTTACTACTCCTTTCAGGTCTGAAGTTAGACTAGGTCAGACTAGGTCTTTTGGTCTCCTGGCAATATGATCTTACAGCATCCCTTCATGACTTTTATCACTCTTGTAATTATCTGTGTGACCTCCCAACAGACAGTAAACTTGGAACTAGGAACCACTTCTGTTTTGTTCACTACTCTATGCCAGCCCATGCTATGGGGCAGATTGGGAGGTATTTGTCCAATGATGATGGCATCACTCTCATGTGGCAAGGTTTTGTTGCAGTTTGGCCAGGCCAGTTTCAAAACCACCACCCTCGGTATATGGGGCCGGGGTCCTACTCACTGAGCCACAGGTGCTGCCCTCATGGCAGGGTTTTGAACAATACTTCCCAAGCTTTTTTGGGGGGCGGGGACAGAGCCTCAAGCTGTCACCCTGGGTAGAGTGCCATGGCGTCACACCTCATAGCAACCTCCAACTCCTGGGCTTAAGCAATTCTCTTGCCTCAGCCTCCCAAGTAGTTGGGACTACAGGTGCCCACCACAACACCCAGCTATTTTTTGGTTATAGTTGTCATTGTTGTTTGGCAGGCCCAAGCCGGATTCGAACCTGCCAGCTCTGGTGTATGTGGCTGGCGCCTTAGCCGCTTGAGCTACAGGCGCAAAGCCCTTCCCAAGCTTTTGTGTGCTATGGCAGACAAGATCTGTCCAACAGACTGGTGTAAACAGATGAGGCTGCTTGCCATCAGGAATCCCTATACCTCACTAATGGCACACTGATTAGGAAACTCCAGGGTAGTAAATGCGGTTTCCCAAATTATGGACAGACATTTTTTAATATTTACATTATTTATATTACTATGTTGGGGGAGGGGTAAACTACCAGTATACCCCACACATCATTTTCTGGATATTACAGTTTCAGGTAAGACTGAGTAAAAAAAGTTATTAAGCAAACAGTAGAGCTGCCATGTAGGATCTGGCAAAACCTGTACAAGTGACTGAAAAGTAACTGAAGGAAATGTTGCTATAGTAGTTACAGGCCAGAGTCTCAATTCACAGAACTGACTACAAATTCAGACCGCCACTCATTTGCTCTGGATGAATTTCCTACTTCATGGTTATTGTGAGGATTAAAGGAATTAATTATGTAGCAACGACTGAGGGCATGCTAGCTTTCAATGAAGAAAAGCCTTTCAAAGTTTTCCAGTGCCTTGGACGAAGCCACACTCTTTAGCTTAAATGACCTCACTGGTCAAAGATTTCACTGCTAAAATCTCCAGTCTTCTCCTTCAATTCTGTAACTGGCACCCCAATTTGCCAGCTGTGCCTTCAGTGCCACTCCTGGTGGCCCAGATCTCTTCTATGAGATTTCCTCCCTCTCCCTGGCTAGCTCCTAATACTCTTCAAGTCTTGGTATAGATGTTACTTCCTTTGAAGAAACTATCCCTGACTGTCAGCACTGGAGGTATTTGCTGTACATTCCAAGTATCATCCTCTGCACTAGGGCATTCCACACCAAACTGAGCTCTGCGGTCCCAATCCCAACTATGAGCGCTCTCTTCCCAATGCCAACCCTAGAAGGCAGAACTGGCAGGTAAGACCTTTACAGACCTGGCTTGCCCTCTTGATGAGTGGAGAAAACAGGCCTGTGCAACAGAATAACCATTCTGGGAGCTCACCATGTGCCTGGCACTGTGCTAGGTACTTCCTACTGCCATACCAGTTAGATTATTTATTATTCTTAACCTTTCTCAGGTGAAATTCTGATCATTTAACACCTCCTTATTTCTTCTGTGACCTGTACTTTGCCTCTGTCCAGTTTCCCATGGGAATATCCATGTGTGATTTACTAATTAGTAAGGCATGTGTATAAACAAAAGTCTCTTGCCTGCCATGCTATTGCGAATTACTTAACTCTAGTTTGGCTTAATCTTGTTGTTTTTGACATTCAATCTTTTAATGTCTATTTCTTTATTTATTTTTAGTGAGACTGTCTCATTTTATCGCCCTCGGTAGAATACCGTGGTGTCACAACTCACAGCAACCTCCAAACTCCTGGGCTTAGGCGATTCTCTCACCTCAGCCTCCCAAGTAGCTGGGACTACAGGCGCCCGCCACAACACGCGGCTATTTTTTTGTTGCAGTTTGGCCGGGGCAGGGTTTGAACCCACCACCCTCGGTATATGGGGCCGGCGCCCTACTCACTGAGCCACAGGCGCCACCTTTAATGTTTATTTAGACAAGTATCTACCTTTTCCTTGCTTCTAAGCTTAAAATGACTTCCTCCTTCTGCTACTTCCTTAACAATAGAAAAAGCTTCAACCTCGAACTTCATCCCTTAACAAATACAGCCTGACGCTCCCTGTGCTAAACTCTATCCGGAAGCATTTAAACCTCGCAGCACTAGGGAAATAGGTGCCATCACTGAGGTCGCTGGATGGCCGGGGAAGCTGGGCTCAGAGCCGGAGCCCGGCCACACACACTCTGCTGGGGCGGTGTGGGGACTCCGCCGCGCACGTGTTCCCCTCCCCCCACTCCCCCGGCGCACAAAGACCCGGGGAAGGGCAGAAAGGCCATCCCTCTTCAGTACCCACCAGTGGCTGGGACCTGCAAGACAGAGGCCCAAACCAGCCCGACGGCCCCTCGGTCCCAATAACCAGCCCGACAGCCCCTCGGTCCCAATCGGCCCTCCCCCAGGCCCGGAAGCGAGGACCCAGACAAAGGTACGGGTCCGAACCGAGACCCGCGCCCGTCGCCCACCTCCTGCAGCGACTCTGGCACCAGCGCAGGCACGATGGGCCGCTTCACTCCGCGCTGCTCCTTCTCCCTCTCCCCGCCCTTCTCTTTCCCGTTCTCCGCGTCTCCCTTCTCCGCCTGGGTCATCTTAGCCGCAGCTTGCAGTTTCCGCACCTTCCGGCTACCGCCACGGGAAATCCCCACTGCGCAGGCGCGCGGTTTGCTGCCCACAGTCAAGATGGCCGCCGCGGCGTCGTTCCCGAGGGTTCCGGAACGGCGGAAGGGCGGGGCAGTCAGAGAGCCGCAGTGTGGGGCGGTGGTGGCAACCGGGCTAGCGGCACAGTAGACGTGGGTTTTTCAGCGGCTACCGTGGGCCAGCCTATAACCAATGTCTCATTTCCTTCTGACAATGTTTCTTCTGCTGACTTCCCAAACGCCGTACATACTCTTCGTTCTTCTCGTACATCCATGCTCAGTCCGGCAGCCTTTCATTTTGGGAGTTCTCTAGGGGTAGGTTTCCTCCCCTTGCGCTCCTTGGACTACTTTATCCACTTATTGGCTTTAACTATGAAGATGACTCCCAAATATATATTTCCAGTTTGTGCCTCTCCCTGAGACCCAGACTAATAACCAACTACCTATTTGTTATCTCCATCTGGATATCTATAAGGAATGGCAAACTTGCACAGTATACCCTGTGTCTACAATGGAACTTCCCCCCGCCCCCCAACACACACTGAATTGGCCATCTCAGTAAATGTCATTTTGATTCTTCAGTTGTTCTCAGCTTCTACATCTAACTCATCAGCAAATCCTGCAGTCTTTTTTTTTTTCAAGTTCTGCAGTTTTTAAAACTCTATCCTGAATTCATCTGTTTCTCCATTGTTGACTCATGTAGAGCCTCTTAACTCAATTTCCTTGTCTTGTCCCCTTTTGATCTAATCTTCATACAGTTACCCAAGTTTAGTTTAAAATCTTATAGGGTAGTTAAGACAAGTGATACTGCTCGGCGCCTGTGGCTCAAGCCGCTAAGGCACCAGCCACATACACCTAAGGTTCGAATCCCTCAGCCCGGGCCCGCCAAACAACAATGATGGCTGCAACCAAAAAATGGCCAGGCGTTGTGGCGGGCGCCTGTAGTCCCAGCTACTTG
>NW_003852427.1:3103782-3106041 GCF_000181295.1 Otolemur garnettii
AGTGATACATGTACCTAGCACTCTTAGTAAAATATCACCAATTAATTATCTCCCAAATTAGAGATGTCACACCCATGCTTTTTTTTTTTTTTTTTTGAGTCAGGGTCTCACTTTGTCACTCTGGGTAGAGTGCAGTGGCATCATAGCTCACAGCATCTTTGCAACCTCACTCTTGGACTCAAATGATTCTCTTGCCTCAGCCTCTGGAGTAGTGCCTGCTACAACGCCTAGCTATTTTTAGAGAGGAGGTCTCCCTCTGGCTCAGGCTGGTCTCCACTAGCCTAATGTGGATGAGGTGTGCACCTGGCACACACCCACGCTCTATAAATTCTCAGGACTTCCCTTTGAGCTCCAGGAACATAATCTCCTCACTGTCTGTAAGGCCATATTTATTCTAGTTTCTGCCATGTTTCTAATTTCACCTCACACCACTCTCCCCTTCCCTTGGCATTTGCTTTTTCTCCAACATACCAAGCCTTTCCCATCTGGCTCTTGTACTTGCTGTTCCTGCCTTCCCTCAGCTGGCTCGCTCTTTCTCATATTTCAACTTGTGTTACCTCAGGCCTCTCCCAGTTATCTCTTATCACCCTGTTTCCTTCAAAGCATGAAAAACAATTAGCCTGTTAACTATTTTGCCTTATTGTCCCTCACACTAGAATCTTAAGCTTCATGAGAAGGGAGATTTTCTCTTGCTACTGTGATCTTCAGCACATGCCCAATAATCACATTATTGTTGATTAAATACTGCTGAGTGAAAAACCCTTTGAGGTAGGAACTTAATTCCCATTTTATAGGTGAGTAAAAATGGGAAAAAATGACATAACTCAAAATCATAAGCTACTGACTAGCAAAGACAAAATCTAAACACAAACTCCTCAAGAGGCTATGTTCTGCACTCAGAAGTGCGAATGGGATAGCTAAATGTCAAACATAGCTAGGATTCCAGGATAAGCCCTAAGGACTAGTCCTGCAGCAGCAATCTGGGGGACAGAAGAACGTGACACACTCAAGAGAAGCCATCAACGACACTACCACCTGCTGATAACCTGCTCTGGTCATATCAGCTACACAGTTAGGTGGAGGGCTAACAGAATGTGCCATTCACTGTCCTTATAATCTGGGAAACTGCTCCAACTGAACCCTGGCATCTGCCTAAATGGAAAGATCATCTGTCTACCTCTCTTCGCCAGAATTTAAAATGTGTAAATAGCTGATAGAATTGAGTGGTCAATAAACTATTATCTTAAAACGTGTGTTAATATTGCTTGTTTCCTTCTTTGAAGACCAGTGTCTTATATGCTACTACATCCCTACTTCTTGACAAATAGAGTTGAATAAATACTGATGAATGGATATAAAAAGCTTTCATCTGAACACTTTGGTTTCTTCAAAGCCCATTAAACACAGATGAAGAACCATAATCATTCATTTTTCCAATATTTCAGTGCCTATTACATGAAGTCATTTTTCAAAGGAGTGGGTAAAAAACACAAAATCCCTCATATCTCCTAGAACTTCTAGTGACAAAATGTGGAAGTTATCAGTATTTAGACAAGAGTTAAAACCAATAGCCAGGATCCTAAACAATGGCATAAAATTCAGATTTGTCAAGATGGCACTGAAATGATGGCACCATGATTTTAAAGACTACCTAGCAAATCTTCATTTGGTAGTTCAGTTTTCTTGGTGATGGCTTTATAAATATCCTGATAATTATATTTGATAGCAAATCAGATACAATGTACTAAAGATTCCTGAAATAAATATATTAAAGGTAAAAATTCAAGAGCATAGATAGTATATGCATACTACTGAAATAAATACAATGTGATTTATTTATAAAGAACAAAGTGACAATGAACAGTATTTCAGAAATTGAAAAGGTGACACTAATAGTACTGAATACACACCTTTTTATTTCTTCAGATTCAGAGTTTGTGATTCAAATATATAAAGATGAAGAATCAGTTTTGCAACCTAAAAATATTTACTTATTAAAACTATTAATACTTTAATAAACTATACAAAAAAGATGAGACAAAAAGTGCGTTTATAGAACTGCATGTCAGTCAGGCCAGTTCCCTGAAGAGAGAATTCCCAGCCTGACCTCATTCATCTGTGAAGACACAGAGCAATCCTTGTTTAGACGCACACATTCATCTACTTGTCCACTGTGGTCAGCCCTTCACTTCTTGATGGTTTCCTTCCGCTATGAATGTGCTTGTCCATTTGTCTGCTTCTTAGAGCAGACATTTACCT
>NW_003852427.1:3106935-3108178 GCF_000181295.1 Otolemur garnettii
CGCCGAGCCGAAATCTCTAGATTTTAATGCTGGCTGTCAGTTTTCATCCTCTAATTTAGATTTTTCCTATCCAACAGTTAATGTATACTTTAGCCTTGCCGGACTAACTCTGATTATTACATCAGAGGCAACTTGACTTTTAATATAAAATAATACATTAATTTTGTGAAATTGGATTTAAACTTTTAATTTCCATTAATTCTTTTGATCTATCTAAAATGCCTAATTTAATTAAAATATACAAAGAGGTAAAAATAACTATTATCAATACAAAAAGCTATACCCTCTTCCATCATCATATCTGGAATCAGATGAGTTCCCATAGCCTCTTCTTTTCTTCACATCTTGCTGAAGCAGAGTTTTGAAACTGCAACAAGGGGCAAAAAACAGGTACCACCTTTAACAACATAAAAGACATTTCTAGGATTTAACTATCATCTCTGTGTGAAGATGACTAAACCTACTTAGCTCTGAACACACATTTCTTACAGCCAACTGGGTACCACCATCTAGCCCAGGGTGTCCAATCCACCATTTTTTGTTATTTCTTATTTGCTAGTAACTCCCCTAGACACAGCAAGAAGCCTGAGTCATCCTTGACCTTTCTCCATTCTAAATCACTTGTCAGATTCCAGAGTCTGCCTTATAGTACCTCACATTCAGCGCCCCTGCCAACAGCCTCTTTGAGGCTACCTTGGGGAAGGAGAGGCCCAGGTTGGTGTAACAGAGGCATAGGGCTTCTGAAAATCCATTTAAATGGAATTTGTGGAGGGGGAAGGATTATACAAAAAAGATGAGACAAAAAGTGCTTTTATAGAACTGCATGTCAGTCAGGCCAGTTCCCTGAAGAGAGAATTCCCAGCCTGACCTCATTCATCTGTGAAGACACAGAGCAATCCTTGTTTAGACGCACACATTCATCTACTTGTCCACTGTGGTCAGCCCTTCACTTCTTGATGGTTTCCTTCCGCTATGAATGTGCTTGTCCATTTGTCTGCTTCTTAGAGCAGACATTTACCTAAAGGAAAACAATGGAAGAGTTACGAGTTATTAATTTGGATCTCCATGAAAAGCCCAACACATTACATTTTATAAAATCCCACAAGATTGGGTGGCGCCTGTGGCTCAGAGGAGAGGGGGCCGACCCTATATACTGGAGGTGGTGGATTCAAACCCAGCCCCAGCCAAAAACTACAAGAAAAATAAATAAATAAATAAATAAAATCCCACAAGATAATTCCAG
>NW_003852427.1:3108198-3115300 GCF_000181295.1 Otolemur garnettii
TGCAGCCATCATTGTTGTTTGGCAGGCCCAGGCTAGATTTGAACCTGCCACCTTAGGTGTATGTGGCTGGCACCTTAGCCACTTGAGCCACAGGAACCGAGCCAGAGCAGGTGAAATTTATAAGACTTTAAATAAGTTTTGTACCGGGTCACTGAAGACCTCTCGTGTGCCCTGTTGCATTTTCCTATGGAAGCATCTGTTGCATTTTACATTCTACCCTCCTATTTATGCTACATGCAACCATAAAAGTAAAGCTTTCTAAGCCACAGATACAACCAAATTAAGCCTAAAGACCACAGCCTGATATTCAAACTTTTATGCCATCCACCATATGGTTTCTTCCACATGGAATAACTTCCCCTGATGTCTACCTCCCATAATCATGACCATCCAAGTACTCCTTGGAATAAAAAGATATGGACAGTAAAATCAATGAAGGCACTGTTACATCCCTGCAGTTCTCTGACCATGAGACACTCAAATACATCAATATATCCAAACTTAGGCATGAGTAAAACTTAATGAATAATTTTCCTAAAATAACATGTGAAAAACCAAAAAATGCATTTATTAAAAACTGCTCAAAATTATGGGAATGTTTACATTTTCATCTCTTCTGTATTAACTCTAACTCTTCATTTTAAAAAAGTTCACTACTTGAGGTGGTGCTTGTAGCTCAGTGGGTAGGGTGCAAGCCACATACAACCAAGGCAGAAGGGTTCAAACCCAGCCCAGGCCTGCTAAACAACAATGACAACTGCAACAAAAAAATAGCCAGGTGTTGTGGCAGGCGCCTATAGTCTCAGCTACTTGGGAAGCTGAGACAAGAGAATCGCTGAAGCCCAAGAGTTAGAGGCTGCCGTGAGCTTGCCATAGCACCCTACTGAGGGCAATAGAGTGAGATGCTGTCTCAAAAAAAAAAAAAAAAAGTTTCACCCCTTAGGAATTCTTTTAAAATCAAGATATAACTCCCCTTAGGTAGCCATTGTATAATATAGACTAAAAGTTGCACACACAAACATAAACCAGGAGTAGAATGCAGAGTTATTTAGCATAAAAATAGACAGGCCCAGCCACAGGTTGAAGTGGTTACTGCCAAAGTTAAGACATGCAATAGCTTACCAACCCAACAGACATATTCACAATCATGTTTGGTAGCAGCAGCTTTATCACTAAGCAAGTCTTAATTTCCCTTTGTAAAGCTACTTTAAAAATGATTAAAAACTGCTTCAGGGTCGGCACCTGTGGCTCAAGTGGCTAAGGCGCCAGCCACATACACCTAAGGTGGCGGGTTCAAATCCAGCCCGGGCCTGCCAAACAACAATGATGGCTGCAACCAAAAAATAGCCGGGTGTTGTGGCGGGAGCCTGTGGTCCCAGCTACTTGGGAGGCAGAGGCAGGAGACTCGCTTGAGCCCAGGAGTTGGAGGTTGCTGTGAGCTGTGATGCCACAGCACTCTGCCCAGGGTGACAGTTTGAGTCTCTGTCTCAAAAAAAAAAAAACAAACTGCTTCAGGAAAAGTTGAGCTCATTTAGGATACCCAATACAATGTACTAATGTACTTCAGTCAACTTAAATATCAATTAATAAACATCACTTATTACAGAAGAATGTCATACTTACAACAAAACCACAAACTCAGCTATTCCCCAAAAGAAATCTGTTATCAAAGATAATCTCCATGGAGACTGACTCCGGCTGTCCAATACTTGTCCTACAGACAAATAAAGAAACTTCAGTGAGTGCTACAAAAGCCCAACAGCCATTATAGTTAATTAGTTAGGTAACAATAACACTCAGGTTTCGACTTGTCCATTTGTTCTAAATGGTCAACCCCAGGAGAAATCTATTATGTGATCACCATTCTACGGGCTCAAAAAAGTAAAGCTCCACATTTCTTTAATATATCAAATGCTTACCTTCAGTTTGTAATTTTAGTGGGTGACTTCATTCTATTTAAATATTTTTTATGGTAATATATACATAAAAATTTACTGTTTTAATCATTAAATATACAGAACTTATTCATCTTCCCCAGCTGAAACTCTATTCTCATTAAACTCTAACTCCTCATTACCTCCCCTGCCCAGACCCTGGTGAGCACTATTCATCTGTCTTAATGAATCTGACTACTCTAGAAATCTTGAAAGGAATAGTGCAATTTTTGTCCTTTCATGACTTTTATGTTCCTTCATACATACTCTTACACTTAGCATATGTTCAAAGTTCTTCTATGTTATAATATGTGTCAAAATTTCTTTCCTCTTTTTTAAAGATGAAAAGTATTCCTTTGTAATATATATCACATTTTGTTTATCCACTCACATCTACCAATAGACATCTAGGTTGCTTATACTTTTTGGCTATTGTGAATAATGCTGCTATGAACATGGATGTACAAATAACCTCTTTATTCAACTATTTTTTTTAATTTGTTAATTACAGGAACACAGGTCAGTGACAAATTTCTATGTAAATCAACCCAAAGAAATTCTTTATATTCCAAAATCAGTTTGCATTCTAAAAGATATCAGCCTTCCTCATCTTCTCAAAATCTTTCATAGAATCATACCATCTATAGAAATCTGCATATGCCACAATCTTTCTTGGTTCAGCCTCAGTAAACTTATAGAAAGCTGCGATCCCAAAAAATACAGTGAATGCTCCAACAATATGAAACTGCAAGGGCCTGGCCAGGAGGCCACATATCTGAGTTTGGTTAAAGCACGGGAAGCCATGGTAGTTATTGTCCTTGATGGGAATGCCAACCTCAACACATCATTCCTTGCTGATGGAGAAACGACCTACCTTTTTTTTTTTTTTTTGAGACAGAGTCTCACTGTGTCGCCCACGGTAGAATGCCATGATGTCACACCTCTCAGCAACCTGAGAGGCTTAAGCAATTCTCCTGCCTCAGCCTCCCAAGTAGCTGGGGCTACAGGCACCCGCCACAAGGCCTGGCTATTTTTTTGTTGTTTTTTTACAGTTGTTTAGCTGGGTTCAAACCCGCCACCTTCAGTGTATGTGGCTGGTGCCATAACCACTGTGCTATGGGCACTGAGCCCCAACTACCTTCTTCAAGTATTTTGAGGAAACCAATGAGATGAGTGTACATAAAGAATTCTCACATCACTTCCATTTCCTAAAAGTGTTCAGAGCATTTCTTTTCACTTGCAAAGTCTCTTGCCTGAATAAAAAGATTGTTCATATATACTCTTACAGGCCTTTAGAATTCTTACAAATCAAAAGTATGCATGGTCTAAGTACCGAAGGGAATTTGGCTTGGGCTTCATTAAGATGACCACTATTCATTGTAACAGGATGTTCTTGATTTTAATAATAATTGATTCCGTAGGCAAAACTGTATATATTTTTTCAACTTTAACAGAAGCTACAAAATGAGTAGCATACCAGAGTTTCAGCCTGGCAGATCATGAGGTCAAAACATTTTGCGGGGAAAACAGCAACTACCTCTCCTCTCCATTTCAAGGGCTTCACCTCACTTGCCTCTATTCCCTCCACCAGGATTTACCTCCTTCCTTGACCACCTTACTTTCAGGTACCCACTTATCTATGCTCTCAATGAGTTATGGAGCAAAAAGGCTATACAAAGTCAAAGGATGTGTGATAGGCTTGGTTCTTCCCCTCACTGGCTCTGCTTCATTGGCTGCTGTGATCCTTTTCTGAGAAAAAAAATAGTCCAGGACTAGCCATCATATAGAATTGTTGGGGAAAAAATCATCTGACAGAGAAAAATATTTTGTCAAGTATGAGGTGTGGAAAAATACAGTCCTTCTAAGACGGATCTAACTGGACCTCATCAATCCTTCCTTTGTTTTTTGCACTTTCCCTACTACTTTCTGAAGGTAGACACCCCTTATCTCCAGAGAGAAATAAGATGCTTGAATGCAGCTGCGTTTCTCAACTATACTAGCGAGATAAACAACAAATAAAAGGTCCTAACCAGCTGTTTATGTGAATCAAGATAATGCATACACAACGATACACCACAAATATAAGGAATTATTCAACAATGCATAGACGCTTCTATCTTAATCACAAAGGATATAAAACAAACTAAAGTCTGTAAGTGCCCAGAACCAAGATGAAACTGATGCTGTTTAGTGTCCATGAACCTACTTGTTTTCAAAGATTTTTAAGTGGGAGATGGGGAAAGGAGATTTTGAAAGCAGCAAAGAAATGCAAAGGGCAATCAGCCACAAGACTTCTGATTACCTTACTCATCTCTGAAAATAAACAGGTGATTCAAAAGCAACCACTGTACCAAGGGATCTCACCTGAGTCAAACAAGTGGGCAGGCATTTCTGGCATCGATCTGACCCATTCATGTTGCCTCTTTCTGTCATTTTCTTTGTCAAGTCACAGAATTAAGTCGCTCTTGGACTCTCTATTCCAGTAATAACTAACTTGCTCCTAAAGGGAATGGTACTTCTTCCTGTGTCCCTTAAAATTCGGGCACAAAGTTGCACGTATGACTTGTTACCCTCTCCTGAGGAAAAAGCACACCCCCAGCTTTCCTCCAACTTGCGCGACCTTTTTAAACGTCACAGAAGGAAGCAGTACACAAAGGACGCTGACGCCGCCCTCCCGGGGTTTGAATCCCGACTCGGCCAATATCGGTCGCTTGTCTATCACCCTTCCGATCCCTGTGAGTCGCCATCCGTAAAACAGGGATAATAAAATACGACCTGAACAGGACTGTTATAAAGACTGAAAGACACAAGTGAATAACGCTGTAACAATGCGCGAGGCACAAGAGCTAAGTACTCAGTGTCGACGTCCATGTCTTTACTAGTTAAGGATGCCGACGCCGGAGAGGAAAGACCACTTTCACAAATCTAGTCAGAAACCGGCTGTACCAGCGCAAGGCCGGCGGGAACCCGGCGCGGTCCTCACCCAGGGGGCCTCGGCGCCCGACAGCCGACGGCGCAGGGACCATCGGCTGTGCGCCGAAAGCCGGAGCGAGTTCGCAGCCGGCTCCGCCCGGCCGCGGGGCGCCGGGCCCAGCGAGCGAGAATGGAAGAAACCCGGGGTTGGGCTTCCAGGTCAGCTGTCGCCGCCGCAGCCCCTCCAACTCACCATTCGAGATGTAAACCATCTTGCCCTGTTTCCCCGCTTCCGAGTGACTGGAGCGCCTGGCCCCGCTGGGTTTCCGTAGCCGCCTCCGCGCCCCGCCCTCCAAACGCCACAGTCCACGATTAGACAAAACCGTGACGGAGGAGGGAGGTGGGCAGAGCCCATTGGCTGCTGGAAGAGGCACCGCCCCTACGGGCATTTTGCTTCGTCACCCCGGCGACTTCCGGTAAGGTGGAGGCCGTAGAGAAGGCCACCGGATATGACGTTAGGGGTCGTCCTGTAAACCTCGCGGTTTCCTGTCTTCTGGATCTCATCTTAAGGTGTTTGCACTGCCAGTCGAGGCGGGGCTGCTAGAGATAGGCGAGGCTGCCGCGTGTGAAGTGGCTTGAAGAACAGCTGTTGGAAACGCCTCAGAATTTTCCCTACGCTTGAAAGTTGAAGGTGTTGAGATTGTGAGATTGGGTAGGAGGGTAGTGCCCTGAGTGGTAACTATACATACAGAACTGTCTGGCGGCGCCTGTGGCTTGAGGAGTAGGGTGCCAGCCGCATATAACGCAGGTGGCGTTGTTCAAGCCCGGCCCCAGCCAAAGCTGCAAAAAACAAAACAAACAAACAAAAAAACTGTATTGTCACTCCTTAGGGAATATACTGCCAGGCTCCTCATAGATGTACTTATTCTCTTTTAAATGTTATAGCTGCTCAGTGCTCACCAAAAGTGGGGTTTTCTTAGCTCTTGTGAAGCAACTGTGACAAGTAAGTTTAACTGTAGGACAAGACCTTTCTCTGCTTGTTGCTAATTGATGGCTACTGTTTATCAGCATGGTAGGGGTAACAGATGACTTAGAACAGCGGTCTCCAACTTTTTTGGCACCTAAGACTAGTTTCGTGGAAGACAGTTTTTCCTCCCACCCACTGCTCACCTCCTGTTATGTGGCCCGGTTCCTAACAGGCCTTTTTGTTCCTTTTTGGCACCAGGGACCGGTTTAATGGAAAATAATTTTTCCACAGGTTGGGGGTGGAGGGTGGAGGATGGGATAAGAAGCCGAGATCACGCAGTGAGGCTCTACAGTGCCCTCTTCCCCTAAACACACACGCCTCGCCTCGGGGTTGGGAGACCCAGAATTAGGAGACATGTCTGAGGTATTCACTAAATAGGAACCACACGTACCATGGGTATTTACTTTGCTCCAGCCCACTGGGCTCCTTCTGCTCCTTGAGCATGGCTATTTCATTCCTGTCATAGAACTTTCTATTTGGTAGTTCTTAGGTGGAGTCCTAATGGCTGTTTCCTTTTTTCCAGTTCTCAAGCCATTTGTTATCTTGAAAAGATTCCTGATTACCTTCCCGAACATTAAAATTACGTTTTGTAAATAATCATATTTTGTATTTTAACAGCATTAGTCAAGATTTTATGTTCTAATATCTATAATTGACACAAATTTAATTTCATGTTGTTGGGGAGGGTGCCTTTTTTCCCAGGAGAGTACATAAGAGAAGACAGCATTCTTCACCTCATTTGCAAGTTTTTGCAGCACAATCCTAAAGGATCATTTTTGCAAAATATTGGGGGAGTTATTAATTTTTCCTAGACCATGCCACTGTCATTTTAACTTTTTCTTATTGCTAAAAATTATTCAAATAAAATCAACAGTAATTAAATGTCAGGAAAATTATTCACATAGTATACTTGAGGTGTTATTAAAGATAGTGTTATAAAATCCAAAGAAGGCTGGGCACCTGTGGCTCAAGTGGCTAAGGTGCTAGCCACATACACCTAAGGTGGCAGGTTCAAATCCAGCCCGGCCTGCCAAAACAACAATGACGGCTGCAACCAAAAAAATAAATAGCTGGGCATTGTGGTGGGAGCTTGTGGTCCCAGCTCCTTGGGAGGCGGAGGCAGGAGACTCGCTTGAGTCCAGGAGTTGGAGGTTGCTGTGAGCTGTGATGCCATAGCACTCTACCCAGGGGGATAGCTTGAGGCTCTGTCTCAAAAAAAAAAAAGAAA
>NW_003852427.1:3115716-3117573 GCF_000181295.1 Otolemur garnettii
AATTTAGATGCAAGGTTTGTACATCATTAATGTATTTATGATAATTCTTACCTGTTAAGAAGTGGTTTGAAAATGAATTTAAAAGCAACTTATTTATAGAATATTTCCAGACTCTTTCAGTTGAAGGAGTCTCGGATTTCTTAAGAAGCCTCAAAGATTACAGATTACACTGTATGTTTACTTCCTTATAGCAAGATAGACAGTATATGCTGAACAAAACCTTACTGTAATTTTTTTTTAAGAGACAGAGTCTCACTTTGTCACTGTCAGTAGAGTACCGTGGCATCACAGCTCACAGCAACCTTCAGCTCTTGGGCTTAGGTGTCAGCCTCCCGAGTAGCTAGGACTACAGGTGTGAGCCACCATGCCCAGATATTTCTGTCAAAATAACAAATTAATGCTCCAAATATATATAATCATATATAAAATATTTTGTTCCTTGTTTTTTTTTATTGTTTTGGATTCATTGAGGGTACAAAGTGTTAGTTTACACTGATTGCATTTGTTAAAGTCCCTCTTATACTTGTGTCCTGCCCCCAAGAAGTGTGCCATACACCATGACTCCCATCCCCCTCCCTTTTCCCCTCTCCCTGCCACCTCGTTACCCTACCCCACTCCTTGCATTTGCACATCTACTTCCTTCATATTAGCATTGAGTACATTGGATTCTTGCTTTTCCATTCTCGTGATGCTTTACTAAAAAAGAATACATTCCACCTCCATTCAGGTTAATACAAAAGATGTAAAGTCTCCATCTTTTTTAGTGGCTGAATAGTATTCCATGGTATACATATACCATAACTTCTTGATTCATTCCTGGGTTGGTGGGCATTTAGGCTGTTTCCACAATTTGATTATTGTAAATTGAGCTGTGATAAACAGTCTAGTGCAAATGTCCTTAGAATAAAAGGATTTTTTTTCCTTCTGGGTAGATGCCTCGTAATAGAATTGCAGGATCAAATGGGAGGTCTAATTTGAGTTCTTTGAAGATTCTCCATATTTCCTTCCAAAAAGATTGTATTAGTTTGTAGTCCCACCAACAGTGTAAAAGTGTTCCCTTCTCTCCACATCCACACCAGCATCTGCAGTTTTGAGACTTTGTGATGTGGGCCATTATCTTTGGGGTTAGGTGATATGTCAGGGTGGTTTTGATTTGCATTTCTCTGATGATCAGGGATGATGAGCATTTTTTCAAATGTTTGTTAGCCATTCTTCTGTCTTCTTTAGAGAAGGCTCTATTCACATCTCTTGCCCAGCGATATATGGGGATTCTTGGATCTTTCTTTGTTGATTAATTTGAGTTCTCTATAGATCTCTATAGTTATAAAGCTTTTATCCAATTCATAATATGCAAATATCTTTTCCCATTTGAAGTTTGTCTGTTTGCTTTGGCTTTTGGTTTCCTTAGCTGTACAGAAGCTTTTCAGTTGAACTAAGTCCCATTTGTTTATTTTTTGTTGTAATTGCCATGGAAGTCTTCTTCATAAAATCTTTCCCCAGGCCAATATCTTCAAGTGTTTTCCCCACACTTTCTTCAAGGATTTTTATTGTTTCATGCCTTAGGTTGAAATCTCTTATCCATCCCCTTCAATTTTTATAAGTGGTGAGAGGGGCAGGTATAGTTTCAGTCTTTTACATGTGGTTATCCAGTTCTCCCAGTACCATTTATTGAATAGAGATGCTTTTCCCCAGTGTATGTTCATGTTTGGTTTATCAAACATCAGGTGGCTATAAGATGTTAGTTTCATCTCATAGTTTTCTATTCTGTTCCAAATGTCATTGTCTCTATTTTTGTACCAATACCATGTGGTAGCCTTGTATAGTCTAAATTTGCAGGCATCCTCAAACTACGGCCCA
>NW_003852427.1:3118563-3125941 GCF_000181295.1 Otolemur garnettii
TTTTTTTATGGGAAGAATATGTGGGTATCATAAATGAAAGGATGTTCAAAAACTGCTAAGGTTTAAAAAAAAAAATAGGTGTCCAAAGCTCAGAACGTTTGTCCATTTGGTACACTAATTGCAGGGTAATCTTAGAATAGTCATTTTCATACTGGTTTCTATTTAAGAAGAAAGTCACACTACTTTATGTCTGTATGCTAGAGATGAAATACAGTGTCTGAGATTAAAATTTTCAGTGGGAAATTAACCTTAAGAACATGAGGTGGTTCTTGCAGTCTGCCTTAAAATGTATGAAAAATGAAGAAGCCCCTTGTACTCCTCTGGTCAGAGGTAATATAGGTAAATTAAGAGGAAAAAAAATACCTAGTGTTTCTTATACCATTGTAATTGTTTTAATAATCCTGATTTCTAGTGTAAAAGTTTATAAAATCATGAAGACTCATTCTTGACTATTCAAAATCAGGGGCTTTGAAGAAAGTTCTACTTGGTTGTGATATTGTTGTTTCCTTCACTGTGACCACTCCTAAATTTGGAGCAGAGCCCTAAGACTTAGAACTATGTAGTGCTTTGGCTACTGGTCATGTGTGTATACTCAGAGATTTTCCACCTCCACCTCTGATTTCTATAAAGAAGAATACCTAGAATATGGTCTTAGTCTGTCTTATCTCTTTTTGAAATTGGGGTAAGGCTTAGCTTCCAGCTTCTAAGTGGAAGACACCCTAAAACTTTACCTCTTTAGCTTGTTTCCAAAAGTTCATTTGCCACATTTTCATGGCATTACATTTATTACTTTGGATATAAGGATGGTGCGATTGAAAAAAGTATGACTTCTTTTTCTTAGCTAAGAGTAAACTTATTTAAAAGTTGGCCCTGCAGACTAGCACTGTGCAGGTTATCAGCTCCTCTGTAGGAGCACCTCTTCTTACTCTCTTTGCTCTCCATTGGACTTAGCATTCATCAACTTGACTTGATGAAGTTATCCTGGACTTACTGACAGGCTGTGGACCAAAAGTTTCTGTGGTTAGATTATAGAAGAGATAGGGTTTATCTTCAGAGACCTGGCCTTCATTTGGTCCTCACCTTCATCCAGACTTCCTAATAAGTATAGAAAAAAAAGTACAAGGAGTAGAAAGCTTCCTGTCCCAGCCTTGCCTTTTGCTTGAACCTCTGAGGTGGCTTCTGAATGAGGTATGAGAAGCTCTATTGCTGCCTCAAGGTGCACCAAGTTTCCTACAGCCCCGCCAAGGGGGAGACACTGTAAATCCCAGCATGGGAGGGGCTGATGTTGCTGTGTCTTTAAGAACTATTGCTGAAGCACAGAGACATGTCCACCCAGGGCAGTCTGGACTGGCTGTGCGCTGTCTTGGCCTCAGGATTGTCCATATCTTAAGGCACATCATCAGTCTGTGATGTTGTTTTGTTAAGATTTTAGTTGCTTAAGAAGATTTTTCTGGCTGGACATGGTGGCTCACGCCTGTAATCATAGCACTCTGGGAGGCTGAGGCAGGTAGATTGCCTGAGCTCACAGATTCAAGACCAGCCTGAGCCAGAGCAAGACCTCATCTCTAAAACAAATCTGGGTATTGTAGTAGGCTCCTGTAGTCCCAGCTACTAGGGAGGCTGAGGCAAGAGCATCTCTTGAGCCCAAGAATTTGAAGTTGCCGTGAGCTATGATGCCACAGCTCTACCGAGGATGACAAAGTGAGATTCTGTCTCAAAAAAAAAAAAGTAAAGTTTATTGACAGTAGAATCGATGTGTGCTCATTGCCTGAGTTGCCAGATGTCTTTTTGTGTGTCCAAGCTTTTCCATTGATGTATTGTCACATGTGTGTCACATGTTCAACAAAAGAGGCAAGTACTTCTAATGAGAAAATGCCATTATGTAGGACTCCAGGATCTGTGCAATGCTATTTTGAATTGGAATTTTTTTAATTAAAATGTGCACATGCTGTTCCAATCTTCAGAAGACACAGATGATATTCAGCCCCTCTTTGATCAGTTTGCAGATGAGAACACACATTACTAACTCTTTCTACTAAGTGTTATCCTTTGGTGAGTTTGGCAAGTTAAATGGATTTTGTTTAGGAGATAGAGAAGATAAAGGAAAGTTAATTACTACTTCAAAGTAAGATTCAAAACATGCACCATGCACTTATTATTTTCATCTCTCTGGCTGCTGAACAAATTATCATTCAATCACATGCTCAAGATTTAGGATAAAAATTTAAAAGTCCTAGGTAGTATTACTCAGTGTTCATAAATTGAAATGAGACTGCCTAGTTCCCTAAGTTCTCTAGCCTGGCATATTGTTTTACGGTAAATTCTTGTTTAAAAGTGCCTCAGTGGAATTTTTCCTATGATGTAGATAAATTTTGGCTGCTCATTACCCAGGGCCCTCAATTACTTAGGCATTTATTAAGTTCTAGGAAACCTGGTGCCAACAAGGTCAGGGCCCTATTAAAAGAATTTCAGCAATGAAAATTCTCATATTTCATCTCCGAGAAAACTCCTAGTGAAAGGAGGAACAGAGGCCAAGAGTAAAGATGCTTTTAGGAGCTGGAACTGGAGATGAACTTTTCATACACATATTCCATCATGGTAGCCAGGTCCATTTTGCTAGATTCTTTATTAATTTTCCATCTTATTTCTCTGAAGTCTGGTAGCCTTGCACGATGTTGCTATATGCCCCGTTCTGGTAGCCCCTACACTTCCTTTCCAGCTTTTTCTGCTCTTGTCTCATCCTAAGGATCAGGGAGCACCTTGTGGTCCCAAGAAACTGGACACATCCTCCTGGAGAAGGAAGAGCTTGAGGGAAGCGTCTCAGACTTCATTTGCAGAAATACCCAGGAATTGATTTTGATTTGCTTTTCCTAAAGAGGCAGATGGCCAGGCTAGAATCTGGTTTCTTCCTCCTAGGTCCATCATTTCACAATTCAGATTTTAGCCCAGAGGCTCTCAAATTTTCTCAGTTCACAGTGCCCTTAATGTCCCAATAGTTTTTTTTTCATTCCTCTCTTGGCCAAAAGAAATACCTAATTCACATAGTTTATGAAGTGGTTATTTAGACAGACATCTTAAAAGTAGTCGTTTGTACAATAGTCTGCAGATGTCGCTGTGTTTCAAGTTTTAATTATCCAGCGTGCCCCTGTGAATTTGCCTCAAGATGCCTCAACACAACAGCTTGAGCAGGCACCCTTAATTCACTCTCTGTATGGAGCATTCATGGTTTGATCTCATAACCTACTGTTTTGATGTAAACCATGCGAAGCCCACAACCAAAAGTGCTCAGGAACCATACCAATCTGGAGTGTCTGAGGTTTCACTCTTAAGGGTTATAGCTTTCATGAGACCCACTTGATAGATTTGTAGTAATCTTGCTGTTGCCTAAAGTTCAGAGAATGACATGTTGGTGAACAGAGGTGACAGTGCGCTGCCGTAACTCTGAGCTAATGTCAGAGGGGTTCTTTGACCTTTTTCTTGAGCAGTCTGTAGAAGCTGTAGCTTCCTGACTGGCTGAAGGCAGGACTCAATAGATGCAAACTCCCACAGTATCTTAAAGAGGGAAAACCCTTTGTGTAAGTTTTAGAAATACAAGGACAAAGTTCCAAGTGCCAGAGCACTCTGGTTGGCTTTGGTTATAGCTCACACAGGCTGTCATCTCTGGCCATGTAACCACAGAGAGCCATTTCACATCCACAGTACAAATGCTTGTGAGGTGGAAAACAAGGTGAAGCCGAATTGTGGCCTTTTGTCCTACATCAGGTCCTGTTGCACTTTAGCTTCTGTTAAACCACTCGGCTATTTGCACTTCCTCACAACTTCCCTTGTTGCTTACAGTTCTTTTTTCCCCTCAGGTGTCTCTCCTTCCCTTCTAACTCGCAGCAGCTCTCTTCACCTCAGCAGCGGGCTATAGACCCACCCTGCCAGGCAGCTTGCTAACTTCTGTGTAGCTGTTGAAGCAGGTAGAGAAATGTTTTGCTAAATGCATGCCGCTCCCACTGCCTTTCTTGTCCTAACCTTTCAATGTTCCTTGGTCCTTTGCCTTGTTTCCTATAATGGCGGCCAAAAGTATTACTCAGCATGCAGGATTACTCTACAGTGTCTCTTGCAAGTACTTGTTACAGTTTGTGGAGTGCTTCTGAGATGTACTTCAGTGTCTGTACAATATTGAAACTCCTAGAAGGCTAAAGCCATTAGTATGTTCACAGGGGCGCATCTTGGTAAATGCTGGCCTACATAGCATTTTCATGCAGTAGAGATCGTTAGAATCAAAGAAGATGTATAAAACCAGAACACCTGTACTTTTCCCCCTAGCGTTCTTGTTTTGACTTGTGACAAATGAATTTCCTTTTCTTTCATGGAGAACTTGGTATAGCAACCGTGTACATTCGGTGTTACTTGTTATAAATAGCATTTCTTCACGCCAAATGAAAATAGGTGAACTTGAATGTGGACAGACGTGTTTATGTTGAGAATTTCATCCCGTATGACTTTTGGATAGGCTGAGGGTAGAAGATCTTTCCATCTGTTCATATTTTTTCCATTTAACATAGCTCTTTGAGTGCTCAGGATTTTTTGAAAGATTGAACATCACAGATGTGAGAAGGAACATTTTTTTCATATTTCCATACCAGTGTTACTGTAAAGCATAAATCTGAGATGATTTTTAACTTTGTAGTAAAGGCAAACCATGAAAATGGAACTTTGTAGATGTTAAAGTATAGTTGTATGTTTTAGATAATTCTAATAAACTATCAATTTCTTCTGATGGGGTACCTAACCAGGTTCTGACATTTTTATAAAGGTGAGTATTTTCATCTGACTTTTCTCTCTAGAACAGTGGTTCTCAATCTTCCTAAGGCCATGGCCTATGGGTCATGACCCGCAGGCTGAGAACCGCTGCTCTAGAAGGTGTATGCTTTCCTTTCTTTCTTGCAGGGCCTGGAGTTGCTGGCGACCTTACCGCAGGTGCATCCACATCAGTCATGTCTAACCTGTGCTTTCCATGGACCATGAGGCAGGCGACCTTGGCTAGCAGACTTGAAATACTCATGCGAGACAATAAACACCGAAAGGCCAGTGCCGAGTCCACACTCCTGCAGCTGATACGTTGAAGCAAACCCTTACTATCTTTCTCCTGGTTTCATGACAGTGTTATTCCTTTTTCTATAAATATGTTTTTATTTAGGAAAAAAGGCAGCAATTCTAATTGTATCACATTATAAGAAAGCACTCTGGATAACCCTAAGTGGGTACACAATAATTTTTTCCTTGATATATGTAAGCACATTTTGTTGTATCTGTTTACAAGACTGTGAATCAAAAAGACAAAACTTTCTTCCTAGTTTTTGAGATTTTTTTAAATTATTGTGACTGTGTGGGTCCATTACAGTCTACAGAAATTGGGCTAAGTCACTTCTCCCCAGATAAAGGTATTTCCTTCTCCTGCATCAGGTTTACCTGGCTGTCATCCTCTCGCCATCAAACACTATTAGGTTTGGTCCCACACCCCTTCACTAGTATCCTGAATAATTAACTTTCCAAGAGCTCATAGTACGCACCAGTATGTATACCTGGTTTTACCAAATTGAATGAAAGGAGTTTGTATAAGAAAAAACTTAAAAATGGATGTCAAGATGTTATGTAAGAGATTAGTGTAATTGTGAATGTGCTATACATTATCGAATATATAAAGCTTTCTATATTGAATGTACATTATACAGATCATTTGTGTACATAAAATTTTAAAAATAAGGGAATTGATTGCTTTGCTAATGACATATTTGTTCTAGTTTAACCTTTCCTTCTGAAGACTTCACGTATGAACTCCTAAGATGTAGTAGAAGGACAGCTATATTGACATATCTGATCACTCCTGACTCCTTTCACTAATATTTCAGACACTAAGTTTCCAAAAACAGACATCTCATTTATTTTCATACAATATTCAGAAATAAGCTAGGCATGGTAGCTCATGCCTATAATCCTAGCACTCTGAGAGGCCAAGGTTTGCCTGAGCTCAGGAGTTTGAGACCAACCTGAACAAGGGCAGGATCCCATTTCTACTAAAAATAGAAAAAATTAGCTGGGGGTTGTGTCAGGTGCCTGTAGTCCCAGCTACTTGGGAGGCTCAAGAGCAGGGGTCCTCAAACTTTTTAAACAGGGAGCCAGTTCACTGTCCCTCACACTGCTGGAGGGCCAGACTGTGGTCCCTGGGACAAGTTGGCTGCTAAGCAGGCCAGGCAGCGGCGGCCAGATAAATGTCCTAGGCGGGCCACATGTGGCCTGTGGGCCATAGTTTGAGGATGCCTGCTCAAGAGGATCACTTGAGCCTAGGAGTTTAAGGTTGCTATGAGCTGGAATGCCATGGCAATCTAGCCTGGGTGATAAAGTGAGACTCTTTCTCAAAAACAAACAAACAAACCAAATATATATATATTCAGAAATGGGTGAAGCAATTAATAAACACTTTTAACATATGTGACATTCTGATATTTTGAAAAGAAGAGAAAAGGATTCAGAGGATATTTCCATAACAGATCTCAGCAAGTAGATTGTGACCAGAAACTATGAGAAAATATAAACATGAAAAATAGAAACAAATACTCCTTAAAGAATGGGAAAGTCCCCAAACCTCTATGTTGCCTTTCAATACAAGAACCAAATTTATTTCACACTTGCTGCGTAAGAACAGCTAGAATGGAAACTTACTCCCATTATAAATTATTCACTTAAAATTTTCATCAAAAATGTATTATCTCTTATCTCTCAAACTCTCATGCAAGCATTTTACTATGTAAATAGGGTTTTAGTTTTTAGATGATAGTCATAAAAATATGTTCACTACAGGAGATTATAACAACTAAATTGGAAGTAGATGTTTAGGAAAGCATAAATAAATACAGCAAAATTCTTTTATATAGTAAGAATGTAAATATTGTGAATACTTATATAAATTTTTAAATTTAATTTAACATTTTTAAATATAAATTTACATATAAAATAAAAATTTACAATATTTAAATTAATCTACAGTCATTGACATTTAGATGGCAGTAGTAGCTGATCTTTATTGAATATATACCGTCTGCCAAGGGTTATATAACTTTGTCTGATCCTTAGAGCAAACTGCTGGGCTTGGTATTGATATGATCTTCATAATCCAGCTGAAAAGCATGAAGTTTTGGAGAAGAGCAATTTACCAAAAGTCACACAATTAGTAAGTAACAGAGTAAGAAATCAATACTTTATGTGACACTGAAATCTGTGTTCTGAGCCACTGTGTTTTTTTTTGTTTTTTTTTTGAGACGGAGCCTTAAGCTATCCCCCTGGGTAGAGTGCTGTGGCATCATGTTCACAGCAACCTCCAACTCCTGGG
>NW_003852427.1:3126017-3127023 GCF_000181295.1 Otolemur garnettii
TGTTAAGAGCATCAGTGTCAAGCCCAAGTGTATGTGATGGGGAAAACTTGAGTTTTACTCTTTAGCATGGAGGCTTTACTTGAGACTGAAGCTTGAAGCAGTTTCTGTCATAAACATATGACAGCTAGAGCAGGTTAACAGGAAAGTAAATATGGGATGACGGAAGTGGTGGAGTTGCCTGGTATGGTTGGCATGTAGGGTCCAGAGAGAGAACCCAGCCTGAGGCCCACTGAGGGGACAGCTAGGCAGTGTTCTGAGACCGGTCATGGGCGTCCAGGCCTGATTATGATTCAAGAATAAGATCTGTTTTAAAATAAACAACAGTGTGATCATTTGGTGGTCAGAGGTGACAAAACTCAAGGACACACTAATAATGCAGTCCATCTAAGGAGCAATGGAAAGTAGGAACACTGGAAAATTGGCAAGGGACCTCTGGGACCTCATCTGTAAACCCATCATCACCAGGTGATTGCTGGAGAATTCCGTTAGGTCCAGAAATTCTGCACTACCTCTCCTGATGCTTAAAATGTTTGTTAATGATGAAAAGTCTGTGAATAACTAAGTTTTACTAGGATTTTAGCAAGAGCACTTTGAAAAAATATTGCAGATAAACTGTTTCTAGCAACCTATTCTGACCAGGAATTTAACCACCTACTTGAGTTTTTAGGAATGCATGGCCTCTTATATAAATGTTTCCCTTTTATTGATCAGAGGGGGTATGTGGCAAAGGAATACAAAGACTGCTTTGATTTTGTTTCCTTATCTAGAAGATGAGGTTGATAATTCTCAATCCATCCCTCACAAGGTGGTTATGAGGATTAAAATATAGCTGTGAAAGGGAAGCAATTATCAACACTAATTTTTCTCACTATATTTGGATCCAGGGACAGGGTAAACAAATTCCAGGGGCCTCTTTATATAGCTATTAAATGATTTGTAATTAAAAAAAAAATTGGTCATGCTGGATGTAATCTATAAGAAGTCGTTATCTTGGCTCGGCGCCTGT
>NW_003852427.1:3127706-3128996 GCF_000181295.1 Otolemur garnettii
AAATTAAGAAATATGCCTGGCAACTGAGTTGAATGAGTTCTGTCTAGAAACCAAAACAGATGATTCACATAGTCAGGCCGTCCTCATTATAGAGAGACATGTAGAATTTAGAATTTGGAGTGAGTTGGTTAGAAAAAGGTAGAGGACATAGAATTCCTTGGGAAAACTGATTCTAGCAAGCTTCTCTGACACAGGGATCAGCTTCCATTCCCACGTGAAGACAGCAGGGCTGAGAACTCTGCCTATAAGGGCCAGGCAGCAGAGCTGAAGGAGTTGGGGGGAAGCCCCTACTTGGCTCCCCTGGGATCTTCCTGGGGAAGAGAAGCCACATTGTGTCAAATGCTCCCACACCCAAGAAAAGCAACAAGTCTGGATTTTCTTGCGAAATCAAATCTTAATATGTGGCTAACCCATTCAAAGTTTTTAAAGCCATAGGGGCCATATAAAACATGCCTGTGGTTTAGATTTGGCCTAATACTTGCTAGTGTGCTATCTCTGGAGGAAAAAAATCTGAAGTTCAGTCCCCTTGAGATAAGATACAACCTAGTAGGAACTGAATAGATGAGCTTTCTGTCCAATGAGTTGTTAAATAAGTTGTGTTTTAAAATGCCTGAACTCCTTTTGTACATGTGATATATAATAGTTTCATGCTCACATGTACTCATGCCACTTTCGTGAGGGAAGAGAGGAAGACAAGGACTTCAAGAATGCTAGTTGTTACAGATTAAATTCATATGTTGAGAGTGTGGTGGCTCATACCTGTAATCCCAGCACTCTAGGAGACTTAGGCAGGTGGATCAGTTGAGCTCAGGACTTCAAGACTGGCCTAAGCAAGAGCAAGACCCCATCTCTAAAAAAATAGCCAGTGTTGTGGTGGGCACCTGTAGTCCCAGCTACTCCAGAGGCTGAGGCAAGAGGATTGCTTGAGCCCAAGAGGTTGCTGTGAGCTATGATGTCATGGCACTCTATTGAGGGCAACAAAGTAAGACTATGCATGAAAAAAATAAAGAAATAGGCCAGGCATGGTGGCTTACACCTGTAATCCCAGCACTCTGGGGGCTGAGGCAGCTGGATTGCTTGAACTCACTTCCCAGCTACTAGGGACACTGGGGCAAGAGAATCAATTGAACCCAAGAGTATGAGATTGTTGTGAGTTATGATGCCATGTCACTCTGCCCAGGGTGACAGAGTCAGACTCTGTCTTAAAATAATAAATAAATAAGAATAAAAAAATAAATTCATATGTTGATATGATATTTGGAGATGGGGCTTTTGGGAGGTAATTAGGGT
>NW_003852427.1:3129329-3134389 GCF_000181295.1 Otolemur garnettii
GAGGCCCTTCCTTGGTGTGTATACTAGGAGAGTCCAGACCCGGGTCTGAATAAACCTCACCTCGTGCTTTTTACATCGGAGTGTGTCTCAGACTGTCTGTTGGGATTCACTTGGGAGAATTTCGGGCACAACAATATCAGAGAGCCCATCTGCACTCCCTGCCCACATGCACCAAGAAGTCACCTGAGCTCACCTAGAGATGGTGGTCACCTATAAAACAAGAGAATGAAAGCTGCCTTGCTGGCACTTTGATCTTAAACATCCCAGCCTCCAGAACTCTGAGAAATAGATTTCTGTTTAAGCCACCCAGTCTCTGATATTTTGTTATGGTAGGCCAAGCAAATGAACATAGAAGAATGGGGATTGAAGACCCCGTTCTTGGCAAGGGAAAACACCCCCAGAAAAAGATCAAAATTAAAAGTAAGTTGATTGAGTCAGAACAAAGAAAAGTCAGCTAGTTTACATTTAAGCTAGCCATTGCTAGCAAGCTTCCTGCCTATTCTGAAATCCAAGCCTGTTGGGGATATAGCTTACAAGCACCCCTGCTGGGTCTGTGAGCACTCTGAGGAAAAATGGCCATAGATGAGACTATGGCAAAGACCTAGAAAGATACATTAACTGGGTCATTTCCTAACTAGTAAACAAGCAAAGCAGATACCCTTTGTGGAGATTTTTGCATTTGCCTGGGGCAGAGATCAAGGGCATAGCTCAAGCCCTGAGATAAGGGCAGAAGAGCTTATATCCCTTATCACAGAGGAAGAGCCTTTGTAGTAGTGATGGGAGGAAAATTCCTCCCTCCCGCCAATTCCTCAGAGGAGATTAACGCCAGTGGCATTTTACTTCACAAGGAACTAGTAGAGTTTAACACTTTCCTAGAAATCTGTGTGTGTGAGCTCTTAAGCAGAAGGCTCTCCCAATACAAGGCTCAGATTTCAGATTTCTCAAGGTTACTTAAACCCTCAAATAATAATAGGAGCTGATACGCTCACTTAGAGAAACTGCTGGTGTCTTTGTTCCCTCCCTTACCTTACCCTCTGGGCAAACAGACTTCAATAAAAGCAGAGTGGAGCAGACACTCTGGGCCATTGTTGGGATCCCACAAACGGGCAATGGATCCCTGGGTCCCCACCTTTAATTTCTATGTCTCATGTCTTTCTTTGCCATCATTTCTAACTTTATATTTCTTCAGTTAGTCACTGCCAATTCCATGGGTCTTAGTTGGACCCTGCTTCTTGTGGCGGGGGGTGGGGGTGGGGGGACCCTGACAGAATACATAGTGTTGGCTGGAGGACCAGTAGCTGAAGTGAGAGGAGAGCTTACTCATAGATTAGGAGGACAGAGGGCTGGTCAGACCAGTACCATCTGAACCTTGGTCAGACCTGAGATAAATTCAGCTTAAGCTCCTTCAGAAAATACTGGCAGTGTGTCCTGAAGCTGGAGAGGGAACCTATAATGCTGGCCTACAGCACACACAAAAACTTGGAATGGGCACTGGGGTAGAACCATGTTTTGGGTTTTTCTTTTAAGTGTATGTTAAAGTTTGAGCAACCAGGTTATATTGGAGTTATTACTAGGTACTCGTGATACTGATTTTAAATAGTCCATCCTCATTCATATCAACCCAAAATGGTTGTATGTGTTCTGAGTTGAATTCAGTGTCTAACTCACGGTCTTATGTCACCCAGTCTGTTTAAATGCAGGCAAGAGAACAGAGGAAAGTTGTCCTGATGCCAACATGAGCTCCAGAGCTGTGGCCTCTTGGACTGCATTTCTGACCTTCATTGTGTGACCTTAGGCCTCTCATCCCTAAATGGAAGTCATTAATGCCTCCAAATGGTGTTCAGGAGAATAGCAGTAATGGACACAACACTTAATCCAGGGGCAGCCTCAAAGATGGGAACATCTAGCAATGAGGAGCTGGTGTCAAAAGAGAAAACACTGGCATGGCAATCAGAATTTGCCCTGCTGAGGATTCTGACACTGGGCATCGTTTCTTCTATAAAATGCCTTGGTTGGTCCAGTCAGGAGATCTTCAGTGTTAAGAATCTGATGAAAGATATATAAACCCTCTATGGAAAAATGCACACAAGCACATTTAAAAAATGTTAGAAAACCCAGTCCCACCCTCATCCCAGTTAAAAACTCTAGGACTAGATCACTTCTCAGAATTATTGCTTCCCATAAATGACGGGGCTTATCATAAAACAATCTCTGTCTCCTCTATTCTTGTGGAAACTTCAGGAACCTCTCCTGTTCAGTGCTGTCAGTGCTTTCTTATTGCTAGTTTTTACTACAGATACATTGTCTAATATGTCATTAAACAAAGCAAAGAAATTTAAAGCAGAGAACTTCTCATCTGGATCATTGTCTGCTAACTTCCAAATTCAGGGAATAAAAGGTGGGCCAAGGCTATTGTGGGTCCCAGGGTCCCATGAATACAGGAAGTAGGGTGGCCAGTTTAGAACATTTGTCCTTACAAATTAAAATCCATAACTTTTCCATCATTTTTACAAATTCTCAGTTTAGGGGAATAACTTTGTAAGAGAAGAAAAAGGCCCCAGAACTGTTGATGGAAAGACTCAGTTATATATACAAAAAAGAAGTGTTTATGGTTCCGTTTTCTAACATGGAAAAGATAATATGGTTTATAGACAAGGTTATGTGGTTATGGTGTGTGAAGAGTGTGGTCTGTTACTGCCCAGGGGCAGTATATATAACATCTAATGTCTGCACGAACGTTTGCCTCATTCCCTGGCCCCTGCTCAATCTTTGCCAGCAGGAAAAGAGGAAACTCATGCCTTCGGGTTTTTTATTTCAGGGAAAAGTTTATGATGATGTGGCTTGAGTCAGTGAAGGGATGAATCAACTGTCTTCAAAAAGAAAGGTCATATGGAAGTAATTCTCCAAATATTTAGTTGTGCACAAATTTAGGAAGGTTGCTTCCATTCGAACTTAAGCTCAACCCCAGCCTCGCATCTTAATACCTATTTTACAACTACTCACAAGAGCCCTTTGCAGCTATCAGGTTTCCCAGCATTCCAAGTCAGGAAATGGAATGTATTTTTTTGGCTTTCGGTGTAAAAGTTGGCCTGAGACAAACTTGTCAGCCCTCAAATGATCCAGGTGAGTTTAGAGTCGCACCTGAGCAGAAAGCCTTGCCAGGCAATGCAGAGCTGGATGACATGCACCCTTCCCCTGGCAGGACTCTCCTCACGCAGTCTAGCTTGATGGAAAGGCTTTGAAGTCAGACGTAGGTGTGAGTGCTTGATATACCTCCAGGCCAAAAGAGGAAGAAAAAAAAGGCAATTTGGAGGACACAAGAAGAACATTGGAAAAGAAATCTACCTTATGATACCATCAGAGATAAACATTGCATTGATTAACCACAGGGGGCCACTTTGAAAAAAAAATACTTTTCCCCCCAGAGAATTAAAATCAGATCTTACAAATTTTAAAAAGTAAAAAGGTAGCAGAAATGAAAAACTATAGAAGACATTGAGAGATAAAGTTGAGGAAATCTTAAGACACGGTAAAAGACAGAGATAAAAAATAGGAAACAAAAGTTAAACAGAAGAGAGGCCCAGTCCAGGAGGCCCTTATCCAAAAAACTTAGATCCAGAAAGAGATACTAGTTTTGGAATATGAAAAGGAGTCAAGAACAAAATAAAAAATTCAAACACTTTTCTAGTAAGAGGAGTGTGCCACTACGTGCCCAACCCAGATGATGGTAAGCCCTTACTAATGCTTGTTGTGAAATTTCTCATTAGGGAAAAAAGTTCCTGTAAACTTCCAGGGTGTGGCAGGAGAAGGGGAGAACATTTTTTAGCAAGGGACAAGATGGAATAGCACCAGTTTATTCCACCCTGAAAGAAGACAAAGGAGTGATGCCTTTAAAAATCTCAACCCAGGATTCTTTATCTGCCAAACTACCAATTAGTGAGGAAGCAGAATTAAGACATTTTATTTTATTTTATTTTTTTGAGACAGAGTCTTACTATGTCACCCTCAGCAACCTCAAACTCCTGGGCTTAAACGATTCTCTTGCCTCAGCCTCCCAATAACTGGGACTACAGGTGCCCGCCACAATGCCCGGCTGTTTTTTTGTTATTGTTGTCGTTGTTTAGCAGGCCTGGGCTAGGTTCAAACCCACCAGCCCCGGTGCATAAGGCTGGTGCCTTAGTGCCCTAACCACTGAACTATGGGAGCCAAGCCAAGAATTAAGACACTTTCTCTCTTTCTCACACACACATGTGAGATCTCAGATTTACCTCCCATGCATGATTTTTTAAAGAAGCTCTAAAGATGTTCTGTGCCGAAGGTAACCAAGAAAGTGTGAGGCAAAGAGAAAACCTGCCCTTTTCCTTGGAAGTTCTGCTATTGTTGGAATGATAGCAGAGATAGGAGAGAGAATGCCAACCTTTTTCTCTTGTTACCTAAAGGTTTGGTATTTGTCCAAGAGGCCAAATCAGTGAGAATGAAGAAAGAGAACAAGTGTTTTGAGGAAAAATAAAGAGAAGTTTATTAATACGTTGGTAAATGAGGAGAGTGGCAGACTAACATCTTGAACTTATATCCCATCTCACCTTCAAGCAAAAATACAGGGCTTTGTAAAGGGGTGTCTTCAGAGGTTGGACTCAGTTTAACTGTAGCTAGTGGTTTTGGTCGACCTTGGTAAAGAGGCTCTTTTGTGAACTCCAGACAATTCTGCTGAGCTCTGTCCTATGGTTTAAGACACTAGAAAACAAAGAATATTTTCCTGCTCCTTTGATTTCTGGCCTTGGGCAGGAATACAGGTTATAATTCCCCCAAAAGGTAGGGCTTCATTTATTTATTTATTTATTTATTTTGAGACAGAGTCTCACTATGTCACTCTGGGTAGAGTGCAGTGGTGTCACAGCTCACAGCAACTTCAAACTCCTGGGCTCAAGCGATTCTCTTGCCTCCGCCTCCCAAGTAGCTGGAACTACAGGCACCCACCACAATGCCCGGCTATTTTCTTGTTCAAGTTATTTAGCTGGCGCAGGCTTGGTTTGAACCTGCCACCCTTGGTGTATGTGGCT
>NW_003852427.1:3134884-3138890 GCF_000181295.1 Otolemur garnettii
AAGACCTTTACCCTTATTACATCCTCAGAGCTTCATACATGCTCCATTTACCTGGAACATTTTTCTCTACTCACACCTAATTCTATAGGTCTAGAAGCCCTCCAGGATCCCCCTATCTCGGGGACTACTCTTACTAGAGCACTTGGTTTAACTGCTCTCTCCAGCCAAAAGGGAGTGCAGGGATCAAGTCTGCCTGGTCCATCTTTAGAGCCCCAGAGCTTAGGCGGTACACCTGTTGTGGGAACTGCAGGGGCTCTTGGTCTAGATCTAGGTCCAGTTGGTTGTTGCCCAGAGATCCAAGTATTGAGACGTGGAAGGAATTTGGAATATGACAGAACACAGACCACAGGTCATCTTGTTGGGAAAATGGGAGGAGCTGCTTCAGATCCCTGTCACCCACAGCTGGAGATCAGGGGCTTTTAAAGGAAGTGCCACATGCTTTGGGGCAGGTTGTGGGGGAAAATGAATCTTGTTAGGATGTCTGCCAGGGGGCTTTTAGAATTTCAGTTCTTTGTCTTGAAGAAAATTTACCATTTCTGGGAAACAACTCAAAAGATTAAGTACTTAGTTAAGGGAGAGAACTTTATAGGGAAGGGTCACTGAAATTTGTTCAGTTGGGGGGGAGGGTACATTTAGAGTCCCAGAACATAAAAGGCTCTGACTAAACAGCTGATAAAATTAAACTGTGTTTGTATATATTAGCCCTTCATGATTTAAAAATAGTATGATTCACATGGTACAAAATGGGTTCTAATGGGAACCAGTAACTTTTACCAGGTGACATTAATAAAGCCAAGGGCTGTCCCTGAGTCAGTGTTGTGTGGTCTAATTTCCAAAATTACAAAGTCCTGCTCCTGGCCATATTTCTCTGACTTCCAAATATTTTCAACAATGCCAGTTTCTAGGCCATTTGTAACTGGGACTGGAGTTTCCAAGTAAGGAGAATCCACCTAGGACCTTTTCCTGCTTCCTGTGTAACAGAAATAAGGGCCCAAAAGGGGGCAAAAATGTATTACAAGTTTTCTATTCACCCCCATCCCCATCATGGCTCTTTTTGGGAATTAAGACCTGCATTCCTGCCCCAGATCAGTAATCAAAGGGGAAAACAAAACAAATGTTCTTTGTATTTTAAACCACAGGATATAGTGCAACAGAATTGTCCAGGCAAAGGGCCTGAGGTCATTGTCACCAGAAATAACACTGACCATGACCACCAGCCATAGTTAAACTGCAGGAGCCCAAAGCTGAACTCCTTCCCCCTTTAAAAGCCCCTGTATTTCTGCTTAAAGTGGGGATGATGGTTCTTTTAAGAGGAGAGTCTGTAGTTCTCCTCATTTGCCAGCAAATTAATAAACTTCTCTTTCCTTTTCTTCAAATCGCTTGTCCTTGTTCTTTGCTCTGTCCTGGGGACAAGTGCCAAACTTTTGGTATCACCTGTTTGTAGGTTCTTGAGTTGACGTTGCTTCAGACTCATCTCACACGCTGTCCTCAAGCTTCTACAGTGGAAATGGATCCTAAAGGAGAGAATCTGAAAATGTTTCTCTTTTTGTTTCCTACGAGAGCCAGTTTACTTCCTCAAGGTTGCTGTGGCCAATGGAATTCTGGCCCTTCTAGCATAGGTGGATGGAGTTATTAGGTTAGTGAGTTGTCAGGTGGTTGAACCACCTCCTAAGGACAAGGACCACAGAGGCCTCATCACATGGGGATACACCACCGGCCACACGGACACACTGAACTACCCAGAATGGGAGGGGTGCTCCATCTCCGCTCTAAAATTAATCTAGTGTTTATTAATACTGCCTGGCCTGGTATCACATCCGCTATGTATAAATAAGGAATCCTTCAGGTTTGATACACTTGAAAGTGTATCAAGAATCATGAGTCAGCAAAGATACTACTGAACAGGAAGGATTTGAAGCCCCTTGGCATTCATGCTCCACATCTGGAAAGACGTTAAAGCTTCTGTGAGTGGCTGTTTCTGCCTCCTTTTTTTCCTTCTAGATGGGTTTTGCCTCAAACTTTGCCAGCAAAAGAATGGTTAGGAATAGAATAAAGAAAGTACTTACCTTAGCATGTGAAGATCCCAGCACAATTTGGATTTTCCTGTCCAGGAAAATTACTCTTACTTTAAGGTTAGACTAGTCAAGCTGTGTTGGAGGGCTGGAAGACCTCCTGCAGAAAGATTTCAACTGGACTTAGAATTGAGAGTCTGACCCCAGCATAGGAGGAGGTAGATGGCTAAGGCCAGCAGACCTGTGTTGATCAGCCTGAGAAGCAGCAGCCGGGACCACCCATGTGAGCGGGCCATGAAGGGAAGTGCATTTGGGCCTCAGCACTCTTAAGAAGAGGCTTATTCTTCCACACAGGGACCATCTAGCTCTGATGAGCAGGCCACCGGTCTGAGAGCACACGTAGTGAAAATAAGGTGGCCAACACCACACAGCTGGTCTGGTTTGGGTTCTGTGTGACTTTCACCTCGTATTTTCCATTCTTGGTGTTTTGTCAATTTAGCTTCAACCTGAAGATGTATATCTTGAGTAGGTTTGGACAATTGATTTAACTTTTGAATCGGAAATGTTGTAATAGGTCATGGGTTATGCTGATTATTGTTCGTTATTGTTTAAGATAAGGGTTAATATGGTTTTTGCTTTGAACTTTTCTGTATAAAACCGTGGTTTTGGAAATGGAAGGGTGGAACAGTCTGGGCAAGATTACTCTCACTGCCCTCCAGACTGCTTGCTCTCTGGCAATAAAGCTTGTCTGCGTTTGGCTGACAGTGATGAGTGGCTGGACCCTCTTGGTAACACCTGCAGCTTGTATCATGACTTAGTTCCTTAATAGTATGGAGTTTATTTGGCACCTGGCAGGCACAGATGGAAGTTAGGACACTCTAAACTGAATGAAATGCAGCAAATCAGCCAGTTGGGGACCATTTTTTTCTGAAGCCCAAAACTTTGTGATAATACATTTTCCAGGGAGTGGATTGGGAAAGAATAATGGCTATGGTTTTGAATTTTATAAAGAAATGGTTTGTCTGGCTACGGCCCAATGGTTATGGTGCTGGCCACATACACCAAGGCTGGCAGTTTCTAACCTGGCCTGGGTCAGCTAAGTAACAACGACAACTGCAACAAAAAATAGTTGGGCATTGTGGTGGGCACCTGTAGTCCCAGCTACTTGGGAGGCTGAGGCAAGAAAATCACTTAAGCCCAAAAGTTTGAGGTTGCTGTGAGCTGTGATGCCACAGTACTCTACTGAGGGTGACAGAGTGAGACTCTGTCTCAAAAGAAAAAAAAAATGGTTTGTCCATTTTCCATGACAAGATCGTTATTAATTCTCACTGAGCTGAGAGAGGACTCTTTGGCTCATAAATCAACTGTGTAATCTAAGAGACTGATCTCCTATGTAGTGAAGCCAACCTTTCTTTGTAGTCAGAAACTAACTATCCTGAACAAATACTGATTTGGTCTCAGTCTTTAGGAACGAGTATCACAGGATCCTTGGTAAACTAGAAACGCTTAGCAATTCCTTGTCATGCTGAGTTGTTTTTTCTTCCTTAAATATAGGAGATGAACTGGAGTCAGCTTTTCCCTTCACCAAACAGAAGATATAAAATCACTGTCCTTCCGTAATTAATGCAGTGGACAGTTGTCGGGGGCTGCTCAGCATCCATTCTCCATTTCTAATAATGCCCCTTCTCCCTGACTGTGTTCAGTGACAGGGTCTCCACTGAAACTGGACACTAAGGGGCAGAGCTGAGCCATCCAGCACTGTGGCCACTGTCCGCATGGGGCTACTGAGCACTAGAAATATGGCTAGTGTGACTGAGGACCTGAATTTTCAATTTAATTTAAATTCACTTACATAAATTTAACAATTGACAGTTTAGTTTTTTGAAAACTGTGAAGTATGCTTAAAATACCGGGTATGGGCTCGGCGCCTGTGGCTCAAGCGGCTAAGGCGCCAGCCACGTACACCTAAGGTGGCGGGTTCGAATCCCCAGCCC
>NW_003852427.1:3139098-3144590 GCF_000181295.1 Otolemur garnettii
AAAAAAAAAAAAAAAAAAGAATACCGGGTATGTGAACTATTTTTTGAACTATGAACTTTATGAAACCTACATACAATTACTTTTTTATAGATCACTGAAAGGGTAGCTTCCAGAGTGAGATGGGCAAAAATGTAAACTATATTGGGATTGGGGGAAAGAGTGTAAAATATCTTACTGATAATTTTTATATTGATTACATATTAAAATGATATTTGGATGTACGTGTATTATATTAAATAAGATACATTGAAATTAATTTCACATGTTTCTTTTTACTTTTTTAATGTGGCACTACAAAATCTTAAGTTGCTTGCATGGTTTGCCCTATAGTTCTATTGGTAGCAGAGGAAGAGCTCCCCTCTTCCTGGATAGCCTGAGACAGGCCTGTAACTTTAGCATGGCCAACCACACTGAAGAACCACAGTTCTCAGAGCCATAGCAAGGTGAAGACCGAAAGAACTGGGGCACAAAGTCAGAGGGAGGTCAGGATGGCTCTCCCATTGGCCTGCTCTGGCTGCGTGGACCCAGCTGCACAGACTGGCTTCCCTGCCTGTGTCCCGGTGAGATCCTCCAGGCTCCCTTTGCCTCCCTCCAAGCAGCAGACCCCCTTTTGCTCACTTGAGCCAGTCTCCTGGTGTTTGCAGCTGAGCACCCGAAGGGACCTGGTCAGGATTTATCAGGAAGTCAGGCTTTACCCTTGACCCTCGTTCCTCTAGAATCCCTGGTGCATCTAATTGCTGAAGCCACAATCCCCAGGGCTGGGGCTGGGGCAGCTGTGTGTACATAGCTCCTCAGGCGATTCCCGTACTCAGCCAGGGTAAGAACCCCTGCTCTAGGCGAGTGAGGAAACACGAGCCTGTGCTACCACATGTCTGACACAGAGGGTCCTTTAACAGGCCTCCGGCAGCTGCACGCGTTCTCGCGGTCTGTTTACTGAGAACTCATTGTGCACGTGCCAGGCACTGCTCCAGTGACTAGGGATGTGGCCGTGAGCAAAACAGACAAGTAGCCCTCTCTGCTGAAGCACACTTTTAAGCAGGGGGAGAAGAGGGGATAGTAAGCAAAAGAAAAATATATAGTATGCCATGTGGTGAAAAGTTCTAAGAAAACCAAAGCAGAGAGAAGGGGTAAAGTGTGTGAGCATGCACACGTGCGTGCTGGGAGAGTAGGTGTTTAGAAGCCATGGTCGCAAAGGAATCCCCAGGTTTCATTTGTAGGAAAGGAGCAAGCCTGGAGGGCCTAGAGGACATGGAGTACGGGCAGAGCTTTCTAGGCAAACAGAAACTCAAGTGCAAAGACCCCGAGGTAGGAATGTATCTGGGATACTTGAGGAATTACACAAGGCAGTGTGGCTGGTGTGGCATGAATAAGGAGGCAGAGCGGCGGAAACTGAAGTCAGAGAGGTGAGGATAGCAGAGGGAGGGGCATCTGTGATCTCCACTTTCACCTGTACAAAAACGGAAAACAAAAGTCTTGTTATCAGAGTGGCCTTAGCTATCAGCCCCGCAGGTGAAGGAAGGCTGAGGAAACACCCTCACATCCCTGTCCATGCAGCTGATCTCACATAACCAGTACTTATGTAGGCTGTCCTAAGAGTGAGGCACTTAACCAGTACTTACTACGTAGGCTGTCCTAAGAGTAAGGCATTGCTCCTGAATAAATATAATCAACATCTTACTTGTTCACATATTTTGGGAGCAAAGGTAAGGCAGAGAAAAGCCCTTGTTTCACAGAGCTTATTATGATCATACTCTCACACTAGAATGGGTGTGGGTTTTCTTCACAATAAACCCATAATCACCACAATTAGAAGTGATAAAACAAAAAGAAAAATATATCATGGCAGGATCATAAATCCTAAAAGCTCTTTGCTCTGAATTAGGGAGGACCCTTCCCAGAATCCTGCTTATTTGGAAAACTGGAAAATTCTAACAATCACCAGAAATGGTTTTGTTTCCCTTAGGTGTCCCGACTTCCCTCTGTACCAAGAGATGATCACAGTCCTCCAGCTGATCAGGCTGGATTAGATAGCAGGAGAAAAAAATTAAATACTTATTCCCCTGGCTTCTTACACACTCATTAAATATATATTCCGTCAGCACACTTGTCCAAAGTGCTATGCATCTCCCACCGCTGGGGCAATGATGTCCATTCTAAGGCCTAAGTCTTCTCCATTTACCCATGGCCAGTCTGGGTCTGTTGTCCAGCCTCTGTATTCGCAGGCGAGAGCTCAGGCTTCAGCTCTGTTGTGTTTGCAGACCCATAAATGAATGCTTTGCTCTCTCACAGAAGTCTGTGCTGAACCTGAGGATGAGGCGAACAACCCATGTTCATTCATTCATTGATACTGTTTCTGAGCACCTGCTGCATGTCCCCAAGGAGACACCAGTATACAAAAACATAATTTAAGTGAAGATAGGGAGGACATAGACCACAGATATTCTACGTGTCAGACAGTGCGTGCTACCAAAAAGGCAGATAAGCAGGCAGAGAATGACAAGCATGTAGGGCTAGTGTAGAGCAACGGTCAAGAAAGGATACTTTAATAAGGTGACTTTTGAGCAGGCATCTGGAATATCTCAGAGTGGAACCTTCAAGCCAAGAAAACAGCAAGAACGAAGGCTCAGAGGCCTGGAGGTGCCTGTGTGTTGGAACAGTAGCCAGAAGGCCATGACCCAGTGAGCCAGGGGGATGAGATCAGACAGTGTCACGGGCCAAGTTCAGATGGAACTTTTTTGGCCAGAGCAAGAACCTGGAAGTTATTCTAAGTGAGATAGAAGCCACTGCGGCCTTTGAGAGGGTCATCCTGGCTGCTGTGAGGACCGGCTAGCATCCAGTTAGGAGACAACCGCAGTAATTCAGGCAAAAGAATTGGTGGAGAAAGACACATGGCAGACCAGCAGGACCAGAAGGGCTAACTGGGGGCCCACTGACTGATCTCATCCCCAGCCCCTTTACTCTGCCCTAGGGAGGGAGGAATCGTCTAGTGCCAGGGACAGAGGCCTGACCCTGTCTTGATGGAAATAGGACACATATCAGAGCAGACAACATTTTTATGAGTACATTTTATTTTATAAAATCATTTAAGAACTTACAAATTTAAATCCCTTAGGGAGCCCAGGTGAAAAGCACCTTTGAACTTCCCAGAGACTGCAGTAGCTTAATTTGAGAATAAAAAGAACAGTGGTTTTTGGCAACCCCTGTGCAGCTTTTCCATTAAAACACCTAAATGCCATGTAGGACTTTGCTGCTTTTCATCTACTTTTGTTCTCTTTGAGGAAATATGAGCATGCCCATGACATACAAGTGGCTCACGGTTGTATGGGGCAGCTGGGGTGACATGGATAAACCTTGGGGATGCCTTAATGAAGAACAAGTTGATGAGGAAATCAGCTCCTCCATAATCAGCTGAACCTTCTGTTGTGTGTGTTCGCAGAGTTAAAAATGTCAATACCAGAGATCTTTAACTGGCTACTCCCTTGGACAAGCATAGCTACTCCCTATGCATCCCAGAAGTTTTGCTGGAGGAAGACTCTGACCTTTTTGTGTGGAGCATTGCGGTGTCTTGCCTGTCTTGGCAATCTCCTTCTTGGTCACTGCCCACTTGGCAATCTTGGAGGGGTCTTGGTGGGAAAAGCCCTTCCCTCTCCACACCATGTGGTTATTATGAAAGGCAACTTCTCATTTTAAAATCATGTGGTTTTAAGCACATGGCAGATGTGGCCGACTGTACCAGGTGGACTACTGCTTAGTGGTGCCTAGTGACAGCCTGAGGAGACAGGGCCCTAGAAATGTCTCTGAAGCTTGGGACTTACAGTCAGTTTATTCACTCCCCATGACTGGGTTGTTGATCTTGGACTTGATCTTCTCATTTTATCCTCTGGAGACTTCTTTCCCTTTTAAAATAATACTCACCATTCTTTTATCTGAATAAATTCAGGATGTGGGGAGAGGCAAGTATGATCACGTGCAGTGACTTGCTTAGGGATGGCAAGGTACGTGACTACAGATAATTGAAACAAATCAGCAACCAATTCAGCCAGCTTTCTTCAGACAGGGAAACGAATTACCACAAAATTATAAGTACCAGACATAGCCTCTAATTCAGAGTGTTCAAAAACAATCCTGATTTCTTCCAGATCACAATTTCTAAAATTAATAGTATGGGTTATAAGGTTTTACCCACTTTAAATAAGAATACTTTATGAAGTACTTGATTGTGTGAAATTTCTAGGTATTTCTATGTGGCTTCACTTATTCTCAGGAGAGACCCTCAGTAAGTTAAGGGTCCCCTAGGAATAAAAAGTAATCTCGATGTTGAAAAAGAAAAATCAGGCACAGAGAGGTTAAGGATCAGCAGCAAATGTTTACAAGACCCACACGCCACACCAGGGGCCAGAGCCCAGGTTTCTGTCACATTCCTGCTCCCTAGCTCCACTCCCACCCCAAGGAGACATTCAAATAATGATTGAAAAAGTCTCTGGACATCAGAAAATTCATGTGATGTGTACATTGTCTAATAAAGTTAAACATTTTTAGGAATAAAAATGATTTAAAATTTAAAAAATTTCAAGGTACTATTCCAATGGCATCCATGTGCAAAGGTTATACGAAACAGCTGAAATCAATCTTAATATTTTATTTAACTCATTATATCCAAAATATAGTTTCAAGGTATAATCAAGAAAGCATTTTTTTTTCGTGGTAAGTCTTCAAAAATCTAGTATGCATTTTATACTTTATTTTTTTAGGATGGTGAATTTTCATTCAAAGTACTTGCTCAGTATTTAGATTTCATAGTATTTACAGTTGAAAAAGCTTGCTCATATATCCAAGTTATTCTAAACATACTTAAAAGTTTTTCACTAAGTTGAGAATTGATATTTAAAATAAAAATCATTTATTTATTTTTATTATTTTAGTTTTTGAGACAGAGTCTCACTCTGTCACCTGGGACAGAGTGCCATGGCATCATCATAGCTTATAGCAACTTCAATTTCTTGCCTCAGCCTCCCGAGTAGCTGGGACTATAGGTGTCTACGATGATGCCCAGCTAGTTTTTCTAGTTTTAGTAGAGATAGGGTCTCACTCTTGCTTAGGCTGGTCTTGAACTCCTGAGCTCAGGAGATCCTTAACTGGCTACTCACTTGGACAAGCACAACCTCCCAGAGTGCCAGGATTATAGGTGGGATCCACCGTGCCTGGCCAAAATACGTTTTTTTTTTTTCTTTTGGCTGGGACTGGGTTTGAACCCACCACTTCTGGCATATGGGGCCGGCGCCCTACTCCTTTGAGCCACAGGCGCCACCCCTCCAAAATACTTTTTAAATTTTATATTTAGTTTTGTTGTTCAGGAATATTTTCTTGAGCCTTGCTGAAAGCAAGGTTTTTGCTGAGCTGCTACAGGATTTTCTGGGTTAAGTCTGTGTTATAAGGGCAGATGGCATTTCACATTTTGGTTATTAACAAAGCAAAACAAGTTGAGATAAGTT
>NW_003852427.1:3145524-3156476 GCF_000181295.1 Otolemur garnettii
AAGTAAACGCTAAACTGCTTGGGCACCAGAGTGAGTGACAAGAGCTACAGAATTTCTTGTTTACTTTCCTATGTGTCCCTCAAAATTACAAAACCCACTGATCAAAACAGATGCTAAAATTTTTAACCACAAGTAATTAACCCTGTGCTAAAAATGCTGCAAAAATGTGAGATTCAAATGTTGCAGTCAGTTAAGTCTAAATAAAGGAGAGCTTCTGCCTGCGGGATGTGGCAGTGTCACTCTCCTTACATCTTGGCTGTCAACCCTCTGGCTTGGTCCTGCAGCTCCATCTTTGCGATTGCTGAGAGGTGGACTTCGTCAGGTCCATCTGCTAACCTCAAAGTTCTAGTTAGGGCATACCTGGAAAAAAGAGGACCCGGAATCACAGGAGTTATCAAGATCAGCATGGCACTCTAAATTCAGTCACTCTGATTCTTAGCCAAGACTATATTAATCCTTGAAATCCCACCACAGTAGTAGAAAAAGTACAAGGAAAATAAGCCAAGGGGCTTCTGAAATGTCATTTTAAAGTTCCAACTTGGGAAAATTAAGTGGCAAAGTACAGTGAGGTTAATCCCATTTTTGGTTTGCTACAGGTTACTAGAAGTTGCTAGAATTTAGAGATATCTTAGGTTAGCCACAGATGATGTATGGTTTCATACTAGATAGTTCTTTCTTGGGGTTAAAAGTTGATGAGGTATGAGACTCTATCTCCAGTGTGATATGAAAGGTGACACTGTGACTATGTGTGGAGATGGAAAGATGGGGAATGTGGAATGTTCCTTCTTGGCCCCCACAATCAGAATCTGGATATAAGATAGTCACTGGCACTGTTGCCAATTCAGCTGCAGCCTGGCTGTGTGGCTAGTAAACTGTCCTAAGTGTACACAGCCTGGGCCTCTGTGGCTATCTCTGCACCGTTCCCCTTCTTTCTGTTTCAGAGCAGAACTCCATGCTGTGTCGATAGCCCAGGAGCCTTCAGTGGGCCCTTAGTGTAAATGTTAACATAATGGAGTGAAGAGAGATTTTATAATCATAAAAGCAAGTAATCTTAGTGTTGAATTCTGCTAAAGTACCGCTAGCACTTCATTTAGCCTTTACTTATACTTTAAAATAAGTTAGTACCTTGCATCTATAGATTTTTAATCTCCAAGCCTATCAAATGTAGATATTTCTTTATTTTCTTCTCTGAGGCAGGGTCTCATTCTCTGTCACCCAGGCTAGAGTATAGTGGCATCATTATAGCTCACTGCAATCTCAAACTCCTGGGCTCAAGTGATCCTTCCACTTGGACCTCCCAAGGCCAAAGAAACATCTACATTTGATAGGCTTGGAATTTAAAAGTCTACAGATGCAAGATACTAACTTATTTTAAAGTATAATTGAAGGCTAAATGAAGTGTTACAGGTACTTTAGCATAGAGTTCAGCACCAAGATTAGTTGGCCTCCCAGGTAGCTGGAACTAGAGATGCCTCTACCACACCTGATTTTTCCGTATTTTGTAGAGATGGAATCTTCTTTTTGTTCAGGATGGTCTCGAACTCCTGGCCTCAAGTGATCCTTCCACTTTGGCCTTCCAAAGAGCTAGGATTATAGGCATGAGCCACTGCAACCAGCTGTCAAATGTAGTTGGTTCTTAAATGACATCTACTCACATGTTAGCCAGAGGATAATCCTGAGAAACGCCAGCACCTCCATACACCTGGATGGCCCGGTCAATGATTTTGCAGACAGCCCGTGGGGCAGCCACTTTGATCATTGCGATCTACATAAGCCAGATATGGAAAGAATGCCTCTTTCTTAGACTAGACACAATGTGGCAGAATTTGACATACTCTGTATTTCGTTTGTGAAAACAAATAAGGAAATTTTTCCACATCCAAGTCATCACTCAAATGGTATCCCTGATGAAAGCCAACATAGTGATCCTGCTGTAAAGCAGTTAATGGCCGCATTTCAGTCAATACAGACTCTCTGGAAAGAGACATCTCTTCCAAGTCACATTTTATTCATTTATTTATAAATTGCCTCATTTCCAGAAGAATTTAAGGCAGCCAATAAATCATACACATCACCATAGGGATCATAACAAAAGTTCAAGGGTTTTTGCCCCACTAATCAGTTTTCTTTTAGCAATTTTGTGGGCTTTCAGAACTAAACAATTATGTCCTTGTTCTGTATAAGCCAGAAACAAGAGGGCAGGGGACACCAGGTGTCTTTTAGAAACATTCACTCTGTGGCAGTGTCATACAGCATATTCCATGTACATCTTCTTGGTGGCTCTTTACAGGAACCCTAGGCCACTAGCAGAAAGGTTGGGCGCTTTGCCCATGGTCACAAGGCTAGCAGCAAGGGGCATAGTGGGTACAATTAATCCCAGGGCTGTAGAAAGCCTAAGATTTTCCTGCTCCTTGCTGCTTCATCTGAAGAATGCTAGAAATATTCCGCATCCTGAAAATCATTCCCTATAGCAGCCTAGTGAAAGGAAAACTAACAAGTGACAGATACAATCTTTAAGCCAAAATTATATGGGGCTTCCAATATTCTGAGTGCCATCAAGGGGCACGCACAGTGAAATGCCCAGTGACTGAGAGAACTGGAGGAGGCTCAGCCACTGGGGGCTGGGGGAGCTCACCTCTTTCTTAGCACCAGCACTGCCCAGAGTGTCCATGCTGTGGGCAGCTTTCAGGGTCAACAGGCGGATCTCCTCAATGGCAATGCGGCTTTCAGCAATCCAGTGAGCCACAGCCTCCTGCAGGGAGCAACAGGGAGCAAAAGGAAGGAGGTGCTAAAGCAGATCCACAGTCTTGTTCAGTGAAACCCTCTCTAAGCTGAGGATTGTTCACAAGCCTTACTCTACGTATTTCAAAATGGAAGAGTTAATTCATTTAATGTAAGTATACTAGCCTAGCCTCATACCTGTGGAAAGTTACAGTTAAAATTAGAAGATTTTAGGAAGGAATATAATTTGCTCAGAAAAATCATTTATTTTGGATGTCTTAATGTCTATGTATGGTTAAGATGGTTGAACTTAGCAACTGTCTCGATGCCAAACTCCTCCTCATTGGCCCTCCTGAAAGCTAATCTTACGCTCTCATTGAAAACTTGGCTAAATGTAAGGTGGTGGAGTTGCTTATAGACAAACTAAATAAAGGTCAGCACAATTTCAGGGTGGGATGGTCCAGAAATCCTTTGTAGTGTTATTTTTATTTAATTACTAAAAATGACCTTTTTCTTTGGTTTTATGAATTTTAACACATGTATGGGTTGGTATAACCACAATCAAGGCACAGAACTGTTCCCTATTCCAACAAAACACTGGTGCTTCCCCTTTCACCCACACCCTTCTAGCATCCCTAACATCTGGCAACCACTGATGGCCACCAGGTTTGCCAATGCTAAAATTTTGCCTTTTCCAGAATGTCATAGAAGCGGAATCATGTAGCATGTATTATTATTATTTTTCAAGAGGGGTTCTTGTTATGTTGCCCAGGCTGGACTCAAACTCCTGACCTCAGTGCTGCAAGGAAGTACTCCAACACCCCTGCACCCCTGCCAGGGTGGTATTTGTGATGCCAAGCAAGGAGCTGGGGCTTTCACCTCCGCTGGTCACTGGTAATAACCCCTTGCACTCTGAACTGTTACTAGAACTGTTAGTGGAGACCAACTGCGGAGCCTGAATTTTCATTCCACCTGGCAGTCTGGAGGTACCACTCTCATCAGGTCTCAATGGAGGAAGAGAGGGGAACTTGGACCTCTATCTCTGTCTAGCAGTAATGTGGTTAGGCCACTCCTTCCTGTGACAGAGTGGTATCAAGGAAAGTCAGCTAAATATAAGGTTTAAATTTAAGGTCCAGAGTCTCACAACAATATGAAAATGTTCAGATTTTAATAAAAACCACTCATCATCCAAAACCAAAGAAGATCTCAAAATGAATTGAAAACATCAGTAGATGCCAACACTGAGATGACAGAAATATTAGAATTTCTGACAAAATTTTAAAGTAACCATGATAAAAATGCTCTATGAGCAATTATAAACCCAATTGAAACAAATTTAAAGGGCAGAGCTGGAAAAGTACTTGAAGGAATAATGGCTAAACACTTACCTCCCGAAATTTGGTAAGAGATCTAAGCTATAGATTCAAAAAACTAGGCAAATTCCAAGCAGAATAAATCCAAAAAACCCATAATCAACAAACATCAAAATGAAACTTTTTTTTGGTGGAGACAGAGTTTCGCTTTATCACCCATGGTAGAGTGCCATGGCATCACAGATCTCACAGCAACCTCCAACTCCTGGGCTTAGGTGATTCCCTTGCTTCAGCCTCCCAAGTAGCTGGGACTAGGGGCACTGCCACAATGCCTGTTGCAGTTTGGCCAGGGTAGGGTTTGAACCTGTCACCCTTGGTATGTGGGGCCGGCACCGTGCCCACTGAGCCACAGGCACTGCCCCAAAATGAAACTTCTAAAAATATAAAGATAAAGGTCAGAAACAGTGGCCAATGTAATCCTAGCACTTTGGGAGGTTGATGAGGGACAATCACTTGAGCCTAGGAATTTAAGATCAGCCTAGGCAATACAGTGAGACCCTGTCTCTACAAAAAACCAAAATACTTAGCTACACCTGCAGACCCAACTTTTTAAGAGGCTGACGTGGAAGGATACTTTGAGGTTAGAAATTTAAGGTTACAGTGAGCTATGACTGCCCCACTATATGGCAGCCTGGGTAACAGAGTGAGACCCTGTCCACCCTAACCAAGTCCCCACCAAAACAAATCTTAAAAGCATCCAGAGAAAAAAAATGACACCTTACTTACGGGGGAAACACACAGATGTGCATGTGCACACACACACACAATGTATGTCAGAAAGAAGCAGCATAATATTATTATTACTTTTTTTTAGAGACAGAGTCTTACTTTGTCACCCTTGGTAGAGAGCCGTGGTGTCACAGCTCACAGCAACCTCCAGCTCTTGGGCTTAGGTGATTCTCTTGCCTCAGCCTCCCAAGTAGCTGGGACTACAGGTGCCCACTATAATGCCTGGCTATTTTTTTGTTGCAGTTTGGCCCAGGCTGGGTTAGAACCCGCCACCCTCAGTATATGGGGCTGGTGTTGTACTCACTGAGCCACAGGCACTGCCCAGCATAATATTTAAGTGCTGAAAGAAAAATTGTCAACACAGAATCCTACACCTGGTAAGGATATCTTTTGGGAATGAAAGAGACATCAAAACATTCTCAGAGGAAGGAAAACTGAATTGATCACCTTATAGACCCTAAAAGAAGCTGGTGAACGTTTTAACACAATAACTAAGAAAATTACGTGAAGGCTATGTTAACCAGTTTGATGGAAGTGTTTCGGATTGTTTGTGTAAACACCACACTGTACCCCAGAAGTGCATTAATGTACACAGTTACTATTCAATAAAAAAAAAAAAGAAGAAGAAGCTGGGAGTGGTGGCTTATGGCTGTAATTCTAGCACTTTGGGAGGCTGAGGCAGGTGAATTGTTGGAGCTCAGGAGTTTGAGACCAGCCTGAGTAAGGGCAAAAACCTGTCTCTACCAAAAACAGAAAAGCTAACGGGGCACTGGTGGCAGGTGCCTATAGTCCCAGCTACTTGGAAAACTGAGGCAAGAAGATCACTTGAGCCTAAGAGTTTGAGGTTGCTATGAGCTATGATGATGCCATGGCACTCTGCCCAAGACAACAGAATGAGACTCTGTCTCTAAAACAAACAAACAAACAAACAAAATACATACATACATACATACATATATATACATATATATGTTTAGACCCTAAAAGAAGGACTAATGGAAGTTCTCTAAATAGAAGAGAAAGGTTCTTAAAAGAAGAAACCTTTGTAAATCAGGAAGAGATAAAGAACACAGTAACAAAAATGTGGTTAGTACAATTAGTTTTTCTTCTCTTAAATTTTTTTAATTATGTATGATGGTTAAAGCAAAACAATAACAATGATACTGTTCTAAATGTATTTAGAGAAAATAACTAAGACAATTAAATTATAAATGGGACAAGTTAAAGAGACTTAACAGGAGGCAAAATTTCTTCTATATTTTACTCAGACTGGTAAAATGATGACACCAGTAGACACCAATAGACTCTATAGATAGATACACATGTGTATATAATATATACAGCAATCACTAACAGAATTATACAAAGAGATACACTTAAGAACTACTATAAATAAATCACAATGGAGTTCTAAAATGTTAAATCTACTCACAAGAATACAGAAAAATAAAACAGAGATAACAAACGAAAAACAGAGTGAATGAACAGTAAGAAACATTTAAGCCCTACATATCAATGTAGGTGGGGTGAGAGAACCAAAAGAACCCAAAAAATAAAAAATAAAAAATATATCACGCAAATACTAGTCAACATCAGATAAAGTAGAATTCCAGAGCAAAGAATATTACCAGAGACAGAGAATGCCATTATGCTAATGCTGAAAGGACTAGCAAGAAGACATAGATAGCCTATATGTATTGCACATCAGAGCTTCTGAAAATGTAAATAAAAAACCGATAGAAGTGAAAGAAGCAATAGATAAAGACACAATTATAGTTGGAGACTTCACAACCTCTTTCTATCAACAATCAATTGAACTGGAGAGAAAATCAGTGGAGATATAGAGGAACTCAACAACATCATCAACTAACAGGATCTAACTGATATTTATAGAATTCTCCATCCAATGACAACAGAATATATATTCTTTCCAAGTCTCCACAAAACAATAGTAAGATAAACAATATTCTGGGCCATAAAACAAATTTAAAAGAATTGAAATAATACAGAGTTTCTTTGGTGACCACAATGAGATCAAATTAGAAATAAACAACAGAAAGAAAATAGGAAAATCTCCAAATCACTTGATATTAAGTAACACACTTCTAAATAATCCATGCATCAAAGAGGAGTCTCAAGTAAAATTTAAAAATATATGGATCTGAGTGATTGTGGATATATAAAATTGGAAAATTTGTGAGACACAGGTAAAAAAGTGTGGAGAGGAAAACTTATAGCTCTACATGCACATTCGACAAAAAGAAAAGTCTCAAATCAATAATCTATATTACCGGCTCGGCGCCTGTGGCTCAAGCGGCTAAGGCGCCAGCCACATACACCTAAGGTGGCGGGTTCGAATCCCCAGCCTGGGCCCACCAAACAACAATGATGGCTGCAACCAAAAAATGGCCAGGTGCTGTGGCGGGCGCCTGTAGTCCCAGCTACTTGGGAGGCGGAGGCAGGAGACTCACTTGAGCCCAGGAGTTGGAGGTTGCTGTGAGCGTGATGCCATGGCACTCTACCCAGGGGGATAGCTTGAGGCTCTGTCTCAAAAAAAAAAAAAAAAAAATCTATATTACCCACCTCAAGAACCTAGAAAAAGAAGAGTAAAATAATCCCAAAATAAAGTAAAAGAAAACAGTAAAAAGAAGGAAATAAAACTAAAAACAAAAAAATAGAGAAAATTTATGAAACAAAAATCTTGTTAATGTTAAGACCTAAAATATCAATTATTATATTGTATAATTTTATATATTATTAATGACATATCTTTGAAAAATTCAGTAAAATTGACAAACCTCAAGCAATACTGACAAAAAGGGAGGCAAAAATTACTAATATCAGGAATGAAACATGTTGATATGACTGCACACCCTATAGACAGCAATCGAATAACACTATGAATAACTCTAAACACACAAAATTGACAGCCTTAGACAAGATGGACCACTTCCTCAAAAAACACAAATACCACAACACATCTGATATAAAATAAATCAACTGAAGTATTCTAGAACTATTAAGGAATTTAAATTTAAATTTTAACACCCCCTTCCCCAATATCTCACTGGCAAACTCTACCAAATGTTTAAAGAAGAATTAATACCAATACCAGATAATCTCTTTCAGAAAGTAAAAGAAGTGGAACACTTTCCAGATTATTTTGTAAAACTAGTGCTACCCTGATACCAAACCAAATACTGATAGTACAAACAAACAAACAAACAAAACTAAACTAAAAACTGCAGACCAATACCCCTCATGAATACAGATGCAAAAATACTAATTCAGCAATACATAAAAAGAATTACATACTATGACAAAGTGGGATTATTCTGAGGCTGGAAAGCTTGTTCAGTATTTAAAAACTGATCAATGTACTCAACCATAATAATAAGCTAATGAAGAAAAATCACATGTTCTTAAAAATTAATGCAGAAAAAGCATCTGCCAAAATTTATCACTCATTGATGATAAAAACTCAGAATACTAGCTGTCAAGAGAAACTCAACTCAAAGAATATCTACAATAAATTTATAACTAACGTCATAATTAATGTTCCCCTAAGATTGGGAAAAAGGTAAGGGTGCCAGCTCTCACCATGCTCATTCAACATAGTGCTGAAAGTTCTAGCTTAGTGCAATAAGGCAAGTAAAGAAAATCAAAAGCATACATATTAAAAAGGAGGAAATAAAACTATCCTATATTTGCAGAATGACATGAACTTATAAGTTCAGCAAAGTCACAGGACACAAGATAAACACATAAAAATCAACTATATTTCTACATACTAGTAGTGGACACATGGACACTGAAATTGAAAACACAATACCATGTATAATTCCTTAAAAATCTGAAACACTGATGTGTAGAGTTTGTATGATGAAAGCCAGACAAAGATGATCAGAGAAGCAAAAAAAGCTAAATAAATGGAGAGACATACCATGTTCATGGAATAGAAAACTCAACATAGTAAAGTTATCAATTCTTCCCAAACTGACATACAGTATTATTCTACTGATGTAGGGGGTGTAGTCATATCAACATGTTGATTCCTGATAACAGTAATTTTTTTGCCTCCTTTTTTTGTCAGTATTGCTAGAAGTTTACCACAATATCTATCAAAATCCCTGAAAGATGTTTTTGCAGGTATGGCCAAAATTATTTTAAAAATTATATCAGGAGGCAAAGGAACTAGAATAGTTGAAAAAATTTTAAAAGAGAAGAGTAAAGTGAGAAGAATAATTCAAGCTTATTTTAAGACTAGTTATATAACCATAATAATCAAGACTGTGGTATTGACAGAGAGACAGACACATGACAACTAGGACAGAGAATCCAGAAAAGAATATCTTTATAAATATTCCTGACTGATTTTTGAGAAAGACAAACAAACCATCTTGACCTAAGTCTCCAAGTCTCATACCTTATATAAAAAAATTAAGTGGAAATGTATTTCACATTCAAATACAAAATGTAAAACTTCGTAAATAAATTATAGAAGAAAATCTTCTGGTCATAACAGAAAAGTGTTCTTAGATTTCAAACCAAAAAGCATGATCTGTACATGTAAAAATTGACAATTTAGAGTTCAGTAAAATTCAATATTTTTGTTCTATGAAAGACCTATGAAGAAGATGAAAAGACAAGTTATAGTATAGGAGAAAACATTTATAAACTACATAAGTGACAAAGGGTATTACTAGAATATGTAAAGAACTCACAAAATCCAATAGTAAAAAAAAAAAAAATCCAGCTAAAACATAGACAAAAGGCATCAACCAAAGAGGTTATAAGGAAGCAAATAAACATACAGAGAGATGTTCAACATGATTTGCCACTGGAGTAATATAAATTAAAGCCAGAAGGAGATATCACTACAAACCCATCAGAAGGCTAAAATAAAAAATTAGTGACAGCACTACATTGAGGAAGGGTTGTGAAGAGACTAGATCACTCTTCTGCAAGCTGATAAGAATCAAAAACAGAAAAGAGTTTGGTGGTTTCTTTAAAAACTTAATAAGCAACTACCATATGATCCAGTAATTATACTCTTGTGCACTGATTTTAGAGAAATGAAAACTTAAGTTCACACAAAAACCTACACATATTTGTTTACTGAAGCTTTATTTGTAACAGCCCCAAACTGGAAATAACCCAGATGTCCCTCAACAGGTAAATGGTTAAACAAACAATAGTACACCCATCCATACCAAGGAATACTACTCAACAATGAAAGGAAGCACTATTAATACACACAGCCTGGATGAATCTCCAAAGAATTAATAAGGAGCCATTCCTAAAAGTTTACATACTGGTTGATGCCATTCCTGGAATGAAAAAATTATAAAAATGAAGAACAATTAGTAGTTGGTGGGAGTTAATGAGGAAGCGGAGTGAGAGCAAAGTGGGCGGGTATAAAAGGCAACATGAAGGCTCCTTGTAGGGATGGAAGTGTTCTGTATTTGACTGTCAATGACATCCTGGTTCTGATAGTGTATTACTGTTTCCCAAGATGTTACCATTGGGGGAAACGGGGTAAAAGTGTACAAGAGATCTCTCTGTGTTATTTCTTATGTTTATATGTGAATCTACAGTTGTCTCGAAAGGAAAAGTTTAAAGAAAACAGATTGGTACTTGCTTCTCTTTTAGTTTAGAGAACATCCCCTGAGTTTTCCCCATTTGTCAGAATTTGGAAGAAAAGAGAGAAGATAAATAGAAGAATATAAACACCAATTATCATAAATCTCACGAGCAACCAAACCAGAATTCAGTAGAAACCCAAGAGACATACTAAATGCCTCTGGTTGACTGTAGTAGGTATTTTGATTCAAGCCACATTAACCTTCCCCGCCATTTTTATGCTAGGTGATGTCTGCTCTTCAACAGGGATATTTGATTAGAGTTACTCTAGAGCAATGATGTTAAATGCCACAACCACTGACCACATGTGGCTATTGAGCATGTGAAATATGCCTCGCCTGAATTGAGATATATCATAAATGTAAAATATACACCTGATTTTGAATAATAATAAAAGATTGTAAAATATCTCCTTAGTATTTTTATATTGATTTTTTTTTTTGAGACAGAGCCTCAAGCTGTCCCCCTGGGTAGAGTGCCGTGGCA
>NW_003852427.1:3156586-3164881 GCF_000181295.1 Otolemur garnettii
TCATTGTTGTTTGGCGGGTCCGGGCTGGGGATTCGAACCCGCCACCTCAGGTATACATGGCTGGCGCCTTAGCCGGTTGAGCCACAGGCGCCGAGCCTTTATATTGATTTTACGTTCAAATGATGACATTTTGTATCTATTGGGTTAAATAAAATACATTATTAAAATTAACTTCATCTGTTTCTTTTTCTTTTTTTTAAATGTTGCTATTAGCAAATTTAAAATTACATGGTGGCTCACAGCATATTTCTATTGAATGACACTGCCTTAGAGGTTAAAACTCAGAGTTAACAATTTCAAACAAGCTGACAGCAGTCAATGAATATTTTTTGATGGCTGTAAAACTGGTTTTAACTTCATGAACAGATTCCAAATGCATTTACTTATCCACTTTAAAATAAAGGACATTCTCAGCTGGGTCTCTAAGGATCCCTAGATTTTGCTGAAAAGCATTCAGTGATTAGAAACTCAATGTTCTAGGGAGCCGCCAAATTACTAAGGCAGAACATTGACTGAGAAATTTGTGCTTTACAGCCTGGAAAAATTTAGAAGGCAGCTGGAAGGATTCTCCAAATTCAGGGAAATGGAATATTCCTTTCACAAATTAGAAAAAAACCCTGGCTCACATTTTTGTTTATGACATGCTCATACATCTCTTTCTGTTTCTGCCAGATCATTTCATTTGTGCCAGATCTGAGAAGTTTCCAGTGAAGAAAGGCAAGTTTTTAAAAAGCCCAGACTTGCTCTGTATGACACATTAAAGGGCGGAGGGAAATGTCTCTCTAGTACATATTAAACTAACATGCATGAAAGCAGCACCCAGGCAGAGTACTTTTTTTGCATTCAAGATGTCTGTCTATCCAATGTACCATGTCTGCACATCATCCTACTCTAGAGTCTGCGTGACAAACTTGACCCAAGAGGGGAAGAAGGAATGATGGGTGCCATGAGCAGCCCTCCAGTCCCTTTTCAGGAACAGCAGGGATGTATCCATGGCCCTACAAGGTCACACAGTCTTACCTCCTCCCACCCAACAGCAGAACCTTTGCCCTCACTGTATACTAAAGGGGTTCTCCACAAATCAGCCCCAGGTGTGGTGTCATGAGGCAGGCTGTATTGTTCACAAAACCAATAATGCAAATAAATCACATATATGCTGAATAACACTTCACTAAAAGCAAGCTTAAAAGAATTTAAGGTAAAAGATACACTCCAAAATTTTACAAGATGGCCATAAATATACTTTACGAGGAGACCGATGTGCTAAAATAGACACGTCCAACAAACATGAACGCGGACCTATCACAAGTTTGACTTAACACTAACATGTTAGCAACAATAAATAGTAAATGCTTAATAACAATTGTTCTTGCTTCATTCTTTCATTCACTCACTCATTTATTTATTTGACACAAATAAATAAATACTACACTAAATAAATACTGTCACCCAGGCTAGAATGTAGGGACATTATCACAGCTCACTGTAACCTTGAACTCTTGGGCTCAAACCATCCCCCTGCCTCAGTCTCCTGAGTAGCTAGGACGACAGGTGCATGCCACCATAGCCAGCTATTTTTTAAAGTTTTCCTAAAAACAGGGTCTTGCTATGTTATTCAGTCTGGTCTCAAACTCCTGGTCTCCAGTGATGCTCCTGCCTTGGCCTCCCAAAGTGCTGGGATTACAAGTGTGAGCCCCTGTTCCCAGCCTTTCTTGAATTCTTAAAATTTAGAAGGTAGATGATTTGGGTATCCCATCTTGCTGTAAAAGGTTTTCCAAAGAATTCTGAAATGATACTTCTTTTTTCTCTCAATCAATATTTCCTAATTTTGATTCTATGGCACTATATTTATAGTGTTTTGTAAACAACAGACTTGGTAGTATATAATTTATAGATCAAAATTTAAAAAGTCATGAACATCCCATTCTGGTCCCATTTGTACTTGGAGTTCTCCAGTGATAGGGAACTCAAGTCCTCCTGAGGCAGTCCGTTCCTTCTTTAAATCTCCTCCTGTATCTTTATACTTATCTTTCCTAGTTTCTTTTAGGAAACCAAAGACAAGGCAAATCCCTCTTCCTTATGACAGCCTCTTCACGTCCACAGAGAGCTCTAATGCACCGGGCTGTCTAGAGAATGAGAATCTGAGAAAGGTGAAGTGAAGAACGTATCCATACTCTTCTGTGCTGAGGTGTTGAAGCACTTTCGAAGTTATTTCACTTTTCACGAAGATAAATCCCTCTCATCAGACTATGCTCCTATTTATTTATTTATTTGAGACAGAGTCTTACTCTGTCATCCTGGGTAGAGTGCTATGGTGTCACAGCTCACAGCAACCTCAAACTCTTGGGTTGACATGATTCTCTTGCCTCAGCCTCCGAGTAGCTGGGACTACAGGAACCCATCACAATGCCCAGTTTACTTTTCTGATTTTAGTAGAGACGGGATCTTGCTCTTGCTCAGGCTGGTCACAAATTCCTGAGCTCAAGCAATCCACTTGCCTTGGCCTCCCAGAATGCTGGGATTATAGGCATGAACCACCGTGCCTGGCTAAAATAATCATATTTAAATATAGATATAAGTATGCTTTTTGGAAATAATCACTTTGTTCATGTAGAGGAAAACTTTCACTATGTAGTGTTCCTGACCAAGGTTAGTGTGGTACACTGGGCTGTAGAAATCCCAGTAAGTGATCATCCTTACGTGTGCATACAGTTTCTTCTGAAAGGCTACTCTTTGTGATGCCCGTTCACACATGATCTGCAAAGCACGTTCCGCTAAACCAACTGTTCTCATACAGTGGTGGATTCTGCCAGGTCCCAGGCGGCCTTGGGAAATTTCAAATCCCCTACCTTCACCTGTAAGAAAAAAAGGGGAACCTGAAAAGGGTCCAACACATTCCTTTCCTTATCCATACATATCGTGGGCAAATGATGAGCTGCCCTCAATAAAAATGTCATTCTGGTGAAAAAAGAGTCAGCTTTATAATGAAGTTATTTCTGCTTTAAAAACCACCCTCATTAAATATTTCAATCTAAGGAAAGCACTATCTCTTGAGCTACTTTATTAGTGCCAATAGATACAAGGGTGGATAAGATACAGTCCCAACACTGAGAATTTAGAACCCAAAAGAGGGGGCAAGGATATGGGCTATTGAAAGAAACAAAAAATGCAGAAGAGAAAGATTTTCTGTTCACCATTATAAGTTTAGAGCCTGCAGGGTCAGTGGCTTGGGGTGTAAATGGGGTGAGAAACAAAATCATTTCTGAGAGGTTCACTGAGGTTTGCGTAGGATTTCCATGAGCAAGAGGATAGAGTGATTTCGGGCATATAGTGTTCAAGTTATTTATGCTTCTACCTTGTATATAAGACTTGACTTCAAAAAGTACTGAGGCTTTCTTAGAACAAATAGAGGCCTAAAGATTCTGTTTTAGGAAAAAGCATGTTGCTCTGAATTGCATTATAGTTAGCCAATTTTTTCAATGGATGTGATTACAAAGCCACATCCAATGCTTGAAAAAAGCCGTACCATTCCACCTGGGAAACTCCATCAAGTGGAAAACTTTTCCTTGATAAACAAAGCAAAAAGAAAGGAAATTGTCTAAGTTAAGGTAGACTGCATATCTTTCCCAGAGTTAGTCCTAAAAATACTATTATGCAATACTGGAGAATCATTTATCCAAATTTATCTCACCTAGTATTAAATTGGTGGCAGGAACTCGTACTTGATTAAAATGGATCTCAAAATGTCCTCCATGCAAATAGTCTATAAAATAGAAAATAAAATTTTAAAGAGCAATCTGAGACATTAATTAATCTGCCAAAGTAGATTCAAGTTCTTCTCAGAAGAGCAATCTGAGACATTAGTTAATCGGCCAAAGTATAATTAGTCAAAGAAAGTGAGATTTAAATGACTCCCTTTTCATGAACAGTCCTGGGTAGACCTGAGCCCAGAACCCCCTAGCAGCCCAGAAAACTCATCAACTCTTCAAGTTAGAGAGATCTTACAAATCATTTGATCCAGGGGCTTTCTAATTCATTCTCTTAAGTTGTAGAGCTATGAAAAAGAAAGACTGGGCTCCACAGCTCCATCCAGACCTTTTTTTCTTATTTTGGTAGAGACAGAGTCTACTTAGTCACCCTCAGTAGAGTGCTGTGGCATCACAGCTCACAGCAACCTCCAATTCCTGGGCTTAGGCGATTCTCTTGCCTCAGCCTCCTGAGTAGCTGGGACTACAGATACCCACCACAACGCCCAATTATTTTTTGGTTGCACTTTAGCTGGGGCCAGGTTTGAACCTGCCACCCTTGGTATATGGGGCTGGTGCCCTACTCACTGAGCCACAGGCACTGCCCACCCCATACCATTTTATTATTGTTTTATTATTACTTCTTTGAAATATTTTATATATGGGATTCCAAAAAAAGTTTTGCTTAGGAAAAGATTTTGCTCAAAGAAAAAAAAGTTTCAATGTTTAAAAACTTGAAAGTAAGTGGTATAAATCCGAGTCCTCATTTTCCAGCCTGACGCTGCACAGGGCCTGCCTGAAGTGACAGAGGAGGTTTGGAGTTAGTGACTACTCAGCAATCGGAAGGTTCACGCCCAGTCTGTACTTGTTCTACTGTGGGTTTGCCTCCTGCAAATTTGAATCACTGAGACTGGGAACACATTCACATTTACATCTTTGTATTATCCTTCCTCTTCCTTGCCAAGTTCTAGAGATAATCTCATGCTGACTCTACACCCTTTTCCTGCCAGAATAGATATTAATAATCAACTTTCTCCACACTGTTTCTTTTGGCCTTGGACATAGGGCATTGGAGAGGTGCTGGGAGATTTTTCATACTGAAAATTCAAATGTAGTCTCTGCAATGGATTCTATTTGCAGCTGAAGTATATTTTATTTTTTTATTTTTATTTATTTATTTATTTATTTTTTGAGACAGAGCCTTAAGCTGTCCCCCTGGGTAGAGTGCCGTGGCATTACAGCTCACAGCAACCTCCAACTCCTGGGCTCAAGCGAGTCTCCTGCCTCCGCCTCCCAAGTAGCTGGGACCACAGGCGCCCGCCACAACGCCCGGCTATTTTTTGGTTGCAGCCGTCATTGTTGTTTGGCGGGTCCGGGCTGGGGATTTGAACCCGCCACCTTAGGTGTACGTGGCTGGCGCCTTAGCCGGTTGAGCTATAGGCGCCGAGCCTGAAGTATATTTTAAATACACTTTTGGTGTCTTTCAGGCTATAGCTCTACAAGCCAACAATTTCTCATGTGCAGTTAGTTCCCAGTGAGCTTGTTTATACCATCTTGCCACCTAAGCTTAATTTGTGGGCCCATCCTACAGCTGCATCCTACAGAAGGTGAGGATGTCAAATGTTCTATAAAACTACAAGTCTTCTGTTTTCCACTTGAATGTATTTATTAGCTGTATTAAATTATATAGGGGAAACCTGAGTCACCACAGAACTTCAAGTTCAATCAATTTTTCCAAAGTATTTACCACCTGCTAACATTCTATATAATTTACTCATCAACTCTATGTGTTCATAGTTATTTCCTGTCTTCTTGTAATCTCCTCAAAGGCAAGGATCTTAGTTGACTGTGTTTTCTAATGCATTCTAATACCTAGTAGAACTCCGTGCTCAATAAAGACCATGTTTCCCCGAAAATAAGACCTACCCCCAAAATAAGCCCTAGCAGGATTTCTATGCATTTGTTAAATATAAACCCTACCCCGATAATAAGACCTAGTGATGGATGTGGCTATGCGGCCTATCTGTATAGTCACACCATGCATTTTAGCATGGAGTGGTAAGGAAGACTGGAATACCTTTTATCTGCCACAGCTCCTTTTTCCGAGCCATTCCCACTTGCACGGGTGTGCATGTAGTAACTGCGGTTGCAGGTATCCTATCGCGTGGGTGTACAGCTAGGGGAAAGGAGTGTACGCATCACTAGCGCCAGCCCCACCAACAAGGTTGGCTCCCCCTGTCAGGTTCCAGAAGAAGATAACTTAACTGTATTTGAATAAATGTAGATGGTTGTATTGTACTTAATAAAAATAAGACATCCCTTGAAAATAAGCCCTAGTGTGTCTTCTTGAGAAAAAATAAATATAAGACAGTGTCTTATTTTGGGGGAAACATGGTACTTGCTGAGTGGGTGACCTGAACAGCATGGACATAACAGATGTGCCCAAAGCAGGTGCAGGAAAGAAAAGAATCCTGCTTCTCAGAAATTCCACTCAAGGGCAGAAGGAAGGAAAAGTCTGTACTCAAGTAAGTCAAAACTCATTGCTTATTAACAGTTCTTATAGATCATGAAAGCTAAACTTGGAGATAAAAATAAATGTCACTGTGGATTACCTAGATTTAATTTATCTGTGTCTCTCTCATTAATTCATTCTCATGGATGACAGAGACAAGACTGGTGGAGTTATTGTTTCTTACAATCTGTCCTTTCCTGAAAACTAAACAAAAGTTTAGTTTTATTTGTTCCATTCTGAACTCCTCTGGCATTTATATTAAGACAGTTGTCAGAGCCAAAGAGATTTCTAAGAATACATCTCATATGCAGGGTGGACGTAAGGTTTGTGTGTAATTTACTATGTCAAACTATTTTAAATTGCACATGAACTTTATGTCCACCCTGTATTAAAATGCTATCTATTCCCTGCAATGTTAATGCATATTTTAATCTTCTTGCTTGCTAATGCATGGGGATATTTACTGAGTACTTACCCATATAGCCAAAAACTGACAAAGGTCTTATTATTTCTACTCCAGGTGTGTTGATAGGAACAAGAACCATGCTGTGTTGTTTGTGTCTAATCGAAAGAAAAATAGTGATAGGAAAAGTTAGTTGCTAAGCAGAAAAATAAAACAGATGTCAGGCAAAGTAATTACCTTTTTGTTGTCATCATTATTATATAATCATGTAAGCAATGATGACTGGGACAGAAACTATGTGGAAGGCATACACCAAGCACTGCCTGGTGCAGGGTGTGATATGGAACAAAGAAATGATTTGAAAATAAGTGAAGTTTTTTCTCTGAGTTTTCTCAGTGCTCCACACTGATAATTGGGAACCCAAATGCAAAATCAAACATAAGACTATTGCCATTGATCTATCTAACCACTTTATTATTACAGGCAGTTCTGAAATAGTTTATGTCTAATAATCCAAATAGCTTTGCTAATTTAGCTAGAAATTCCTAATGCTAGAAATTCCATGGTGAAGAATGAGCAACTCTCCCTAAAATGTTTTCCAAATACATCTTCAGCAAAATACTTGTGAAATACAAATATGTGACATTTAACATCAGAACAATTTTGTGTTATGATTTGTGAGCCCAAACAGTATACTTTAAGTAAATTAAGTAAGAAGGGAGAAAGACAGACTTTTATTCCTATGTATATTTTTCTTTTTATTTAATTTATTTATTTATTTATTTTGAGACAGAGTCTCAAGCTGTCGCCTTGAGTATAGTGCCATGATGTCACAGCTCACAGCAACCTCCAACTCTTGCGCTTAAGCATCAGCCTCCCAAGTAGCTGGGACTATAGGCGCCCACCACAATGCCTGGGTATCTTTCTGTTGTAGTCATCATTGTTGTTTTAGCAGGCTGGGTTCAAACCCGCCAGCCTCGGTGTATGTGGCCGGCGCCCTACCCACTGAGTTATGAGTGCTGTTCTAGATTTTTTTCAATCAAAATTGTTTTAAAGGCAGGACATGGAGGCTCTGGGAGACCAAGATGGGAGGATTATTTGAGGCTAGCAGTTCAAAACTCTATCTATTAATAAAAAAGGGCCTGGTGGGGTAGCACTTTGCTGTGGTTCTGGTTAGCCTGGAGAACAAGGCAGGAGGATCACTTAAGCCCAGGACTTTGAGGGCTAGGAGATACCACTGCACTCCAGCCTGAGTGACAGAGCAAGAACCTGCCAAAACAAAAGAGAAAGAAAGAAGGAGGGAAGGAAGGAAGACAGGAAGAAAGGCAGGAAGGGAGGGAGGGAGGAAGGGAAGAAAGAAAAGAGGAGGGAGGGAGGGAAAGAGAGGAGAGGAGGGGAGGGGAGAAAAGGGGAGGAGAGGAGAGGAAAGGAGAGGGAAAAGAGAAAAGAAAGCCTCAGTGCATGTGGCTCAAGTGGCTAAGGCACCAGCCACGTACACCCAAGGTGGTGGGTTCGGATCCAGCCTGGGCCCACCAGACAGCGATGACGGCTGCAACCAAAAAATAGCTGGGCGTTGTGGCGGGTGCCTGTGGTTCCAGCTACTTGGGAGGCTGAGGCAGGAGACTCGCTTGAGC
>NW_003852427.1:3164947-3165869 GCF_000181295.1 Otolemur garnettii
AAAAAAAAAAAAAAAAAAGAGAGAGAGAAAAGAAAAGAAGAGAAAAGAAATAAAAAAGAATTATTTCATTTGTATTACCTGGAGACAGAAGTATTTTTAGTTCTTCCCAAAACAATTGCAATTTTGCACTTGGGATTCCCAGCTCCTAAAACAAGGAGGAAAATAAACAATATAGATTATAAAAGGAAATTTCTGGTTTGACAATTGACCTTGAAGGTTCTAATCTTTCCAAGTTTATCTCTGCCAAAAAAAAAAAAATAAGGAGAAAATTTTTGATTCATTAAGATAATAATACCTAGTACTACACTGTACATCATCCAAGAAAAGTGATTAGGCAAGGCCAAGAATAGACTCTGTCAATGAAAGCTACTGGGCAAAAATAACCAAAGTCAAAGAAGCATGCAACAGCTCTAACTACTAAGACAAAGCGAAAACTATTTACACCATTTCAGACATCAGCACGCTAGAAATTTGTGAAATTTTATATGTCTAATATAGCATCTTATATATCCACATATCTGAGACTCTGATCCCACCTTCAGTAAACATAGTTCCTATTACTAATTTATAAAGGGTCAGAAATTTGAAAACATATTGTTATTCTCATTTGAATGAAAAATTTTATTTTATCACTGTTCAGAAGTCTGTGGCAACCGTCCCCAGGGGTCTTCTTGAAGAAAAGTACATTTCATGTTCACCAGCAAGTCTATGCCCCTAGTCTCTCAGGGAAACTCATATTAACTGTCTTTCCTATTACCAGGCCATAAACAACTAACTGGATTAGACTACGCTAAACATATCTAGACAAAGTCTCAAATTATCAAATTCTTTTGTTAGAGAGAAGAGGTCTATTATACTTCAGACATCAGCACTTACATTTCAAAATTTGAAACTCCTTATAGTTTTTTTTTTTTTTTTTTTT
>NW_003852427.1:3166166-3167848 GCF_000181295.1 Otolemur garnettii
TTTTTTTTTACTCTTTTGTTTTTTTGATCAATATTATGTGCCCATAAAAGTTTAACTATAGGTTCAAGTGTGCTGTGAGATAAAAAAGGTTGAAAAACATTGGTCTAAAAAATGTTGCAAGGAACTGCACAGGGAAAAGATTCTGGCCTCAGAGTCACAAAGTATGACTGAGAAGTAAGGCTACAAAAGAGGGATCAATTAAAGATTTTTAAGTAGGCCAATGTGGCAGGTGGCACTCTTACAGGCAAGTATCTGACACTGAGCCTGAAGAAGAAGAATATATATTAGTGGTGTGTTACAAAGAATTGACTAAACTCATTCTGATACTGGGGGTGAGGTACTGCCTGAAAACTAGCTTCCCATCAGCTAACTCTAAAGTGAATTCCAGTCACGCTCTTCCCATTCTTACAGAATTCCTTCTCAGGAGAGAAACACCCTGGAAAAGGGCTCTAAGTTTGTCACAGAGATAACCTAAATCAGCTACCCTTCCTTTTCCCTGAAGTCTGAACACAAAAACCAAGACTCTGTGACATGTGAAAAGAATCTGAAACATTAAGGAGAATGACCAAAATAAACTGGAAAACTGACCACAGAGGAATGAAATAAAACAAGAAAGAGGAAGAACATAAAAACAACAACAAAACGGAGCTAACCCAAACAAAAATTCTAGTTTTATAACATAAGACACACAGAGATATTATACACATAAAACCAGAAAAGTGTGCTATGAAACAGGAAAAATTCTACAACAAAGATATAGAAACTTTTAGAGATAAGCACATGATTGCTAAGACATAAAGTTTAATAGAAACACTAAAAATTTAATTGAGAAAATTTCCAACAAGTCAAAGAAAAACATAGAGACTGAAAATAGGAAATCAAAAATAACAGACACTTAGAGCCAAAATGTAAAGTCCAACATCAGAATAAAAGCAGTCCAAGAAAGAGAAGACAGAAAAATCTATTAAAGAATTATGTGGAAGAAAATTTTTACAACTGGAGAATAAAAAAAAAAAAAGAGTCTTCAGATCCAAAGAGCCATTGACTGGCAAAAAGAATCCATCAGATATGTGCTTATAACATTTCAAAACACCAATAATCAAGAAGAAATCCTAAAAGGTTTCAGACAGAATAAAACATGCCTCCTAAAAAGAATAAAGACTGATTGGCATCAGACTTTCCATCAGCCACAAGAGATGTTAGATGAAAATGATTAGTTCATAGAATTCTATACCCGTCTAAACTATCAATTTCTATGAAGGCAGAATAAATACATATCCAGACACATCAGAGCTCATAGAATTTACCTCTTATGTACCTTTTAAATCAAAAAGTTAAGAATGTACCAAAGCAAATAAGAGAATAAATTAAGAAAAAGGAAGTCCTAGAATCCAAGAGAAAGTGGATCTCAGGAAAGTAATATATGAAATCCCAGGATAATTGCATCAAAGTATGTCTAAAGGATAATTAGTCAGACTGGCAAGGAAAGACTAAGGATTCCCAGAGAGAGGTCTTCACAAAAGAAAGTCAGTATAATTTTAAGGGCAATTTAGAGCTATCTATGTAAAAGGAAGGAGACATTATAAGAGCAAACAATACAATTAAAGAAAAATGGCGACTGGAAACTGTGGGAAAATAATTTTGAAATGTACAAGTGAACTCTGGTCTAAATATTAAAAAAA
>NW_003852427.1:3169765-3176387 GCF_000181295.1 Otolemur garnettii
TATCTTTTACAACACTTAAACTGATATGAAAAACACTTAAAATTGGATCATCTTAGAAGGGAAGAAAGGGGAGGAAAGCAGTGTCTTTAAAATTGAGAGACTCTGGGCCAGGTGTGGTGGCTCACGCCTATAATCCTAGCACTCTGGGAGGCCAAGGCAGGTGATTCCTTGCACAGTTCAAGACAAGCCTAAGCAAGAGAACTTGTCTGTACTAAAAACAGAAAAATAGCCAGGTATCATGGCAGGCAGCTGTAGTCCTGGCTACATGGGAGGCTGAGGCAAGAGGATCACTTGAGCCCAAGAGTGTGAAGTTGCTGTGAGCTATGATGCCACTGTACTCTACCCAGGGGAACAGAGTGAGAGACTCTGTATCACAAGAAAAACAAAATTACTCTGTTCCTCTCTAGCTACTGTTGATTCTAAGGAGACAACTTTGACTCATTTAAACCTTGAATCATAGACAGCACCTGTTGCTCAGTGGGTAGGGCACCAGCCCCATATACTAAGGGTGGTGGGTTCAAATCCAGCCCTGACCAAATTGCAACAATGACAACAACAACAAAAAAGCTTGAATCATAAGACTGCTTTCTCCATAGCCACACCCATAAGAATTATAAGAATATGCAATTGTGTCTGTGTGTGTGTATAAATAATATATATATATATATATGATTTTATCTATGACTAGATAGATAGACCTCTCCTTTATCTTGAGAGGTCTTTTAACTGGAATAGGAAATTAAAAAAGAAAACCCTAGCTACTCACAGTGCAATATGTTAGGCAAAATTGACTCTCTCATTTCTTCCCCCAAATCTATGACTTAGTAGTATCTGTATTATGTATGAGATAGAAAGAAAAACCATTTTCTCCACCACTCTGAGCATTTCTAACCTAACCTTATTACTCAATATACGTTTCAAATAAAATAAAATAAAGTAGGAAACTATTATACTGAAAAGGAATGAATTTATTTTTCATTAAAAGAAAAATGTGAACATTTTCATAAATATAAGAAAAATGTAGTATTGTTCAAATAGATCACTCTTTATTATGCCTCAAAAAGTGTGGGTACGTGCACTGACATTAGACAATAAAGGTCCTTAATTCAGTTGAAACGTATTTCTTTTATATCAATAATTAATGAAAGTTTTAGAATTTTGAGTTGGTTCTTCTTTTAAATCACAATATCTGGCTCGGAACCTGTGGCTCAAGCGGCTAAGGTGCTGGCCATATACACCTAAGGTGGTGGGTTCGAATCCAGCCTGGGCTTGCCAAATAACAATGATGGCTGCAACCCAAAAATAGCTGGGCGTTGTGGCGGGCGCCTATGGTCCCAGCTACTTGGGAGGCAGAGGAGGAGACTCGCTTGAGCCCAGGAGTTGGAGGTTGCTGTGAGCTGTGATGCCATGGCACTCTACCCAGGGGGATAGCTTGAGGCTCTGTCTCAAAAATAAATAAAACCAGTCAATCAATCAATCAATCAATCACAATATCTCTCACTTTCCTTGTCATCTGGAACTCCAACTACACATAATTTTGACTACTTGATTAAGTCAGAGTCCCTAGGACTAGTCATTTCTTTTTTTTTTTTTTTTTTTGAGACAGAGCCTCAAGTTGTCCCCCTGGGTAGAGTGCCGTGGCATTACAGCTCACAGCAACCTCCAACTCCTGGGCTCAAGTGGGTCTCCTGCCTCCGCCTCCCAAGTAGCTGGGAGCACAGGTGCCCGCCACAACGCCTGGCTATTTTTTGGTTGCAGCCGTCATTGTTGTTTTGGTGGGTCCAGGCTGGGGATTCGAACTCGCCACCTTAGGTGTACGTGGCTGGCGCCTTAGCCGGTTGAGCTATAGGCGCCGAGCCGGACTAGTCATTTCTTTCAATCTTTTCTTAAAATAGAAAATCTCTATGACTTGACTTCAAGTTCATTAACTCTATTCTCTGTCATCTCCATTATGTTATTAAATCTAGTCAGTGAAACTTTTTCAAATGTTTTTAAGTTCTGATATCGCTACTTGGTTCTTTTTTGTGTTTTCTATTTCTTTTTTGATATTTCCTATCTTTTTATTTTTCTCAACCTTATTGAGCAAATTTATAATAGCTATCTTAAGTCCTTATTGGATAATTTTAACATTTGGATCATTTTGGAGGTGGCCTTGAAAACGGGTCATGTTTTCCTTATTTTTCATTTGTTGAGTAATTTTAGATTGCATTCTTGACATTGTGATTCTTTTGTTTTGAAACTCTGAATTCTGTCATGTTCTTCCACAGAGTGTTGATAAACCTCGGTAGAGTAAACCGTAGAGTCTGTCTCAGTTTAGGTGGATAGGAGATTAAATTTCAATTTAGTTCTTGTTACTTAGCTGCAAGGTGCTTTGAGTCTGCCTTGTGTGTGATTTCAAGAGTCAGCTAGAGAGAGACCTGGGCAAAGTTTATACATGAAACCTGGAGTTCTGCTTTTGTCCCTTTCTCCCTTCTGGGAATACCAACTCCTCCTCCCTCATTTTCCAGCAGTGATGGCTGTCCTAGACACTATCCTCTACTTTCTCAAGACAGAGACCTGAGTTTGCTAGAGAAGCTTCAGCTTTCCCCATTCCACACTGTATCCTCAGGATAAAGTCTGAAAATGGAAAACTCATCTTGTGCCTGTCTCATCTTCCAAAAACTGACTTTCCTACTGAGTCAGCTTGCTTTTGTTCACTCTCCAGAGAATTTCAGGGAGTTTTTAAGTTATTGTCACTGAGAAAGTTAATCTTAAATACTTACTCTACCACACTGGCATTCTAGAGTTCTCTAGAGTTCTCCCCCATAATGCTGCCCCAGTCATTATCACTTACCCAGTGTGATAATTTCTTATATACTCATGTATATTTGAATACAAAAATGGGTTTGTAGTCATGAAAAATACATGAATTATATTTATCAGCTTAAGTTTAAGAAATGCAATGCTTACCTTAAAATTAGAAAAAATTAGTTCTAAAATCTCAAAACCAATGAAACCAAGAGCTTGAAATTCTAACTGCCTCAATTATTCTGTACTATAAATAACACATGTAAAGTAAAATATAGTCACAATTAAAATTCAATTATTTTAAAACCATTGCTCATAATTTGAGTTCAAGTTTTTTTCTTTTCTTTTTTTTTTAAGAGACAGAGTTTCACTCTGTTCTCCAGGCTAGAGTGCTGTGGTCTCAGTCTAGCTCACAACCTTCAAGCCATCCTCCTGCCTCAGCCTCCTGAGTAACTGAGACTAAATGCCATAATGCCTGGCTAGTTTTTCTATTTTTTTTTTTTTTTTGAGACAGTGCCTCAAGCTGTCCCCCTGGGCAGAGTGCCGTGGCATTACAGCTCACAGCAACCTCCAACTCCTGGGCTCAAGCGAGTCTCCTGCCTCCGCCTCCCAAGCAGCTGGGACCACAGGCGCCCACCACAACGCCCGGCTATTTTTTGGTTGCAGCCGTCATCGTTGTTTGGCGGGTCGGGCTGGGGATTCGAACCCGCCACCTTAGGTGTACGTGGCTGGCGCCTTAGCCGGTTGAGCTATAGGCGCCGAGCCTAGTTTTTCTATTTTTGATAGAGAAGGAGTTTCACTCTTGCTCAGCCTGGTCTCCAGCTCCTGAAATCAAGAGATCCTCCTACCTAGGCCTCCCAGAGTGTTAGGATTACAGATGTGAGCCACTGTGCCTTGCTCAAATTTAATAGAATCTACTTTTTAATCAGTTCTAAAATGGCCACTCCCATTTGGACCACTGAGAAAAGATACCCCATTCACATATTTCAAAGCTAACTTTAAAGAATCTCAAATGTCATATTCTTCATGGTGAATCCACTAGATTATCCTCATTTTTTCAAACATGTCTGACTTTGCAAATTGTGTATCATTGTTTATATTTGCTAGAGTGTGTCCTGTTTTTTTTCTTTCTCTGAGTTGGGGTATTACTCTGTCACCTAGGCTGGAGTTCAATGGTGTGATCATAGCTGACTGCAGTCTTGAATTCCTGGCTCAAGAAATCCTCCTGCCTCAGCTTCCAAAGTAGCTGGGTAGCTGGGACCATTGTTGATGTGTGACATTGTACCCAGCAAAAAAAAAAAAAAACACTCAGTTTATATATATATATACATATATATATATTTTTTCTTTTTTTATAGATGGGGATCTTGTTTTGTTGCCTAGGCAGGTCTTGAACTCCTGGCCTCAAATGATCCTCCCACTAGGATTACAGGTATCAGCTACCACACTCAGCTGTCCTGAGTTTTACAGGTGCTAACAGGTCAAATCAAATATTGTTATGGTCTGAGTGTTTGTGCCTCTCAAACCCTACTCAATTATATGCTGAAATCCTAATCCCAAGCTGATGGTATTTGAAAGTAGAACTTCCAGCAGGTAATTGGATGATTAAAGGAGGTAATTAGGTGATTAAAATGGGATTAGTGTCCTTACAAAAGAGGCTTGAGGAAGCTTGGTCACCCCTTGCACCACATAAGGACATGATAAGAGGGTGCCATCTATGAAACAGAAAGCAGGCCCTCAACAGACACTGACTCTACGAGTGCCTTCATCTTGGACTTCTCAGCCTCTGTAACCATGAGAAAAAAATTTCTGTTGTTTATAAACTACCCAGTTCATGGTTCTGTGTCAGCAGTCTGAATTGTCTAAGACAAAAAATTAATTTCACTAATCTGAGGACCAACCCAAAGACCACTGGGATGACTTGCTGGTAGAGGATACCATTCTACTTCACTATGGATCTTAGTTAGGATTCCTTAGCCAGAAATGCTCAGCTGGGGAATTTTTTGAGGATACCATTCCACTTCACTGTGGATCTTAGCTAGGATTCCTTAGTCGGAAATGTTCAGCTGGGGATTGTTTTGGCCCTGGCTATGCAAGGATATACACTCATACCTTGACTCTTAGAGATTATAGAGGAAGAATCTTTTATGGAGTGACTCTCTTCTGATTTTTCAACTGAGTGTTTTTCTACTTAGAGCTGTCTTCAAAGTTCTAGTTAAAAGAAGCCTTGGCCAGTGCCTAGAGGCCTATAGGCTAGATTGAAAGGTTGGAGTGACTTGCCCAAAATAATGCAGTCTTCTTGGTGGACACAATTCTGAAAGTCAGATTAGAACATAATGGCATAATCTGGGGTTCATTTTCATTATAGATCATTTCTTTCTCTATTCTCCATCCAGATAATCAAAATTTTGGGTAAATCTTTTAGATTCTAGATAACCAGAAAAACCAGAAATTGAATCCTTCAAAAGAAAATCTCCTCTTCTCTTCAATTCTATGAACTATGGGTCCAAACCCTTTTTTCCCTCAATATGTAGAATATATATAAGTTCTTTAAGTTCCCAATAGATTTCAGATAGCAAGTAAATTTTGATGAAAGTCAGGAAACAAGGCCATAGTTTTTTGACTCTGTCTTATGGAAAAATATGGAGAAAAATTTAGATTCTAAAAAAACTAAAAAGCCTCCTGATGTGGCTTTTTGTGATCATCAGGAAGTAAGGGTGAATACATAGTTTGTAGAATTTGAAATATTTGTATTTAACCTTGATGTTTTCAAAAAAATGAGAAAAACCCTTCACAAATATATCATCTCCTCTTAGCTACAAGTAAAATTTGGCAGGTGCAGGAGCTGAAACACCCTTCTTTTAAAGAGAATTTTTGCTCTTTTACATCATTTTAGTTAGTGAACAGGATACCAAACATCATAAATAAAATATATTAGAGGAAATATGAATAGAACAGAGAATATTTTTGTGTCATAGGCCTCCATGAATGAAAACAGATGGCAAAGATAAAATAATTTTGATTTGAATCCAGATTCTGTATATTTCAAGACTGCTCAAGTGCCAGGATTGTGTCAGGCTGAAAATTATATTTCCTTGTTATTTGCTAGTGATTTTTCATTTCTTAAGCTTTTACAACCATATGGTTATCGACAAAATCATTTTCTTTTCCTTTCTTTCTTTCTTTCTTTCTTTCTTTTTTTTTTTTAAAGACAGAGTCTTACTCTGTTGCTCAAAGCTAGAGTGCCATGGTGTCATCCTAACTCCCAGCAACCTCAAACTCTTGGGTTCAAAGGTCCTCCTGTCTCAGCCTCCCAAGTGGTTGGGAATACAAGCACCCATCAAAACGCCTGGCTAATTTCTCTATTTTTAGTAGCAGGGTTACACTCTTGCTCAGCCTGTTCTCTAACTCCTGAGCTCAAATAGTCCTCCTGCCTTGGCCTCCCAGAGTGCTAGGCTTACAAGCATGAACCACTGTGCCCAGCCAACAAAATCATTTTCAAATTAAAGAGAAGATGATGAGTAGAAAAAAATATGACCATTGGATATAAATGTATTATCTGTAACAATTAAGAAAGTGATATAAGGCAGTGCCTGTGGCTGAAAGGAGTAGGGTGCTGGCCCCATATACCAGAGGGTGTCAGGTTCAAACCTGCCCCCGGCCAAAAACTGCAAAAAAAAAAAAAAAAAGAAAGTGATATGAACATAAACACTTGTATAATATGAAGCACAGTTAGCCATTTACAAAATCTCAAATTCTTTTAAACCAATGTTGAATTGGTTCTCTTTTTAACCAATGTTGAATTTTTGAGGTGGTATGCTTAAATTTTTTTTTT
>NW_003852427.1:3176578-3184807 GCF_000181295.1 Otolemur garnettii
CCCGCCACCTTAGGTGTATGTGGCTGGCGCCTTAGCTGCTTGAGCCACAGGCGCCGAGCTGGTATGCTTAAATTTAATTTAGTTTTAGCATTACTACTAACAACTCAAAATATAATAAAAAACATTATGAATTAAATACCATTTTACAATAAAATTTCCACTTGCTCAAAAAGAAATGGTTTATCACACAATCCCACAGTTAAAGCAAAAACAAATGCCATGTGTTCTTACACACACACACACACACACACACATACATATTCAAAAATGTTACATGGTACTGCTATTGCTATTATTATTATAAACAATGGTTGCATCCAAATAAATTCCAAATAATCAAATTGTAAAATACTAGAATAAAATAATATTTATCAAATCTCTAAATGGGAAAGAATTTTAAACCTTAAAAATGATAAATGAGGCTGGGCATGGTGGCCTATGCTTGTAATTCTAGCTCTTTAGGAGGCTAATGCAGGAGGATCACTAGAGGATCCTAGTTTAAGACCAGTCTGGCCAACATAGTGAGACCTTATCTCTAGAAAAAAAATTAAAAACTAGCCAGTAATGGTAGTAGACACCTGTAGTTCCAGCTCTTCTGGAGGCTGAGGCAGGAGGAACACTTGAGCCCAGGAGATTGAGGCTGCAGTGTGCAATGATCATACTGTGATGATCAAGCACTCTAGCTTGGGTGATAGGGTGAGACCCTGTCTCTAAAGATAAACAATAATGAATGAAATCAAAAGAAAAAGATATTTGATTTGTCTACAGAAAATTCTTGTATGTTTAAAAGACAAAATTAAAAATAAAAAAAAACAAAGTGAGAGAGAATATTTCAACATGTATGACAAAATGTATACAAAGTTATATCCCTAGAACATTAAAAACACCTGAAAATCAGTTTAAAGATGGGGAAAGAACACAATGGCAAAAAGATAGAATGAGAATAATAAAAGAGATTTTAAAAAAGTGTTTAACTTTACAGCTCATCAAATTAATGCAGAGTGCAGCAATAATGAAGTGCCGGTTTACCTGTTAACTGACAAAGATAATATACAACAGCAGTTTATGATCCAGTACTTCACACAGGGCAGGCAAGATCAGGAAAGTGGTACTGAATCTGTTACGAGTCATTTAAAAAGCAAAGCGGTAGTAAAACAAAACATTCTGGGCAGCGCCTGTGGCTCAAAGGATTAAGGTGCTGGCCCCATATGCCCCATATGCCAGAGGTGGCGGGTTTAAACTCAGCCCCAGCCAAAAACAAACAAAACAAAACATTCTATTGGCAAAGTTTGAGGGAACTAGGTACTTCCACGTAAAAGTGGGAGGGAGAAGAATTATGGAGTACAGTTTGGCAGTATCCATCAAAATACAGATTTACTGGCTCGGCGCCTATAGCTCAACCGGCTAAGGCGTCAGCCACGTACACCTAAGGTGGCGGGTTCGAATCCCCAGCCCGGACCCGCCAAACAACAATGATGGCTGCAACCAAAAACTAGCCGGGTGTTGTGGCAGGCGCCTGTAGTCCCAGCTACTTGGGAGGCAGAGGCAGGAGACTCTCTTGAGCCCAGGAGTTGGAGGTTGCTGTGAGCTGTGATGCCACAGCACTCTACCCAGGGGGACAGCTTGAAGCTCTGTCTCAAAAAAAAAAAAAAAAAAAATACAGATTTACTTAGTCTTTGACACCATCAATCCAACTTCTAGGATTTATCTTATAGTTACAGCTAACTGTTCCTGTCTGAAATGACAGAGGCACAAGATTCTTCATTGCAGTAGTATTATTTGTATTTGCAAAGAAATGGGCATAAATCAATCTCCACCAATAGGAAACTGTTGGAATATAGCATGGAATGTCCACATAACAGACTCTTCTAGAAAGAATAAGGAAGCTTTCTATGCACCGATATGAAAGAACTCCATGATCATTATTCAGTGTGAATAGTAAGAATACTATGCGTGGAAATGCACTGTAAGGAAAAAAGGAAATAGTTATAAATGTAGACACATCCTTCAACATTCTTCACATTCTTAATCTAGTGGGGTGAGGTTAAGTTCAGTTTGCCACAATATCTACAAAGATGCTTTCCACAACGTTATTTGTAATAACAAAAGAATGGAAACAATCTTAAGTCCCGTAATAGGAGGACAGTAAAACACATAAAACAAGGTTAGAGCAGTTGCTTGAATTAAAAATGGCATGAGTCTGAAATAACTTCTGCAGGTGGAGACTGAGTCTGGCCTTTCATGAGAACGTAAATAAAGCACCACCATGCAAATCTGAGGATAGTCAAATTCAAATAGACCATGAGGGCCAAATCTGCATAAATTTCTCTTCTTTCTTTTTTGTTTGGAAGCATGGAAAAACAGCTTCCTCAGACCAAAAGGTTTTGAAGTTTTGTATTCTAGTCCCAGAAGAAAAAGTTTACAATAGATGAAAAGAGATAAACCCTGGGGAAAGACACACTTTGGGATAAGCAGAGACACAGAAAGAGTTCAGTGAAGCCAGGAAGCATCTATTTAAGCAAAATATTAAATGACGTGTCATAGAAATGATAAAATCTACCCAAAAAGCGTAATGATTATTCTTATTTAGTCTTTGATAGTTTAGCCTTAAAAAGATAATTTTCTGGGCTAAAATCCTTTTTGTTTTCTTTCATAGATGGAAGAACTTTAGAGAATATTTGTTTTTCTTCCTTCCTTCCTTTCTTTCTTTTCTTTTCTTTTTTTTTTTTTTTTTTTGAGACAGAGTCTCACTCTTGTTGCCCTGAGTAGAGTGCTATGGAATCATTATAGCTCACAGCAACCCCAAAGTCTTGGGTTTTTGGATTTAAGTGATTCTTTTGCCTCAGCCTCCTGAGTAGCTGGAACAACAGGCATGTGCCACAACGCCTAGCTAATTTTTTTCTATTTTTAGTAGAAATGAGATCTTGCTCTTGGCTCAGGCTGGTCTTGAACTCCTGAGCTCAAAGGATCCTCCTGCCCTTGGCTTCCCTGAGTGCTAGGATTATAGGCGTGAGCCACTGTCCCTGGCTAGGAATATTTCTTTGGACATTATCCTCCAGTACTTGCTGGCTGCCTGGATGTTCTTGGGTGGATTCCCTTCTTGGTTTAGCAGCCAGTTGCTTAGCTGCAGGAACTTCCTTGCTCTTTTTGGCTAAGCAGAAACTTTGGAAGGTCTGTGGTTCTGGGAATAAGATGGAATTCATTCCAAGTTATAACCGAGGATATTTAAGAAGTTGAATTTAACTTGACAGGACGGTTTTACATAAAATAAAAGATGAAGTTCTCACAAGGTTAAATTTCAGGAAAGCCTTTGACACAAAATAAAGGCGGAGTGTAAAGTGAAAACAAAAGTACTCGAGTTAGAGAGGTCATTTGATTTTACTTGGCTGCACTCAACACTGCTTGCTCCCTCTGCTCTGCTCACTGAAACAGGTTGGTTCTTTCTATCTTTTTTTCATTGTGACTTGGTTATGATTTTTTTAAAGCCCAACGACTTTGTGTATTTACCTGTATAGTGGAGTCTTGATGCACAAAAGTTTAAATGCTTTCATGTGCAGAAAAGAGCTATCTGAAAACAGTTGTATGCTTTAATCTTAGAATGAAGATCTGAAGATAGCAAGAAGAAAATATGATTTTAAATACCATATTACTTGTCTGTAAAACTTTGTTAAGGAGAAAATAGGCTTGCTATACCCTTTTTTTCCTGCTTTCTTTTAAAAATACTAGTTTTTTTTGTTCTAATAATAAAAAGATTTAAATGTGTTTCTATATATCTACCAGAAGAATCATTTCTGGGAATAATTTTCATTCTTACTTTATTTACTCATACTTTTAGTAAGATTAATTCTTACTTTAAAATATCGTTCTTTAATATCTTATACTATCTGGCCATACTATTTCTTATTTTATTATCAGGTTTAAGATTTCTTTAATGAAAGAAAAGAACAAAGTTCATAATTGTGTTAATAATTAATGCAGAAGACAATGAAGACCAGAGTAGTCCTCCAGACTGGAACTTTTAAAATAACTTTTATGTTATAAACAGTCATTTAAATCATCAGCACCTGGGTTTTACATAATAAAGCGGTTCTTCTTTGTGGCATCTTTCCTCAGGGCCTTCTTTACTAATTTAAAAAGAATCAGCAGGTAGAAGAATGTTCCTTTGAAAATGTAGCATAAGTTGGCACACTTTTTAAAAAATAGTATTTTCATTATTGATTCTGTAAGAATATCTGAGATTCTTCAAGGGACAAAATAAACAGAGGAAGTTAGAAAAGATAAAGGAAAAGGAAAACAAAACAGCTCTAGAGTAAAAACATTGAAAGTTATTATTTTATACATTTTAAAACTTGTGAATTTTGTGCAAACTTACCTTAATACAGGGTGCTAATAGTCAGCGAATAGTCAATATAGTAGTATAACAACTTAATGTTGAGGCAGGAGATTCCTGGCATACCATCTATCCATTCTACAGTAACAATTGGATACCTTTAGTTTGACAACTATTTCCTGGGCACCCAGAGTGTGCCAGGCATGTTAATAAGGTTTTAATTAGAAATAGAAATCAAATAATTCATATTTGGGGAAACTTAGAGTCCAAGTGAACAAGGTAGACTGGGAAATACAACTTTTCGAGAGGATAGGGTCAGTTCTCTGAGAGGTATGTAGAGATTGTTTTACCTCAGGAAGGTCTTCTGAGGAGGGGACACCAAGATAATTGAGCAGGAATTAGCCCTTCAAGGGAAAGGCAGAAAGTAATGTGACAGATAAAGGAACAGAGCGATGGCACAGACAGGTGCTACAGCATGGTGTGTGCCAGCCAACTGCTGGCCACGTAGACAGGGGCGACAGCATGATGTGTGCCAGCCAACTGCTGGCCGCTTAGCCCTATCATTGTCTGTAGTGTGGAACACAGAGAGGGGAGAGGTGGCAGGAGCCATGGGTGTCACGTGAGGGAGGGAGTCTTGGGGGTCATGCTAAGGAGACTGAATAGGCCTCTCAGGCGAAGCCATCAGGCAAGGAGCTGAGCAGGGGAATGGCAGATTGGCAATTTAAAGATAGAACAAAACTGGTTTTGACGAGTGGGTGGCAGACAACAGGAATGACAGCAAGAGGATACCAATTAGGAAGGTTTTACAGCAGCCAGGTGGGAAACGGGATGGCAGGATTGTGCAGATGTGTGGACGAGTGCAGATTAAAAGGAGGAGAGACTCAAGACCCATCTGGAAGGTAGAATCAGAACTTAGGGACTCTGGGAAATGAGGAAAGAAGGTAAGAGAGAAGTCAAGAATACAGCCTAGCCGACTAGGGGATAAAGGTACTGCCAAAGGTGCTGCCAACCAGCAAAATTCAGAATGGATAATTATCCTGGGATGATTTATTTGTTTAAATTAAATGTATAAATAAATAACAAAAATAAAACTTTTTATAGCAACAATAAATATGTTTTAAATAAACAGAATTTTTTTGTTTTGAGACAGAGTCTTACTCCCTTGCCCTGGGTAGAGTGCTGTGGCAGCATGGCTCACAGCAACCTCAGTGCCTGGGCTCAAATGATTCTCTTGCTGCAGCCTTCCCAGTAGCTGAGACGAGAGGCTCCTGCCTCAACACCCAGCTAGTTTTTCTACTTTTAGTAGAGATAGGGTCTCGCTCTTGCTCACAGGTCTTGAATTCCTGTGCAATCTACCCATGTTGGCCTCCTAGAGTGCTGGGATTACAGGTGTGAGCCACTGTGCCTGGCCAGAATAACTTATTACTTATTTTAATTTTCATCTAACTTATTGTAGATCTACTCCATAAGATTCATTAAATGATATATATTCAAATTATAACATTTTTTATTCTTTTTAGTTAAAATCTAAATTTTCATCTTTTTAAAATAATTTTTACATAAAAATCTTCACTTTTATTTAGAATTTAGTGATTACAGAAATGTCCCAGGGTATTTCGTTTATCATCCCAGGTCCTGCACGCACAATTGTAAAAACAAAGGTTGAGTAACTAATCTTAGAGTTATACTCCAACGTGGCTCCAAGGAAAGCATTTTAAGAAGTGGGAGCTTCAGACTATGTTACAGCAACAATCTATTCTCTAGGGGAAGAACAAAACACATATTTCTTTTAAAGCAATATTAAAATGAGTATCTTGTGGGTTTTTTTTTTTTTTTGGCCATCTAGATTGGAGCCATGGCTTTGGAAGACAACCAGTCAACAGATTACTATTATGAGGAAAATGAACCAAATGGCACTCATGACTACAGTCAGTATGAAATAATATGTATAAAAGAAGAAGTCAGAAAATTTGCAAAAGTTTTCCTCCCTGTCTTCCTCACAATAGCTTTCATCATTGGACTTGCAGGCAATTCCATTGTCGTGGCCATTTATGCCTATTACAAGAAACTGAGGACCAAAACAGATGTGTACATCCTAAATTTGGCTGTGGCAGATTTACTCCTCCTATTCACTTTACCTTTTTGGGCAGTTAATGCAGTCCATGGATGGGTTTTAGGGAAGACGATGTGTAAAATAACTTCAGCCTTATACACAGTGAACTTTGTCTCTGGAATGCAGTTTCTGGCTTGTATCAGCATAGATAGATATTTGGCAGTAACTAAAGCCCCCAGTCAGTCAGGAGTGGGAAAACCATGCTGGATCATCTGTTTCTGTGTCTGGATGGCTGCCATCTTGCTGAGTATACCGCAGCTGGTTTTTTACACAGTAAACGACAAGGCTAGGTGTATTCCCATCTTTCCCCAACACCTAGGAACCTCAATGAAAGCTTCGATTCAGATGCTAGAAATCTGTATTGGATTTGTAGTGCCCTTTATTATTATGGGGGTTTCCTACTTTATCACAGCAAGAGCACTCATCAAGATGCCGAATGTTAAAATATTGCGACCCCTCAAAGTCCTGCTCACTGTGGTCATTGTCTTCATTGTCACTCAGCTGCCTTATAACATTGTCAAGTTCTGCCGAGCCATAGACATCATCTACTCCCTGATCACTGACTGTGACATGAGCAAACGCATGGACGTTGCCATCCAGGTCACGGAAAGCATCGCCCTCTTTCACAGCTGCCTCAATCCGGTCCTTTATGTTTTTATGGGAGCCTCTTTCAAGCACTACATTGTGAAAGTGGCCAAGAAATACGGGTCCTGGAGAAGACAGAGACAAAATGTGGAGGAAATTCCTTTTGATTCTGAGGGTCCTACAGAGGCAACCAGTACTTTTAGCATTTAAATGTAAAACTGCTCTGCCTTTTGCTTGGATACACATGAATGATGCTTCTTCCTCAGAAAAAACATCTGCATTACTCTGAAACTGAAATCTCAAAGTTTGAAACTTATAACAAAGAAGGGGCTGGGGGGAAGGGGAGGATGAAAGCCAACAAGAAGAGGAAATAAGATAGTAAATGGTCAAAGTGGTGGGAAAATTAAAATTAGCAGTATCAGAAAGTAGTAATAGGCATAAATGAATAAAAATACTCTTCTATAAAGAGGAAGGTTTTATATCTTGATTGCTATAGTGTTTATACAAATCTACACATGTCATAAAATAACATAGACTGACAGACACACATTGTATCAATTTCAATTTCCTGGGTTTGATATTATACTATAATTATATAAGATGGAACCACCCGGGAAAACTGGGTGAAGCGTACCCAGGATCACTCTGTACTATCTATGCAACTCCCTGTGAATTTATAATAATTTAAAAATAAAAGAAGTTTTTAAAAAGATAAAAATACCCCACTACGCCATAAATTAGACCATCTAAAACAGATTAATATAAAGAGGCTCATGTTAAGAGGCATTTATAATTATTTCTAATTATCTAAATTTTAATACAAGAACAATTTCCCTGTATAATTTTGGCATTTGAATAACTACACAACAGAACTTAACCTGTTTTTTTTTTTTTTAATTTTATAAAATCCCAGAAAGAAAACCAAAATAATACACAATAATCCTTTCTGACTCTTTCAGTACATTCCTGGTAATTTCTTAAAAATATAATTTCTTCCATGATGTCAATTTTCTTTGGTCATGATTGGTTATCCTGGTAAATGTTAGGCTTATCAAGTATACTCTAGAAACAATCCTCAAATTATCATACTTATCTAGGTTCAAATTTCTAAAACTTCCTAAAGAACTCATTCATTTATGTGAGTCTGCTGAGGGCTGGCTAAAACATATATTATCCTATGTATAAATGTCTTTTTTTTTTT
>NW_003852427.1:3185040-3190693 GCF_000181295.1 Otolemur garnettii
GTCATTGGTGTTTGGCGGGTCCGGGCTGGGGATTCGAACCCGCCACCTTAGTTGTACGTGGCTGGCGCCTTAGCCGGTTGAGCTATAGGCGCCGAGCCTTAAGCGATTCTCTTGCCTCAGCCTCCCAAGTAGCTGGGACTATAGGTGACCACCACAATGCCTGGCTATTTTTTGGTTGTAGTTGTCATTGTTGTTTGGCAGACCTGGGCTGGATTCAAATCCACCAGCTCCGGTGTATGTGGCTGGTGTCCTAGCCGCTTGAGCTACAGGCATTGAGCCAAAATGTCATATTTTTTATTTAAACATTTATATTTTTAAGTAATGAAAATACATATCACAATAAATTATTTTTAATAACATACACAGCTTATCTTTATAGAACTGTATGTAAATTGTTTTAAATCATGAAATATGCCTCTATTAAAATTAGATTTTTTAATAGAAATTGTATTGGTCAAAAATAGCATGTACCAACTTATTTTATCTTCAAATTATTAAAAAAAAGATGTTTTCTGTTTTAAAATAAACTTCATTTAATCAAGACATGTTATTTTAAAATTTCTTTTCCTTTTTATGATTTCTAAATTTGAAAATGCTTAAAAAGGAAGAATTTAAAGAATTATGATGATGACTACTAACTAAGTATCATAGCATTATTCTGCATAGCATCTGGCACACAGGGGCAATCTGTTAAGTACAAAAACTTCAGGCTGAACACTCACCACTGCTCCACCATTTCTTGCCATTAACTATATAACTGTCTCCATCCCGTTGGATGCTGCATTCAATATTTGTGGCATCACTTGAAGCTACATCAGGTTCTATAAATAAACAAATGGTGGATTTGCAGATATCATCAGTTTGCAAAGAGGCTTAGATAAGGGAACGGAAATTTGTTAAGGACACAGGCATTCTTGTCTCTCTCATCTTCCTGTCCTTCCGCATTCCACTCTGATTCTCCTACTGGACACTGTAGGCATTTGATATATGTGCATGAGAAGAATGAATGAATGAAGTATATTGAACACTGGGGATCAGTATTCTGAATTGTGATTTTGGCTATCTCATCAATACGTGACTTAAGATACAATTTATTCAGCCTTTTCTCTCGCCATCAAAAACAGATAAAAATACAATTTTCTGCTTCTCACAACAGAAATCTATGCTAGATATCTGCAAGCCACACTTCCCCCACCATACATTTTACCATTTTAAACAATTTCTGTTTTCTTTTTTTAAAGCTAGTCTAATTTCACAATGAGGAGTTACACACCTATATTAAACAATATCTAACTGCGCTATGCAAATTCCACCAGGAATGCTTTCACCAATTTCTATGCGTCTCATTCTTAAAGACTGCTCAATACGTGATGTCTTCAGAAAGTTTTCCACAGGACCTCCTAAAACACTTGCTTGACTGCATGGCGCTTCACAGCTGGCTGGCCCTTAATCATAGCAATCTGCAACTGCTAATGTGCTGCTCTTTAACTTCAGAGGGGCCTGCGGGTAATCCTTGTGTTCTATTTCTAAGACTTGAGACTCAGTTTTTGAGAAAGGGAACTGTGTGTGTGTACTACTTATTTGTAATCCCTAAATAGTACTTTGTAGATGAAAGAATCATAACTATAAGTGTTCAAGAAATGCCTCTTACTGATCTAAACGGAGACCAGTCCTGCTACCACAGTAGTCCTCTTCCCTTATCTGAGGTTTCAGTACCGGCATTATGAAAATATTAAATGAAAAATTCCTGAAATAAACAATTCATATTTTTCAAATTGTGTGCCACTTGGACTACTGTTGTAATTTTTTCAACATTAGGTATTAATGTTAATCCCTTACTGTGCCTAATTTATAAATTAAACTTTATCTTAGATATGTATATTTAGGAAAAAAAACATAGTATACGTAGGTACTATCCCTGTTTTCCTGCATCCAGTGGGGGTCTTGGAATGTATCCCCTGCAGATAAGGAGGGACTACTGTATAAATATATACAATGTTACAGAAAACAATAAAAGTTGGCCATTGTTGAAAGGATTCCAAAATTATGGCTAAATAAAATTCAGTTTAATTCTAAACTCATTCATGAAACAATGATTTTCTTTTTTGAAGAATTGTCAAGTATTGCTTCCTATGTATAAACGGTACCAAATTTGTTTTCACTTAACATGGTTTTTATTTTCCCACACGGTTATAATTTGAGCCGTATGTCCACCACTGGTGAAAGTTCTATTTTTCTGGATTTATAGAAGAGTGGAGTATTATATTATATACTCAAGTATTTCATACACAAATTATCACAAAGATTAACATTTCCTACCAAAAGACAAAAAGGATCTTAATATCCATAGGTGGCAATTTTAGGAATGGAAGTCAAAAGATTATAAAACTAGCTTTACTCTGCTGCTAACGCCAAAGCAGCATACCAGAAAACATTCCCTGGTGTTCTCCCAAAGGGGAGGAAACATTTATTCTGCACATTTAAAAATGTCAAAATTTAAAATCAGGCTCAAAACAAACGTTCGCCTCTTTAGCCACAGGCAAATTTGTCAGGAGCACAGAGCCACAACCCATGCTTCTTAAACTCATCCGTAATAACTCCAGGCCGACTGTCTGCACAAGGGGAGAATGGTGCTCTGCCTTTACCTGTCATGCAGAAGCAGGAGGCAATGTTCCCTTGAAGAAGAGGCTCAAGCCACTGCTGCTTCTGTTCCTCACTTCCATATAGGTGCAGCACCTCCATGTTCCCTGTGTCTATGAGGAAGAAAAAGCATTTGTTTTGCATTTGAAAATCTACCAGTATGAAACCTGGAATTTTATGTAGATGATATAGACGTGCATCTTTTAAAGCAAATGTTTGCTAACAAAAATATTTTGAAGCCTATAGTGAATAGAATTTACAAGGATGGCTATGTCATAAATAGTTACAGGTACATGGCTTCTGGCACACATCCAACTTATTCTGAATCACAGATTCTTGTCCAGTTCACCCCAACGAAGCACGGGTCTAATGGGATCTAACGCAACTAGGACTGAAGAAAATAATTTACTGATCTAAACTTAGTGCTCTACTGCACTATGCCCTGCCAGGACAATTAACACTGCCTATCTTACTGACGCTCTGGCCCTTAAGTCTATTCAAACACATACTGTGCTTTCTAACTCCTACATGTTTGCCTGGGCCAGGACTTCTGTCAAGTGAAACTCTACCTGTTGGTAAGAAATTTCTTCTTAGGAGCCACTTCCTCTGTAAAGAATCTTTGATTACCCAGTCAGAAATACCTCCTTCTTCTGAAATCATATGGCAATTATTGTCCTTTTATCTTTAACAGTGCTCTGACTTTTGTATACCCCATGCCAGATAGAAAAGTACTAGATAATCTCTCACGGATGTTAAAGACAGAATCCCTGCCTTGGAGAGAAAACTGCAATAAATAACTAAAAAAAAACCTCTCGCACCCTGGAGGGTACTGTTTAGTACATGATACATTGTAGTGTCACGCTCAGCTAAAAAGAATGCTTACTGCCTGCCATGGAACAAAATGCTCTAGAGTCTTCCTCTGGTTTTCATTCCTGTTAAATTTCTAAAAATACTGCCTAAAACCATTCCCTCGAATGCCAATTACACAGACGATTTTGAGGAAAAAATTTCAATTTCACATTGCCTTTAAGGATAGTTACTGAAATACCTATGAAAATTGAGTTAAGTCTCAGTCTCTCCAGGTATGTCTGTACTCTGTTCAGACACTCCTAACAGAGCCAAGGTCATATCAGGATGCATAAAATTCCTTGAAGATTAACACAAACTTAACATTCTTTCTGAGTGAGGAAAAAATAAGTCCTGAGTTACATAATTAATGAAGCTTACTGTTCTTTTCTGTTTTAAATTCAGTGTTACTTCTTATAGTTGGAATACAATTTTTTCAAAAATTATCAGTTTCTTCTGAGAAGCTCACAAAGTTATCATTTATGGGTTGGGAAAAAAAATAGGTATTCTCTTGAAGTTCAGTGGTTCGGGGCCAGAGGTAGCTCTTACTGTCACCAGGCACAGGCAGCAGCTTGGTTGGAGGCGAGTAGGCTACAGTATTCACCCATAGTTATGGTGAGTTTACCTCTCAATCCCAAACCTTTCCTCAGTGGACTGAGGCGTGGGAAACGGAGTACAAGGGCTGCCTGGTATCTGTAGAGGGCTGTATGAAACTTCAGCTTGCAAATACAGAAGGATATGTAGATGGGGTATTGTCTGTATGTCTGGGTGAAGTTTTCATAGGTGTATAATGATGTCCTTTATATCAGGGGTATTGAAGAAGAGGAAGAAAATGGGGAAATGAGAGAACTGCACCTTTTCCAGTGTTTGAAAACTATGTATATTTCTAGACAATAAAGGTTTGTTTGTTAAAAAAATAAAACCTAGATAAATTACATCTGCAATTTTTTTCCCCATTAGAAAAGCAGTCCACCTGCTGGTAATCTCAGCACTTTGGGAGGCTGAGGTGGGATGATTGCTTGAGTGTAGGAATTCAAGGCTGTGGTGAGTTATGATGATGCCACTACACTGCAGCCTAGGTGACAGAGCAAGACCCTGTCTCTTAAAAAAAAAAAAAAGTCAATCCAAAGGTCCAAAAATTTTATAGTAATAGCTTTAGGATTCATATGTTTCCCACAAACTTCTATAACTATTTGGGAAATGATTTGGGTAGCTTAAGTAGAAATTCATCTTTTATCTGTAAGAAACATCCCAAAGTATTTAATCAGCATCAATTATATTTCCTTCTTTAATTGCTTTACAAATGCTCCAAAACACAGTGCTCAAGGCCTTCATGAAGATATCTCCACCACGAAGAGAAAACTCCTGGCTTCCTATTTATAGTTTTACATATCCTGTTTTGCTTAGGAGAGTTGCTGATCATCCCTTAGTTTAAGAAAACATATTTCTCTGTTCAATTTAAAAAGTTCAGCAATTTGGTTATATAATTTAGGCAGTACATCTGACAGATTCATGAAATCTTAATATTAGAGAAAAATCTATGACTATTTCATGAAAAGTTCATAGGTCAAATGAAAAAACAGTGAAGAGCCACTTCCGCAAAAGCAGTCTTCAGTAGAATTATTTTTCATATTAGGACCCCTTAGTGCATCATGAAATCAATTTGATGGAATATAGCTAGCATTCTCTACAACATGAAACAGAACAAAATAGAATATATTGGATTAGATTCAATGGAAATATCTGAATGCACTGCATATAGTAAGAAATGGGTTTGTGAAACTTTTGTTTTGGTAATACACATCTGTCTATCCATCCATCTTGAACACACATATACAACTACCCATACATAGTACTGGGTCACAATATAAAATATATTTTTTAGTATGTAGCAATCAAAAATGTTTTAAACTAAAAGACTGCAAGTTTAGTTCCCGTTCCACAAAATCATGCTATCTATGCAGAATGATGTAATAGACTCACACAATTGAGATGAAATCTTTAGAAACTCTGTGAATGAACTGCTTTACTTTTAAAATAACCTCATAATTGGGTTACAATGTAGTACAATAGTGATTTAATACATCAGTGTTTAGATGGAAAACCATGTCAGGGACCAGTTCAGCAACTCTCAGAAGTCTACGAACTGTCTTAACCTTTTCCAATC
>NW_003852427.1:3190915-3200227 GCF_000181295.1 Otolemur garnettii
CGGCCAAAATAAATAAGAACTGGGGAGTATGTGAGTGGTAAAAAATTGAACTGGAAATTAATAGTGCCAATGAAATGAGTGAGCCAAAGCCCAGTGTGGAACCACTTTGCTAAATCCAGAGTGATTTTCTCTCAGATGTCTAATATAATCCCATATATCTCTTTTTGGCACCTTTATTTATTTATTTATTTATTTTTTGAAACAGCGTCTCACTATGTCACTCTGGGTAGAGTGCTGTGGCGTCTCAGCTCACATCAACTTCCAACTCTTGGGCTTAAGTGATTCTCTTGCCTCAGCCTCCCACGTAGCTGGGACTACAGGCATCTACCACAACACCCAGCTATTTTTTGTTGCAATTCTCATTGCTGTTTTAGCTGGCCGGGGCTGGGTTCAAACCTGCTACCCTCAGTATATGAGGCCGGCACCCTACCCATGAACCAGAGGCACCGCCCTACTCTTTTGACACCTTAAGCCTAAATTAAATCTTCTGAGGAAAGCTTTAGCATCAAGGCCATACAATAAACACAAAGGCATCGAGGCCCAGCTTGTGCAGGGACACTTCAGGGTATCATCCCATAATCATCCCACCACAAATCAAGTGCAAGTCCTTGACTGGTAGCATCAGAAAAACCAGAGTAATCTGGAAAAAAGGACAGTCATTCCCAGGGTCTACTTTAGATATACTAAATCAGAATCTCTAGGGATGGAGCCTGGGAATATACATTTTAATAAGTTCCTTAAGAGCTTCTTCCACAAATCCAGGTTTGAAACACACCTCCTGTAGACTACATTCCAGTTTACTCCTTCCATTTTACTTTAAGGAAACTTGGCCTCTTTCCTTCATCTTTCCAATTTTTTCACATCAAAGTCCTTAGAGGCATACTTGACCCTTCCATTAATACCCCATATCCAATCAGAAAATTCTCTCGGCTCGGTCTTCAAAACGTACTTAGAATCCTGCCACTTAATCATTTATTCCACTGTTGCTACCCTAGTCCATTTTAATCCTTTTTTTTTTTATTTTCAACAATTCCTTCCAAATGATCCTACCCCAGTCTAAACCACTGTCATCTATCTTTTGCTACTGCTCTGCTGAAAATCCTCGAAGGTTCCTTATACAAGCCCTTACTTGCCCTATAAGGTCTTTCTTTTCTGATCTCCTCTACTTGTATTCTGCTAGACACACTGACCTTCTTGGCTACTCCCGAGATACACAAATCACATTCTTGCCTTAGATTTGCGTGTTCTGTTCCCTTTGCTGTTCCCTTCCTCCAGATATCAGCACGGTTAACGTAATCTATCTTTAAGTCTATCAGTGTCATTTTCTCAATGAGGCCTATTCTGATCATTCTATTTTAAATTGCAATTTGTATTCCAGAGCTCTCCTACCTGCTCTGTTTTCTTTTTCAAAGCACTTTGCATCTTCAAACTTATTATATTCTTATTATTATGCTTACTGTTAATTTTCATCTCCCAGTGTTAGAATTAGATCCTTAAAGGCAGGCATCACTATGTATTTTACACACTAATATATCATTGCAAGAATCCAGAACAGTGCTTGGCAGATAGCAGGTAATCAATAAAAAATTGGTGCATGAATGGAGAGACAATGAGACTACATAAAAGATTTAGAATTCTCTATCCATTCCAACTAGCCACACACATCTCCAATCCCTAATCAGAAACAGAATCCTTGTATTTCCAGCCCCTTTGATGGCTACTTCTAATTCACCAATATACTTAATATGAGGATGTTTAACAAAAGAATAGTTCAATGAGAACTTCAAATCTATTTTTATATTTAAATCAAAGTAAATGAAAAGTAAAATGATGACCAAATTTATAAATCAATGACTGTAAAAGAAACCTTTCTTGTTGTATAGAGAAATTTTAAACACTGCTTAATATATTAGAGAAAATTGTTTTTAATTAATATGGTAACCTGGTGCTTGGCAGTTAAACACATCTGGAGCAAAAAAGCATTTTCCTGTTTCTTCAGCAATCAAGGCATAGTCCACCTGGCTGAGACCGCTTACAGCTGGCAAAAACAAGTTCCAGAGGCCCTCTGCTTTAGCCATTTCCTGTCAAGGTGATGAACACACCAGAGTGATCATAATTTACCATGACCGAAAGCAATTTATTTCTTAAAACACTGACATTTATGCTTTTTGAAATTTAAAAACACTTACAGAGTTATTTCACTATCCTACATTGTGTAAAACTAAGTGGTTACTAATTCATATGAATCAAGTTTCTTAGCTGTGAAAGAAATACCTTTTCCTCCAAGCTGGCCTGGACTTGGCTGAAAAATTAAATTTGTTACTTGAGAACTTCTTATTGAATCAGAACTACTTTAAAATCCCTCACAATTGAGTATAATTACACAAATACACTACTTTATGCATTTCAATTTCATTCCTGAATTGCTATTAAGGTTTAAAAACATGAAATTTGGATTAATCCGGTCCTGACTTCCCTCTCAATCTGGCAATGGCTAATAATCAGTAGTTTCGATGACATTTTTTTTCCCTTTGAAAAGGTATAAGAGGCTGCCTTCATCACATACCATGTATAGAAAACTAGGTAGCCTAATCTGTAAGTTATAGAGTCTATTTTTAACTTTCTAATGAAAAAGTTATCATGGATGTAACTATCCTTCACAAACATAACAACAGCAAAACTAAGATCTAAGGTCTCAGAAAACACTTGCATATGAGTGTTCCAATGTTCAAGATTTTCTTATTTTTCTTACCTTAAGTTTATCAAGCACTAAAGGTTTTCTCCATTTGTCCACTGAATTTTCATTTTGAACATAAAACTCAATTACTTCCTTAAAATAAGAGAAGAAATAAATTTCCATTACCTAAGTTTAATATAAATTAAATGATGTCATAAACTACTAATATCCAAAGAAAACATTTTTAGGTGAAGAAGCTTTTTTGGCTGTAATTAAATCAATACTAAATCTTTTAAACACAAAAAATTTTTAAAAACTTGCTAATCACAAAATTATGCTGCCTTAGTATTAGATAGTTGATTTCTAAATTCTGTCTTTTTTTTTGCAGCTTTTGGACAGGGCTGGGTATTTGAACTTTGAACTTGCCACCTCTGATATATGGAGCCAGCGCCCTACTCCTTGAGCCACAGGAGCTGCCCTTTTTTTTTTTTTGAGACAGAGCCTCAAGCTATTACTGTGGGTAAAGTGTTGTGGCATCACAGCTCACAGCAACCTCCAACTCCCGGGCTTAAGTGATTCTCTTGTCTCAGCTTCCTAAGGAGCTAGGATTACAGGCGCCCGCCACAATGCCTGGCTATTTTTTGGTTGTAGTTGTCATTGTTGTTTGGTGGGCCCAGGCTGGATTCAAACCCACCAGCTCTAGTGTATGTGGCTGGCACCTTAGCCACTTGAGCCACAGGCGCCACCGATTTCCAAAATCTTATACCAAGAGTTCAATGTTCCACTGCCAGTCATATGTCACAATCAGAGGTATCCAACCTGCAGCCCACCAGCCACATACAGATTATTTGAAGACTGTTTTGCTTATCTGTGGTGTCAAATATCACAAAAAGTATGCACAGACCTTTTTCTTTGCTCATCAGGTTTTGTTAGTGTTTGTGTATTTAATGCATGGCCCAAGACAATGCTTATTCTTCCACTGTACAGCAAAAAAGAGGGGTTGGACACCCCTGTTAGATGGTCACAGAAACCCCTCAAGTAAAAATGCTAGGTAAAATTGGGCCAGGTGAGATGGCTCATTTTTGCCTGTAATCCTAGCAAAAATCATAGGATTACGCCTGTAAACCTATGTCTGGGAGGTGACATAGGTGGATTGCTTGAGATTAGGAGTATTAGTCCAGCCCAAGTAAGAGTTAGAACACATCTCTACTAAAAATAAAAAACATGAGCTGGGTGTCACAGCAGGTGCCTGTAGTCCTAGCTATTTGGGAGGTTGGGGCAAGAGGATCTCTTCAGCCCTAAGAATTATGATGGTGCCATAGCACTCTACCTAAGGGGACAGAATGAGACTTTGTCTCACACACACACATAAAATGCTAGTTTAAATTTATCAATGCACACCTGTACTGGGAGGAAAATAAGGAAATCCTCAGAGGCCAGGAATAAAAACACCTGGCTCTTCAAGGGTGAGCAAAGACTAGAGCCAAGTTTGTCTAGGATAGCAGTTCTCAACCTGTGGGTCTCGACCCCTTTGCAACAATGAAAATACATCCTGCATATCAGATGTTTATCAGATTCATAACAGTAGCAAAATTACAGTTATGAAGTAGCAACGAAAATAATTTTATGGTTTGGGGTCACCACAACATGAGGAACTGTATTAAAGGGTCGTGGCATTAGGAAGGTTGGGAACCACTGGTCTAGGGGATAGAGGCTGATTTCTGTTGGACTAGACCCTAGGATTTAAAGGGCCACAGTAGCAGGGGTCAGGAGTTACAATTAAATAATGCAAACACAGAGAGTGGGAGGATCAGAGATCACTTCCAAAGCTAGGATGCCTGATGGGTAAAACCTAAGTGGAAAAACCCAGAAAAAGTCTGAACCAAACAAACCCCAACCCTCATAGGTAGACCATGGGAACATAGGCCTATACATAGGTCTTAGTTCCAGAATCATTTCTAATCTGAAGCCTGCCTTTACCCATATTTGGAACTGAATTCACAGATCTGTGGAGCCCTACAAGCTCAAGCCAAAATTTAAGTTTACAAAATACCTGGCAATATTGCCTGTAAGTACCTGCCAGAAACAAAAGCAAATTCTCTCTGGAGGAAAGACCTTTAAACAAAAGCCTTAAATAACCCCAGTGATAAAATTTCATTCCAAAGAACATGAAGTTCAGAATGAAAAATTACTTATCACTCAAGGAAACTACCCACCATTAATTAAAATTAGCAAAAACAACGATTCAACAAAACAGAATCATATTTCCTAAAGACAATAACGGTTAGACACAGACTGTAAAATATTTATATTCAATAGTTTTCAAGAATAAAGGAAGAAATTAAAAGCAGGACAAAGAATTACCAAAAGCAACCAGGCAAATTTGAAAAAGAACTGAATGCAACTTGAAATGAAAATCATAGTAATAAAACTTAAATCTCTTGGTAAGGGGCCTCAGTATAGCCTACTTCAATGAGCCTGCGCTTGTGTGCCCTTTACTAGCTCTCTAAGCAATTCTAACTCATTTCAAAACTTGAGAAGTACTGTTCTGTGGATGATTGAAAAGTAGATTAGATATAGCTAAAAAAAAAATATTAAATTTGAAGAATGCTCTGAGAGAAGATATAAGTCTAATTGGAGCCCTAGAAGAAAGGAATGAGGAGAGAGGCAATTTTTGGAAAAATTATTCCAAGAAGTTTTCAAACTGATACAAGACTAACACTAATCTTCAAGTTTAGAAAGCACAGTGAATCCAGAGCACAGTAAAACTGAAGAACAAAGAGGAAAAAAACCTATTAAAATGAGAAAGAGGAGATGAAAAAATATTACCTACAATTAAGCAACTGTCAAGATTTATAGCTGACTTCCTGCAATTTGAAGACTGAAATCATTGGAGTATTATCTTCAATGGCTCAGATAAAATAACTGTCAACTTATAATTATATAGCCGATAAAACTATCCTTCAAGGCCCAGGTGTGGTGGCTCATGCCTGTAATCCTAGCATTTTGGAAGGCCGAGGCAGGTGGATCAGCTGAGCTCAGGAGCTTGAGACCAGCCTGACCAAGAGTGAGACCTGGTCTCTAAAAAAAATAGCCAGGCATTGTGGCAGGCACCTGTAGTCCCTGCTACTTGGGAGGCTGAGACAAAAGAATCACTTGAGCCCAAGGGTTTGAGGTTGCTCTGAGCTATGCTGCTATGGCACTCTACCAGAAGCAAGAAAGTGAGACTGTCACAAAACAAAACAAAACAAGCAAACAAAAACTATCTTTCAAGAATCCGGACAAAATAAAAATGTAATCAATCAATAAATAAAGTCATTACTTCCCCCCTTAAAAGAAAAAAAGAGAAAAACAGAAAGAAATAAAAATAAAAGTAAAATTTACTAGCACATTCTCAATAAAGAAACTTGATCCTAGAAGAAACATCTGAGTTTCAAGAAGGAATAGTAAATAAATAAAATGATAAACATGTGGGTAAATCTAAAGTTGAAAACTAGCCAGATAAAACAATAACAACTGCTAATTTGTATGACTAAAAGAATCATCAGGATAGAATGAAAATATTGGCCTATCATGGCATTCTTCTATATTTTACTATTATAGCATCTCTGTACCTATTATTTTTTATATCCTTAGGCTAGTAGAATTTCTGGATTAAAGCCTATGAACATCATCAAAACTCTTAATACATATTATAAAATCATTTTCTGAAACTGTTCTACCAATGTACACTCATATAAGCAACGTATAAAATGGTCCTTTCGTTGACACACGGCTAGTCTAGAGTACTTCTGTATTTAGTGAAAACTTCTAGATGGAAAAGGTCTGCTCTTTCAAAGGCACCAGGATGAATAGCTCTTGTCATTTCTGCCTGGAAGTCAGTTAAATTGGAAGCTTTCCTGTTTGGCTTTGTTTATTGTTTCTATTCCTCATACTTCCGTGGAAACAGGCAAGACTACTGTGTTTAATAAGAAGCATGCAATAAACTTACCATTTCCTCGCCTCTGACTACCTCTTTATCATACTACAGTTTGGAGAAATTAAATCATGTCAACATTCATATGATTGTTTTAAAACTTGTAGTATTTAATACTTAAGGTTCTAAAGTTTCTCCACTTAGATATTTTCAAAGTTTATGTGTTGCATGGTAGGACTCAGAATTAAATGAAATACCTCCACATGCAGTTCCGGCTACTTGGGAGGCTGAGGCAAGGGGATAGCTTGAGCTCAAGAGTTTGAGGTTGCTGTGAGCTATGATGCCACAGCACTCTACCCAGGGCAACAGAGTGAGATATTGTCTCCAAAATAAATAAGTAAGTAAATAAATAACCTCACTGCAAAAACTCTTTCTTTAGTTATTAAAGTAAGAAACGTATTTTGTGGGTAAAAGACAAAAGCAGAAAATATGCTTGGTATCTGGTCAATCTTCCCAAAATATCACCATCAACATACTACTTATTTATTCACTGGTTGAGATATTAATTTGGAGAATGTTGATTGAGCAACATATATTTTTCACTTTAAATTCAAGTCTAACAGAAAGAAGCAACAGAGCTTTCCCAGTACATTGTGAGACTCAGTAGGAAAGTCTGATTAATGTTACCATTATGTTAAAGGTGTGTTCTTAATATATGTTGCTAGTTCCTGTTTTCCATGCTATTTTTAGGATTCCTTATCCATTTGTAATAGGAAGAATTAACTTTTAATATTTTCATAGATGATGAGTTATACTCTCAGTTTATGATATTCAATCTTTCAAAAGACCATTAGAATATTTTAAATGAAAAAAAAAAAAAGAATATTTTAAATGGAGCTTGTTTTTCTCATTATGGAAAATTTGAAAAATACGTAAAAGCATAAAGAAAAAGTCATCAAGTCTCAGTAGCTAAAGACACATATTGTTAACACGTTCATATACTGTAAGATACAACCTTATTTTCCAGACATGACTATTTTGGTTTCTGTAAACTCAGTTACAGTAATGTTGGATAGAATTTTAGTAGGTTTTCCCTTTTCCATTTTGGAAAAGCTATTCACTTTTCTCCAAAAATCATTCCAAATGTGTACATTCCACAGAGATTAGTGTGGCTCAGAATCATTCTGTAGGAAAAAATTTTTATAGATGTTTATAGATACTGGTATAGAGCAAATCTTTAAAAGAAGAAAAAGCTCATATTATTAAATGTGGATATGTTTCAGATTTGAAAAACCTGCAAAAACAAGTAACTGTGGCTTTCCATACCACACACAACATTGAGAATCTTCTTCTTTTAAAGCTATAAGCTGCTTTTTTTGTTTTACTTATTATAAATCACTTTCTAACTGCAAGAAATATTTTAATGGGCGCATGATTCTAAGTTCAGCAGAGTGTCAACCCAACTTGTGATACTTTTGTCCTGTGCTGTATTTCCCTTGAATGTCTACTCACTTTTTTTTTTTGAGACAGAGTTTCACTATGTTGCCCTCAGTAGAGTGCCATGGTGTCATTGATCTTGCCTCAGCCTCCCAAGTAGCTGCTGGGACGACATGTGCCCGCCACAACACCTGGCTATTTTTTGTTGCAGTTGTTCTTGTTGTTTAGTTGGCCTGGTCTGGGTTTGAACATGCCAGACTTGGTGCATGTGGCTGGCGCTGTAACCACTGTGCTAGGAGTGCCAAGCATATGGCTACTCACATTTATGAATGAAAGGACAAGCCTGCCTGACTCCTCGGCTTTGGTTAATTCTGGCCTCTCCACGAGTGATGGGTTGCTTGCAATCACTAACACACTAGCAAATAGGCCTCATTTCAGGAATCAGCAGGCTGACAGACAAGTTGGCTGATCACCCAAATCCCACACTCAAAAAAAAAATCCCACCCAAAAAAAAACCAGGGGGGAACTATGGAAAATTTGAGGCACTTGCCCTCATGCTGAAGCCCTGACTTCTTTGAAATAGATCATGTCCTTTCTCTAGAGTATTGTTATAGCTTCTGTCTCAGACAAACACCAACTCAAGCAGCCCATGCACAGGTAATTCTTGAATCAAACGTCTTGATATCTCTTTCCCTTCTCGTTCCTGTTCTCCATATCAGTCAATCACTCTGTTATGGGAAGGAAGTTACCATCTGTGCTACAGCGCTACAGCCTTCTGTTATTGCAAAATTCCTTGGGGATGTGGCTTCTTTGCTACAGTTTATTTTTGGGTCTGATTCATTCTACTTTACAAACCTAATTTCCAGTCTCTTTTTAAAACCTTTAGTCCTCTGATGTGCTCCCCTCCTGTTTTCATGCTTTTGCCAATTTATTCCACTTTATAAAAACTTCCTTATTGTTAATTTAAGCAGATTTTATTTGAGGGAAGGGAGAAAATGTTGAATTCAGACCACTATCATGAACAAAAAGTATTGCATTCCCTTTCTAAAGCTCAAAAGCTCAGAGTTTTAAAACTCAGAATTGACAAATACTAATTAAAGCAGAAAATAATCAACGTGATTCCTTAATCACTGGATACATAAGAGAGGTGACTATTTTAGAAAGAATTTCCTTAGTTTATGTAGTATTTTTTAAGAAACTATACCTTGGCTCGGCGCCTGTGGCTCAAGCGGCTAAGGCGCCAGCCACATACACCCAAGGTGGCGGGTTCAAATCCCCAGCC
>NW_003852427.1:3200478-3200904 GCF_000181295.1 Otolemur garnettii
AAGTTAGTCGCAAGCCAGATATTTACTAAAAAATATGATAATTCATATAATTCAAGAAACAACACTAACTGCCCTACAAACACATATCAGCTCTGAACGTCTCTATTGAAAGAATTTTGATCTTCAGTTCCCTATTTAATTCTGCCAGTCTAACTGTAGACTTCTCAGTATCATAGAAAATTAAAATGAGAATTTATTGTATTAAGTGACAGACCTACTCAGAAAAGAGCAGGCAACACAAGACCACTGCACACAGACCACTTCCCTGGTGTCAGGGACGAGTTAGAATAAAGCCCTTAGCATTCTACAGCAGTGCTCTACCTACACATACCCTTCCCTAACCTCCCTTAACACATTTTCCTAAGAAGTTTTTTCTTCAAAGCATTTATCATCTCTCTTTTTTCTTTCTCTTTTCTATCTTTCTCT
>NW_003852427.1:3200985-3207541 GCF_000181295.1 Otolemur garnettii
TACCTGCACCACCCAGAGTGCCAGGATTACAGGCATAAGCCACTATACTCAGGATATCATCTCTTATTTGATGTCTCTCTTGCTAAAGTCTAAGCTTCACAGAAGCATAAGCACTGTCTGTCTGGTTCTCTCTCTTACATTCAGTGGCTCCCCAGGTGTCTAACCCTTTACTAAGTACCCAATAATTATTTCTTAACTGAATGAATGAATGTTCCATGTTGCCTCCGTACCCTCGGTGAAGGAACTGAAACGTCACCTTAAAATAGTAGCTTATGAGGGAGAGGGTGAGAGTACTTGTGAAAAGCTTGAAATGACATGCAGAATTTTCTGGTATGTCCATCTTGTGTAGTCTACAGTCTTATTCAATTCTCAAAGGGGACTTTGTTTATTTAAAAAGCTGAGTGAGGCTCGGCGCCTGTGGCTCAAGCGGCTAAGGCGCCAGCCACATACACCTAAGGTGGCGGGTTCGAATCCCCAGCCCGGGCCTGCCAAACAACAATGATGGCTGCAACCAAAAAATGGCCAGGCGTTGTGGCGGGCGCCTGTAGTTCCAGCTACTTGGGAGGCTGAGGCAGGAGACTCGCTTGAGCCCAGGAGTTGGAGGTTGCTGTGAGCATGATGCCATGGCACTCTACCCAGGGGGATAGCTTGAGGCTCCGTCTCAAAAAATAAATAAATAAATAAATAAATAAATAAAAAGCTGAGTGAACGCCCTAGGAAAAGACCCGTAAAATCGTCTTCATCAACTACTCCCAGCAACTTCATAAACTGCTAATTCCCTTTGGCTTTATTTTATTTTACAGACTTAGTTGTGCATTCCCTTGGCACATTTTAGAAACTTGCAATTGTTCAGGCTCAGACTCTATGGCTCAGTGCTAATGTGAGAAGAAGAATCTGGGTAAGGATTGACTGCAAAGAAAATAACCCCATGGCTCTCCTGCAAGCAGAAATAACAGAGGTAGTCATCAATAGTCCGTTAGCACGAATGTATTCTGTTTGTTTATACAATACTCACCTTTTCAGCTGGAAGGATGTGTTGTTTCATGAAATTTTTCACCCTAGTCAGAACTTCCTGGCCTCTCCTTGTCTGTACAAACAATTGTCTGGTATTATCAATCTGCAGTAATGCAGTATTGAAAGTTCTTTATAAAAAAAAGAGGAAAAATGGTTACAAAGATATCCATAAATATTACTTCATATTTCCGAACATAATGTGATGTCTCCTCAGCTCCACAAAAATATCCCTCAGGAGGAGACGCCATATTTTGGAATTATTTTTCAAGTCTTTCATATTATGGGCTGAATGCCCATAAAATAAATTTCTTTACTAGGGAAATATGCATAATCCTGGAATCACCTCAGGCAATGCTAGTTGGAATTTCTAAAAGAGGAAGCAAAGAAATTTACTCATTTACAACTTTACTCATTTTCTTTTATATGCCTCAAAAATGTAACCGTTGAATGTCATTATAGAGAATGTCATTATGAAGCATGAGAGCTGGTTGTTATGTCGTAGAGATCACAAATATCTAGCTATAAGAAAACAACAGTCTCAGCATTATGCCCTGGGTTCTTTTGGCTTAGGCAGAATTTCTGGAACAGCATCACATGTGCTCAGTAAGTAATAGCAACATGCCCCTGGGAAAGTGTGATAGATGCCTCAGAAAGTGCTCCAGTGAGGACTCTGGCAAACTGTGTTAGATGCCTTAAAAAGTGTTCCAAGGATGTAGACCTGAATTTCAAAGATGCTTATGAAATGTCTGAATAAAATTTCATGAAATGTGATAGTAGAAGAGAATAATAAATTCTAAAGGAATAAATCAGCTTATATAGTACACAATTTTGAGTAGGTATATGTGACTTAAATATTAGAAGGAAAAATTTGAGAATTTTATTTATACCTTTGAAAGTTTACATATCCGAGGGACAAAAAATACTTTTAGTCACAAATATGTGGATTTTCTTTATATTTGAGGTCAATTTGTGTTTATGCATATAAAAGATTTACCAAAAAAACAAAAAAACAAAAAACTATCTTGATTGGCAGCAGCAATCCTGGTGTAAGGAATGGAAATAATTCCTATTTCCCCCAAAGTTTATAACCTTCACATACCTAACTAAAGCTCTAATTTCAGTTAGCCAAGGAATGTTTTCCTCACCTTTTTGAGAGTTGTAATCCAGTTTCTGCCAGAGGTTGTACCATACTGGCAAATAGAAAGCTATCCTTGGATGAATTATTTCCCAGAAGATATCTACTATATACTCCCTATAAGAAAATTAACATAAAGCATTAAAATTGATGGAAAACTGTTCTTCAACTATTCCATGAATCTTTTCCCAGTTTCCCAGTTATGCAGGACCATAAACTCACAGAGTATGAAGATGTAAATCAGACTATCAATACTATTAATTTACATGCAGCGGTAATTATACTCTTCAAAATTAAATGATCTCATTCTCACATCATCTAGTTAACTTACTCTCATCCTAGCAGAACTGTAACTTATAATCAAACCAAACTTAAAAACAATCTCAGTAGTTACCAAAGATGCCAAATCTGCAAATTATATCATCTCTAAAGATGGCTGCTCTCTCTTCATAGTGGGAGAAAATCTAAAGAGACCAAATAACATCAAAAACCAAAGAGAAAACTATGAGACAACCTCTAAGGATATATTTATCTACTTTTTTTTTTTGGCTCTTAATTTATGTGAAACCATGTCTTTTTTAACAATGTTGTTTGGACACTAATCAGTGTTTCTTTCATAATTTGCCATTTCCACACTTCCAATGTAAACTCTCTCCTCTTCCCCAAACACAAACAACTGAATTCTATTCCTATATCTTCCTTATATAATCATTTTAGCAAAAAAAAAAATACTGTAAAATTTCCAATTTAATATTTCTGGTGAGAACAGAATATTTATGATCATCTTTAAGGGAACTCCATGTACAATGTGATATACAGATAGTTTATAATATACGTTTTAATTTCAATCATAACCTTTCTCAGACTTTTATTTGAAAAGAAAAGCCATAAGTTCAAAGCCTATTTGGTATCTGATTTGTGGAAACTGACAGATACAGAGACGCACTCATTTTGAGAAACCCAATTTTATTGAACATGATCAACTCTTAGAATATAGGATGAAATGTAACACTAATACTTCCTAGTTGTTCATGGATAGCATGAACTCTGAGGACAGGGAAAAATAATTATAATTTTCCTTAATATTCCTTTTCCCATTATTTTTGTTTCTAAAATCTCTTATTTACCTGTTCTTTCCCTAAAACCTCTTGTCACTGATAAAGCACCTTAATTTCTTAAGCCTCCAAGATTCAAAGTGCTTGAAAACTGGATTAGTATAAAGACAGTGGCATTTGTTTAGATTAAAATGTAATTAGAAAATCAATAAATTTATACCCAATTCCCTCTCAAAATTCATCACATAAATATGACTGGCTATTAGAAAATGAAAAATTTTACTCCTCTACCTATGCAAAAATGTATTAGAAGGATATATTATACTAGGTACTATTCCCGCCTCTAAGAAATACAAAGATAATTCTCCCCTCCTTGTCAGCCCTCGTTAACACATGGTTTTATAGTTTTAAGCAGAGATCAAAAGATTTAGTTTTTTCTTACATCAGATAATTAGGAAATGACTAATCCTCACATGCTTTCCTCTTTTTGTGATTGTATCTTTCTCCCTCCTTCCATCTTGTAAGTTCATCATAAAAAAAGGGATAACTCATTCTGTTACTTAAATTTTTCTTGTCAAATTCTTATTCTTTGAATGCTGGATTTATATTTTATTCATGTCTGATACTTGTCATTATGAAAAGCAAAATAGTCTAAGAATGAAAAATGTACAAACCCTAAATACCAGAAAACATTGTCAATGTACATTAGTAAATAATGTCAACTCTAAAGATTGCTGCCCTCTCTTAATCTCAGGTTTTTGTTTTTATTTTCAGATAGAGTCTTTTTTTTTTTTTTTAATTGGTGGTTATCAGACAGAGCCTCACTTGTCACCCTTGGTAGAGTGCTGTGGCGTCACAGCTCACAGCAACCTCAAACTCCTGGGCTCAAGTGATTCTCTTGCCTCAGCCTCCCAAGTAGCTGGGACATTAGGCACCTGCCACAATGCCTGGCTTATTTTTTTGTTGCAGTTGTTGCTGTTTAGCAGGCCCAGGCTGGGTTCAAACCCGCCAGCCTTGGTGTATGTGGCCGATGCCCTACCCATTAAGCTACGTGTGCTGCCCTTAATCCCACTTTCAAACACATGTTTTAAACAATTACCTGTGCTATTCCAGCCAATTTAAAATATGAAAGAGCAAGAAAGAAATTCCAGTTAGGAAGAACAGAATTAATCCCCCTACAGCGGCAATATATTGAAATCAGTTCTTCCATCGATGGTATACCTATAAAAACAACATATGATATCATTATAGTGAATATTTTTAAATGTCATAATATAGCATATATATGTAAAACAGAATGTAATAACCACTAATCTATGCAACAAAACATGTTCTAAATCTTAATTCACAAAATAACATACAAAGGATTACATTTTGGCATACATTACTAAAAGTAGGCATCTATGTTCAGAAAAATTAATAAAAACAAAATTAATTAGAAATATTTTCAAGAAACAAAAACCATTACCTAAAATTACAAGATCATTAACAATTGTAAGATTATATTTTTTATTTATGAATATAAAAAAGACAATTTTATATTTACAGCAATTTAGACATTATATTTTTGTACCTGTGTTTTCTCGAATATAGGAAGCTTGATTTATCATTGGAACTGTCCTTGGCCAAAAGTAGAACATGGAAAGATGAGCTAGGTCTGACAAAGGATGACCAATAGTTGAAAGCTCCCAATCTAGTACTGCTACAACTCGAGACTGTAATTAAAAATAAAGAGGTCTTTAACATGTTAAAATTCAAAACAACTATAATAAAATAAATGAATGAACAATAATACACTCATTTCCCATCAAAAGTCAATCTTAGGTTATAATTTGCAATCTTTATCCACAGTGGCACATTTCATTTATGAAATACTAATTAGTCAAGTCCTCTGGTTCCAACACTGGTCATCAATCCTTTTGTTCTCTTTTTTTTTTTTTTTTTTTTTTTTTTTTGAGACAGAGCCTCAAGCTGTCCGCCTGGGTAGAGTGCTGTGGCATTACAGCTCACAGCAACCTCCAACTCCTGGGCTCAAGCGAGTCTCCTGCCTCCACCTCCCAAGTAGCTGGGACCACAGGTGCCCACCACAACGCCCGGCTATTTTTTGGTTGCAGCCGTCATTGTTGTTTTGGCGGGTCCGGGCTGGGGATTCGAACCCGCCACCTTAGGTGTAGGTGGCTGGCGCCTTAGCCGGTTGAGCCACAGGCGCCGAGCCAATCCTTTTGTTCTTTACTTTACACAGCCTTAGTATCTCTATTAATGAGCAGAGGCAAAAGCAGTTAAAACTTTTCAACTGGGTGTAACCATGGTAAAGAAGAAATTCTTTTTTTTTTTTTTTTTCTGGGCCAGGGTTGGAACCCTCTGGTATATGGGGCCAGTGCCCTACTCCTTTGAGCCACAGGTGCCGCCCTAAGAAATTCTTATAATAATTACTTGTATTTCAATAATACTTGTTATATCATGTATAATTAAGCATTTGCTTTAGGGATAAATCTAACTACATAACAAATATACTATTTCATTGATAGTGCTTTTTAAAGTAAGTTGTTTCATGCTATAGATAAAAAAATTGTTAGAAAGACACCGTTTGCTTTATGAACACAAAATCCACCATTATACATCAACATCATAAGACACTATTATATAATTTGAAACCAATAAGACAGAGAGCTTTGCTCCTCCTGCTTTGTAACAACATGTATCAAGGGAATAATATATCTCTTTATGTTAAGAACACAGGACATTAAACTATAAATACAAAGAAAAAAGAGATTTGAAGAATACATATAATATGGTCCTATTTTTGTTTAAAGAAAAAGGTTATAAAGGAACATTCAGAGTAGGGAGGATATGTACCAAACTGACAGCAATACTGTGGTTACTTCAAAGGACTGAGGGATGAGGTGCAGGGAGGAATTGCCACTGAAGGGCTCTGTACAGAGGGGTGACGTGATTATCTGTATTTCTTTTTGAGTCACGTTAGCTGCTATGTATTGAATAGCCTGTAGGGGAGCCAGTGAGGAGGCTGCAGCAGTAATCTAGGCAAGTTATTCAAGCCACATAAAACTGTACAGCCCATTTGAGCAACGGAAGTTACTGAGTTTCATGTCTCCATATTACTTTCTGTGTGCTTACACTCCCTCATTCCTCTGGAAAATTTACACACATTATTATAGCTTTGTGAGGGAAATGTGAGCTTTGCAATCAGGCAGACCTATATTAAAATCCTAGCTCTACCATTTAGTGACTTTGTAATTGAACAAGTTAGTTAACCTGACCGATCCTCAATTTTCTCAGCCATAACATAAAATATTAACTCTCTTTTTTTTTTTTTGAGACAGAGCCTCAAGCT
>NW_003852427.1:3208445-3226423 GCF_000181295.1 Otolemur garnettii
AGGCGCCGAGCCGTTTATTTATTTATTTTTTTTTTAATGAAATTTAGGAAACTTCTCTGAAATTGTTTCAAGATATCCGAAACTTTTATTTCTTGGGTAATTACACAAAGCTATAAAACAATGGCCAGTGAGAAAAATTAATGGTTCATCAAATTGTATCAATTAGTATAAGTTAATTAGCAAAAGTTTATTAGAATTATGTTTGTACCTATTTATGCTCAGAGCTATAAAAAGTTCAATATAACTCCGAGTGGTTGAGATCAACATTTACCAGTTCACTTTACTACTGCTAAAGAACTCTCTCTCTCCTTTCTTTCTTTTTCTTTTCTTTCTTTCTTTCTTTCTTTTTTTTTTTTTTTTTGAGACAGGGTCTAGGTCTGTTGCCCAGGCTAGAGAGCAGGCGTCATCATAGTTCACTACAACATCAAATGCCTGGGATCAAGCAATTCTTCTGCCTCAATTTCCTGAGTAGCTGGGACTATAGGTGTGTGCCACCACACTGGCTAATTTTCTATTTTTTTTTAGAGACAGGGTCTTACTATGTTACTCAGGCTGGTCTCAAACTCCTGACCTCAAGGAATCTCTCTACCATGTCCTCCCAAAGTCCTAGCATTATAGGTGTGAGCTATCTCGCCCAGCTAAAGAACTTATTAGTATAATAATTTCTCATAGTTTTTCTGAAACCTCAGCCCAACTGAAAGCCTTTAGTTTTGTTGATTATCTTCTACAGAGGTTTATTTTTCCTTGTATGCTTTTTACACTACTAATTCTATTAATATGTACATGTATTACCTTTCAAAATAAAAGAAACACATGCAATCCAACAGGGCAAATAGCAGACAAAGTAAGCAGGGAAAAAATAATATAATTTAGAATTTTTAATAAAACAATAAAGCTAGGAATAAGGTTATTACATAAAATTTTTCCTTTTTATTTTTTCTTCTTTTTTATTCATTTTATATTTTATTTACTTTTATTATTTTATGTACTTATTTACAAACCCTTGCATTGAGAGCTTTCAAAAGACAGGGAGAGTTGTTCTACTATGCAGAAACTCCAACTTAGAAGCAGGTGGTCTAGGAATAGTTCAATGCCAGGTTTCCCACCAAACAGCTTTTCGTGGCTGGGGAGTGGGAGGCCTGTGCCTTTCCATCCATACCCATTTTCTAAGACAAGGGGTGCTCCACACCAGATATGACATGACACTGAATGTCACAGATCATGTGTAATTGTCAGTGTGGGTAGCAAAATTTGCTCTGAGTGTTCTAGCAGAGAAAATAAAGTGTGAACCGTGATTAATCACAGTCTTTACAGTGTATGTAGATTAAAAACAAACTAGTTGCTTAAGAGGAAATCCTTTCTTGGTAGTGAGGCTAGGAAAAATATCCCCTATCAGTCTGCGTGAAGGGACATAATGTAGAGGGCTGAAATGTCTTCAACAATATCAAGAGAACTTCAGGGAACATGTAGTATCTAGAACGTAGCCTGTGCTGGAAAGTGACTGAAAGGACAGACATGAATCAAGCAGAAGGCAAGACCGTACGCTGAGAGCGGGAGTCTAGCTGGGACAAGAAACTCGAGAGTTTGAGAAGAATGGAAAAGATTTGAAAAAGTCATTTTAAAAAAAGTCACAGGTTTTACTAAGAGATGAAGTTATGGCCTAGATAAAATGATGCAACATAAATATTACCCAGGCCCAGTTAACCTGATTTCGTGACTTTACTCTGTAGCAAAATATGGAGCAAATTTAGGGCTAAAAATTATATAAAGTCAAGGAGTGAGAAGATTATGGAATAAGTAACCTAAGGTCAGGAAACTCTAAAGTTATACTGACATACATCCACAGTCAAAAATTATTAGTTAAACTGATAACTAAAGAAGATAGTTTTTGAAATGACAGATCATGACCACGCGGCTGTGCAGGATAAAAAGTCAAATGACGTCATGAAGGGCTCATGGATTCTAAAGTAAGAACAATCAATTTACATCATTGCAGAGGAGGCATAAAGAAAAAAAAAATGAATTTCTAGACCACTAAGTTGATCTATTCCAGTGGATGTTTCTAATTGAATATATTAATTTTTCTTTTCTTTTTTTTTATTTGCAGGTTTTGGCTGGGGCTGGGTTTGAACCCACCACCTCCGGCATAGGGGCCTGGGGCCCTACCCTTTTGAGCCATAGGCACCACCTGAATATATTCATTTTTCAAGTTGAAATGACAGGTTTTTCCATTAAACTCAAAAATCTTAAACATTTCTTTACCAGTAAGATTTATATTTGGAAAATCAACAATTTCCATGAAAACTGGAATTCCTTTAAACATTGCAGTAAACATGTTATGTTACTGAAATACTCAAACGTGCTTCGAATACTTTACAAATAAGTAACTGGAAAAAAACAAGAGATTGTGAGGCTAAGTAAGGTGCTTTTGTTAAAAAAACGGTATTTTAAGTAACTTAGCTTACTCTACACATTCCTAGGTTTGTCATTTAAGTTTGTTTTGTATTATTTCTTGTGTTTTCTGATAAAAATAAAACCTGCTGTTTTAAAAACCAAAAACCAAAAAACCTTCAAACCTTAACATTACAGAATGTTTGTACAGTTATGTCTCCTGTAATTGCATTCCCTATAACCAGTTTTTTTAGTACAGATTATAAAAGATTTACTTATACCTTAATATTTTTTTCTGAAGAATAGAGTTTGACAGGCAGTCTTAGAAAAACAGAATAGAAAAACAGAGCAAAAAAGAATGGAAAAGAGAGGATAATAAAATAAGTCGAGCTATGTTCCAACTATCAGCTAATGAAGTAGTCTTTAATGACTTTATTTTACATGCCCAGCGACTCTGAAATTTGTTTTTTTTTCTTCAATTCAGAAGGTATGCAGGTTTCCTGGCTTTGATAGATACTACAGTTGTGTAAGATTGATTGTGTGGAATCTGGATAATGGATACACGGAACTTCTCTTTATTATACTATATGTACAACTTCTTCTAAGTCTATAATTGTTTCAAAAGAAAAAGTTAGGCCAGGCAAGGTGGCTCGCACCTGTAATCCTATGGGAACCTGAGACTAGAGATCACTTAAACCTAGGTAGGAGTTTGAGACAAGCCTGGCTAACATAGTGAGATCCTGTTTCTACCAAAAATTTAAAAAATGAGCCAGGCATGGTGGTGTGTGCCTGTAGTCTCAGCTACTCAGGAGGCTTAGGCAGGAGGGTTGTTTGAGCCCAGGAGCTGGAAGCTGCAGTGAGCTATGATGGTGTTGCTGCACTCTAGCTTGGGAAAAAAAGAAACAGGAAAAACAAAAACAAAATATTAAAATAAAAACTGAGGTACAGAGAGAGGTTAAAAAACTTGCTTCAAGGTCGTACTGCTAGGGAATGAAAATTTAGCATAAATGTTTGGCGGGCCCAGGCTGGATTTGAACCCGCCAGCGCAGGTGTATGTGGCTGGCGCCTTAGCCGCTTGAGCCACAGGCACCGAGCCAATGACTTCCTTTTCTAAAAACTTCTTCTCCCAAACCATTGAATGTCTTGCTTTTCTGAAGGAAAATTATACCTGTTTGATAATTTTAATCTTATGAGAAATATTTTTTAAATATGATATTAAATATAACAGAAAAATAATTTTGTACTTATTGGAGTTTATGATTACGTTTAGCATATTAAGACTAATCCTACAAATTAAACATTTCACTAAGCAACACATAATTCATTAGGATATCTGGGTCTGGAATTTTTCTTATTTTTTTAAGAATTGAAAAGTACGGCTCGGGGCCTATAGCTCAACCGGCTAAGGCGCCAGCCACGTACACCTAAGGTGGCAGGTTCGAATCCCCAGCCCGGACCCGCCAAACAACAATGACGGCTGCAACCAAAAAATAGCCGGGCGTTGTGGTGGGCGCCTGTCATCCCAGCTACTTGGGAGGCAGAGGCAAGAGACTCACTTGAGCCCAGGAGTTGGAGGTTGTTGTGAGCTGTAATGCTATGGCACTCTACCCAGGGGGACAGCTTGAGGCTCTGTCTCAAAAAAAAAAAAAAAAAAAAAAAAAAAAAAGAATTGAAAAGTACCAGTTATAAAAGATATAAAGAAATATGACTGATTCAAAGGCAGGCTCCTAAGATATCAATGAATCAAGTGAAATATATAATACAGGCCAAATCCTGCTATGTTTTAAGATACATGCTTTTATAATTTTTCCAGGTTACAAATGAGCATTATTCAACTTTCTAATATAAAGGTCAATAATTAACAAAGTTAGAATTCAGAATTCATCAGTACCATTAAAAAAGTTACACATACATGCCCACCCATATATAATTACATGTATAATTGACTTTTCCATTAAAAATTTTCTGTCTTGCTGGTAAATGTACTCAAATGTCTTTCTGTTATTTTTGGACTTTTAATTGATTTATACTACTTTGAATTTTGACAACAATGTAATTTATAATGATATTTCCCTCCATCCTTTTCCTATAGAGAAAGAACATAAAACCCAGAAACTTAGCACTTAAATTTAGAGCTGCTCTTCTTGTCCTAAAATATCTTAGCGTTCTGAGAAAACTGATGAATGTGGAAAATCCTCCTCTGAGAAGTGGGATTTGGGGAACTGGAAATCTCCTAATTTATGCAGGAATACTAAGTGCCAAGTGGCTTGCCAAAGACATAGAGTTAATGAGAGAACTGAAGAAGTTTCCTCCTTCCTACTATACTGTAATGTGAGGCCTCATTCTCTGGGCACAGTGGAAAGTTAGAATTCTTTCTGAAGAGTACACTGTGTACATTTACACAGAGCAAGGTGACATTCATCTAATGTGATTCTTTTGAAGTCTCAAAGAGGCTTTTGGAATTCTGTCTTCTCTGAGTTTATGTTAATAATAAATTAAAAATTCTTCATCATATAGGATAAGAAAAAACAAAAAATGTAAATGAACCAGAAGAAAGCATAAGAACATTTATAAGCTAAGTATTTTAAGTAGATAAAAAATTTCTTTGAAGAAAACAGCAATATGCAAGTATAACTAGACTTAAAGGTAGGTAGTTACCCATACTTGAAAATTTACAGGACTTGTTTCTGAAAGTTTTTTTTTTTGAGATGGAGTCTGACGCTGTTGCCCATGCTAGAATACCATGGAGTCAGCCTAGCTCATAGCAACCTCAAACTCCTGGGTTTGAGCAACCTTCCTACCTCAGACTCCTGAGTAGTTGGGACTATAGGCATCCACCCCAATGCCCAGCAATTTTTCTATTTTTAGTAGAAACACTCTTGCTCAGGCTGGTCTCAAACTCATGAGCTCAAGGGATCTTCCCTTCTTGGCCTCCCAAAGGGCTAGGATTATAGGCAAAGTTTTGAGTGGTGAAGACTGTTCTGAGCTATAGGGAAGGAAGGGAGATGGGTTGGGTTCATTCAATGCTCTGGGAGGAATATCTACTTAGTACTTGTATCTCAGATCAGATCTACTTAAATTCTTGTAAACATGGCTTATAGTACCTCTTTTGGGTGGAAAACTATATTATCTAGTTTGAAATCTCCATGAATCAAACTTTCTTCATTGTCCTTATCTGGCAAGTTTTTCATTAACCACTCAGATAGCTGTTCCATGGCAGGGATGTCCTGATGAGCTGCAGCTTGATACTGCTTTGTCCAGGTGGATATCTAAAGATATTTAAATAAGAAAAATGGTAGAGCTAAATTGAAATAAATGTTAAGATCCAGTAATTCTAAAATCAAAACAAACCTAAATTATATCAAATCACGTTTTACTACTAAATGCTGAAGATCACTGACAAGGGATACTCGAGTCAGCCTAAAACAGTAATACACGTACCAGCCTAAAAATGTAAACATCTAAGTGGCTCTTCCATCTAGTTCATTTTACTTACCTAGCTTTTTATCAGGAAAAAAAAAATACTGGCTTAGGCATCAAGAGAGGTGGTTGCTTTATTCAGCAACTATTTTGTGGAAGACAAAAATGCACACAAAGACACATACACACATACATATACACAAATAGGCACAGACAATTTCTGGAAAAAGTCACAAGAAAAAAGTGAGCCCTAAAAAAGGGAATATGGGATCTGGAAAAAGAAAAAAGAGTTTTACTTTTTATTTTAATACCTTTTCTTATTATCCATAGAATTTTCTTAATATAATATAGGTATAAGTAATGCAAAGATTTTTTTTTTGTTCTTAGAATTGAATGCAAACAAATCAACCTACTCTCAAAGTCCTCCAACAATATTATTTATCTCTTTGTATCTCGCTCCATTTCCCAAGGTATCTTTGCTCAATTTGGTGCAAAAGAGCAAATATCTCGATTTTTGGAATCATACCAACTTCGGTTTAAATTGTGTCCCAGCCACTTGTGTATTACTGGATCTATGTAAGCCTCATCTGCAGAATGAGAGTAATAATACCTACGTCTTAGGGTTGTTGCAAAGATTAAAAAAGAAGGTCCACAATTCCTTGGGTGTGGGCCCTGGCATATTATAAGTATTCTCAAAACCTTAGTTTCCTTGTTTTTCTTCAATTCCTGCAAAATGACAAGTTTACAAAGGGAAACAGCCCGATACATATCTAGTTTTGCTTTTCTTGGATTTGAAATGCTCACCATCTCTTCCTGACCATTTGAAATTTTATCTGTCCTTAAATACTCTTTACAAGATATTTCTCCCAGGAAGCTTTCCCCAAATAAGCAAGGCATGCCAATTTCCACTCTCTGAATGCCACAGATCTTACAATGAGCACCAAAAAAATTTTCTACTAGATTTTATACTATGTTGTACCATATTCAAGTTTTTATATATGAGATTCATATATAGGTCTCTCAAAAATGACCACAAATTTCTGTGGGGGAAGAACCCATTTTCATTTTCTTGATAGTTAATGCAGTATTCAGCAGGCATTAATACGCAGTCAAGCTTAATCATGTCTGCTAGCCCAATTTAGAAAGGAAAATTGTACAGAAAAATAAGTGAAGGTTCGGGAACAGAAGATTTTGCTGTACAACACCTGATTTAAAAATAGAAACATTTTTAATGCTAACTACAAATCAATATGAAGGATAAAGTCAAAAGTCATAGCTAAATTTCAGAAACTATACAATCAAGATTTTTATTTTGACTAATAGTGTCTATTTTTCCAAGAACTCGAAAAAAATGTAGCTCTTTATGTGGATACGTTACCTGTCTTTTGCAGTACCCAGCTCCTATACCATATGCTTTCAGCTGTAATGACTGTATATTCAAGGAATGTAACTGGGCCAAGGTTTCTACCATGGCCACATATATGGCCGAACGTTCTGGTGGGCTAACTCCAGGAATTGTGAAATCACGAAATATTCGACCCTAGGGAAGTTATTAAAATAGACAATTTAAATGTTTTGCAACCAAAACTTATACTTTGTAAAATATGCTAGAAAAACATTCATTTCTGAAACATGGTTGATATTAGAACGTGCATGCCAGAAGGAAAATATAAGGATATGTCACAATGAACTTAAAAGCCAAAACTACTCTCAAACTATATTTTACAAAAAACAATTTAAAAAACAATTGAAATTGATTGTTCTTAATGGCTTGATCATTTTACTTGGAGCTGGTTTTCCCTGTTGCCTATGGTTATTGGTTGTTGCCAATACTTTGCTGCCACCTATAGGAAAATTTAAGAATAAGTCAATATGCACCCATTACTAAATTTTTTTTTTTTTTTTTAGACAGAGCCTCAGGCTATCCCCCTGGGTAGAGTGCCATGGCATCACAGCTCACAGCAACCTCCAACTTCTGGGCTCAAGCAAGTCTCCTGCCTCAGCCTCCCATGTAGCTGGGACTACAGGTGCCCGCCACAACGTCCGGCCGTTTTTTGGTTGCAGCCATCATTGTTGTTTGGTGGGCCCGGGCTGGGGATTCAAACCCGCCACCTTAGGTGTATGTGGCTGGCGCCTTAGCTGCTTGAGCCACAGGCGCCGAGCCACCCATTACTAAATTTGTTCCTGATCTATTTCCTCCCTCCCTCATTATGTGCTCAAATTAAAACAAACCTTGTAGCCTTTGCAAAGCAAACTAATTACCTAAAATATAGAATACTATACTACATAATTAGTTAATATTACAATAAAACTTGATCTAATAAAGCATCATAACTAACTTCCTAATTAAAAATAAAAGCAACAACAGAATAAGATTGTTAACTTACTTGCACATGTTCCATTACATAAAACTCCGTTCCGATGACAGAAGCATCACTGCAGTACAGTATAGGCTTGGGAACAGGAAATCCAATAGAGAACAAAGCTTTCTGAACTTTAAATTCTCTATCAATCTAAACAGGATAATGGACTATTAAAAATCAGAGACACAAATGTAATAACTATTTGTGAGCTAACCTTAAGGCTAGAAACCAATTGTAAAACAGTGTCAACCAAAAACTCAAGAGCATATATTAATAATTTCCTTAACATTAGTCTTAGTATAATCATCATAATTATAAATTAGACCAGCACTAAAAAATGACAGTTTAGTTAGGATAGATAGATAGGTACCTGCATGAGGCTTAATTTTTGCTCTCATAATATAAAGACAATAATTTCTTACTGTAATATGTCACAGATTTTTTTATTTTTGAGACAGTCTCCCTCTGCTGGCCAGAGTGCAGTAGTGTGATAGTAGCTCACTGCAGCCTCGAACTCCGGGGCTCAAGTGATTCTCCTGCCTCTGCCTTCCATCCAAGTAGCTAGTACTACTGGCATATGCCACCTTATGTGGCTATTTTATTTTATTTTATTTTTATAGAGATAGGGGGGTCTCACTGTTTCCCAAACTGGTCTTAAACTCTTGGGTTCAAGTGAACCTTCTGACTTGACCTTCCAGAATGCTTGGATTACAGGCATGAGCCACCATGCCCCGCCAAATATTTCACAGATTTTATTATAAAATATCCCTTTCTCTGTTGTTCTCAGCAGTTCCCTGCTCACTGACTTGTTCTCCTTTCATGTCTCCCAAGGAGGCTCAGGTAAGCCTCTGTGTTAGCACACTACCACAGTCAGCTATAGGGGGTTGGCGCAGGTGGATGGGCAGTGGTGGGAAGGGAAAAGTATCCGCCCCTAGTGGAGATCAAAGGAAGCTCCTTTTTCCAAGAGACTTGTGGGGATCCTTCTTGGTAACTGGAGCTAGTATGGAACTCAAGATAATTACTGGGAAAGTAGGCCATTAGGGGCAAAGTGGTGCTGAAGCAGGAGCCCAGATAAGATAATGGGAAGAAAATGACCTTCTTAATCAGCACAGAGGTATGGGCCTATCACTTAGGACCCAAGGGCACAGGTTGCAGCAGGGCTGTGATGAAGACTAAGTAAGGATGATTCATTGGCATGTACAGTCACCTGGCCCCAGACTCGGGCAAGGGTGACTGACCATTCCAAGGAGGGGAAACCACACAGCTCATTTAGACATGAGGATTCAGAAAAGCAGCTGTTGCAGAAATAACTGGAGCAGGGAATTAACTAAACCCACATCTAAGCAGCACCTTCGTGTCAGGAAATGCATGTGGGGCAGTCAAGGGGAGAGGACAAAAGGGTTAGGGAGGCAAAAAGTGGATGGCACAGTGGGAGCATTGCTTTTTTCAATGTAGAAACGGGAAAAATGAAGAAAGTCGAAACAAAGTCCTCCAGATCCTGGGAGTACTGGGGCTGAGAGCATTATGCTCTGTTCTGATGTGTTCTGGTAGGCTCTCCCCTTCCCACCACTGCCTGTCTACCTACCCCAGCTCCCTATAGCTGACTGTGGTAGAGTGTGAACACGGCGGCTTACCTGGGCCTCCTTGGGAGATATGAAAGAAGAGAGCCAAGGAATGCTGTTTACAGGGATATCGGTGGGGATTAAGCCATGTTAACATTTAATAAAATATACCCAACTTTTTTTCTGTTAAGCATCCAAGTTTCTCCATGTCTCTTGGAACATGGTGGGACCAAGAAAGGCAGAGTCTATATTTTCTACCACTGTAATATTAAGATCACCCCATAATGGTCCTTTTCCTGTGACCTGAGCCTGGAAGCACCTGTCACTCATGATTACAGTAATACTCTAAATATTCATGGTGCTTGTAATGTTCTCCAGGACTTTGATTCCTGTCCTCTCCTGTCCTATAAAAATCTATAGATAATAACTGTTTTCTGAACACAGAAAAAGTTTTTAACAAAAAAAAGAAAAAAAATATTTTTGAGACAAAGTTTCACCCAATTGCCCTGGGTAGATTGCTGTGGTGTCATAGCTCACAGCAACCTCAAACTCTTGGGTTGAAGTGACTGTTTGCCTCAGCCTCCCGAGTAGCTGGCTCCACCCTTCATTAGGACTACAGACTCCTGCCACCTGTCTCAACCTCCCAGAGTACTAGGATTACAGATGTGAGCCACCACGCCTGGCCTAACAAAAATCTTTTATAAATTCTTATCTTTTATAAGTCTAGTGTTTAGAGACTATTATAAAATGCTTATTCAAATCTTTCTTTTTTATCATCAAAAGATTAAAAGATTGTCATAGGAAATATATTAAAATAATTTACCAAGTCGATAGTTATTGGATAATAATTTAAATACACGATAATAAATGACATTTATAAGTAAGTAAAACTGAAAATACTCATTCACCGATTGTACTTCTAGCTAAGTATATAGGAGGAAACCAAATTCACATGAGGACTTGTGTTGTTCAAGATAAATAGACTAGGCTCCGCGCCTGTGGCTCAAGTGGCTAAGGTGCCAGCCACCTACACCTAAGGTGGCAGGTTTGAATCCAGCCTGGACCTGCCAAACAACAATGATGGCTGCAACCAAAAAAATAGCTGGGCGTTGTGGTGGGCGCCTGTGGTCCCAGCTACTTGGGAGGCTGAGGCAGGAGACTCGCTTGAGCCCAGGAACTGGAGGTTGCTGTGAGCTGTGATGCCACAGTACTCTACCCAGGGGGACAGCTTGAGGCTCTATCTCTAAAAAAAAAAAAAAGATAAATAGACTAAAGGTAGTCTTAGATTTCAACCCCAAATCTTTTTATTTTTTATTTTTTTAGACAGAGCCTCAAGCTGTCACCCTGGGTAGAGAGCCATGGCATCACAGCTCACAGCAACCTCAATCTCCTGGGCTTAAGCGATTCTCTTGCCTCAGCCTCCCAAGCAGCTGGGACTACAGGTGCCTGCCACAATGCCCAGCTATTTTGGTTGTAGTTATTTATCATTGTTGTTTGGCAGGCCCAGGCTGGATTTGAACCTACCAGCTCTGGTGTATGTGGCTGGCGCCTTAGCTGCTTGAGCTACAGGTGCCACCCCCAAGTCTTTTTTAAAAACAAGAAAGGATACAATTCAAGTGAAATTTTAATTGAAATAAAATGTATTTTCTATTATTTAGTAATCATAAGATGCCTTTCTAAAGCAGTTTTAATTGTTTTTGTATAAAAAGCAATTATTTGTCATCAAAAAAATTATCATTACATCTGTGCTTTATTTATACCTTATGGGCTTTAGGAAGAAGTGAACCTGGTGGTTTTTTCCTCAATACATATGCTTGAAAGCCCTTCTGGAGAAAAAAAGTTGGATTGGACTGTCCTGATCTAGATAAAAATAAAGAAAAGGTCAATTACAAAGGCATGCTTTCCTTTCCCAAATCCTACTAAAATGTCAGAAGAAACAGAAATGAAAATAAATCCATCTCAATTGTGGAAAGCCAAGAGTGTAATTAGCAGCTTACAACATGAGCTTCTGGATGATATTAAAGCAGATGGCAACATATTGGCAGCTAGAGAATCTTTGACCCATACAGGTAGAAAAGAGGACCCCACCACCTCCCGACCACAGATCTCATGTTTTATTAGTAAGTACATAAAGGCAGGGAGAAGGGATTGTAAGTGATCAGTTGAAAAATGAAAAGATGCTTGATCAACTGGATTAGTGCCCCCTTATCTGCCCTTCTAAAAATAACCTCTGTAAGAAGCACCTGAGTGCCGCACTGTACATTGGGAATTCTGATAAGTGAGGTCCCAGAGTGAGCAAATGGGCCAGGGAAGTGCAACAGTGTCCCAGCTAACTCACAGACACCAGGGCATTGGCTTTCCTTGCCACATGAACAGAAATTCTCACATGGACTAAGGATACACACTCCAGTGACCAAAACTATTCAATTTACACCTTCACTTGCAATATGGGCAGTTAAGAATCACTAGACTTTTGAAGAATCCACAGTATAAATGAGAAACTACAACTTAAATAAAGAGAAGAATCAATCCTTGAGGTAATAGGTAACAAGAGAAAGTGGGAAAACATTTTTGAAGGTTCTTCCCAAGACTCCACCCTCCATCAGGAAATAACAAGAGTGAGCCCAGATGGAATGCAATAGTAGTTCTAGTGTCTTCACCTTTCTCCAGCAAGCCAGACCCACCTCGCCCAGCAATCAGATTAAAGAGCAGTGATCTTGGCACCGTCTAATCTGGTGTAGTGCCTTTCAACATAGGAAAGTGGAGATGATCCCCACCTCAGGCTATGCTGCCTTTACTGACGTGGGACCATTTATCTGTGGTGGCTGCTGCAGAGTCAATTACAATGACTCTTATAAACACACCTTCAAAAATGCCAAAGGTCTGATTGGATGCATTTTTAATGAGGCAGGTCTCAAGTCATATACAGGGTGGTCACAAAGTTGTAACTATTTAAATTGCACATGAACTTTATGGTTACCCTGTATAAAGCTCTGGTCTTTCCGGATTGTAAGTGACTCAGAGGAAATATAAAGGGAAAATTAAAAGCTTCTTGTTGAAGACAAGAGTTCCATATGACCCAGCAAATCCACTCTCATATATACATAGCTGAGAGAATTGAAGACATAGGTTCTTGTCTATGAAGGTGCATAGCAGCACTATTCACAGAAGTCCCAAATCAGAACCAGCTCGAATGACCATCGACAGATAAAGAGATAAACAAAATGTGGTGTATTTATACCATGGAATATTGCTTGGCCATAAAAAGGAATGAAATACTGAATAGACTACAACATAGATGAATCTTGAAAACATGAAGTGAAAGAAGCCAGTCACAAAAAACTGTATATTATGTGATGCCACTTCTATGAACTGCTCCGAACAAGCAAATCCATAGTGACAGAAAGTAGATTAGTAGCTTCCAGGGAATAGAAAGAGGAAAAAATCAAGAGATATGGGATTTCTTTTGGGGGTGATGGAAACGTTCTGGATTAGATAGTGGTGGTAGTTGCATAACATTGTGAATATACCATAAACAAATGAATTGTACACTTTAAAATTGTTAAAATTGTAAATTTTATGTTATATGAATTTTATCCTCAAAATACAACCAACCCCCCCCCCCAACCCCCTAAAAGCCTCTATTCTGAGGGAATATCTACCATGATTCTAATAAAGACCTCTCTCCCCAAGTGCAGAAACCCACCTGCCTGGGAAGATCATCACCAACACTGTCAACACAGTGCTGGCTGAATTCAACTACTCCAAGCCTCAGGCCTTCAAATAGTCTAGAACCATTGATGGCCTCAATATAAAAAACATCACTGAGCCAATGGTCATAATTATTGCTTAGAACCTACACAAGACATGTGGTGCTAAAAGAAATGTGTTGATCTATAACCCAAGAGGCGGAGTTTTTAATTTGCCAGTCTCCATTAACAAAGATGACATCTTTGCATTTAAATGTGTGCCTAGGGACACTTTCTTGTTTAGAGAAGAATTTGACAAATATACCCTCAGCATCAATTCACTTAGAATGCAGACAGGAAACCCAGTATGTGGGGTTGGAGTCATCAGATGAGTTTCTTCAGGGAGTCCTTACAATAAACCCTGTGGCAGTCTAGGTCTACTTCTCCCTTTCCCCCTCAGTGACAGCGGATGTCTGAGGGAATGAGACCAGGAGAAAGGTGAGTCTGGGTGCCAAACTCTGGCTTAGAAGCCTTAGTAGACAGACTGGGTAGTTTATAAACAACAGAAATTCATTTCTCAGTTTTGGCATCTGGGAAATCCAAGAGCAAGGTGCCAGCAGATCTGGGGGCTGGTGAGGACCCTCTTTCCTACAGACGGCACCTTTTCTCGCATGGTGGGAGGGGCAAAGCAGTCCCCTTACTCATAGTCTTTTATAGCACCATGAAGCTTCAGTTTCTCTATCTTCTCCGACTAGACCAGTGGTTCTCAACCTTCCTTTTGCTGCAATGAAAATAATTTTATGGTTGGGAGTCACCACAACATGAGGAACTGTATTAAAGGGTCATGGCATTAGGAAGGTTGAGAATCACTGGATTTGACAGTTGACTCCCTTGTCTTTTTAAAAAATTTTTTCTGTTGTAGAGATAGGGTTTTACTCTGTTGCCCAGGCTGTTCTCAAACTCCTGGCCTCAAACTCCTGCCTCATCTCCTAAAATGCTGGGGTTATAGGCATGTACCCCTAAGCTTGGCCAACCTACTAGTTCTAACTAAAACCTGACTTTTCTAGGAGGACCCTATTTCCTCTGTAGGCTTCTTGAGTGGTAGATGTTTTTCTCACATTAATTGAGATGGGGTCTGTGGCCTTCTCCACACTCCCTGCCACAAGACTCTTTTCCTCTTCCTCCTATTTATTATTATTATTTTTTTGGCCAGGGCTGGGTTTGAACCCACCACCTCTGGTATATGGGGCCGGCACCCTACTCCTTGAGCCACAGGCACTGCCCTCTCTTCCTCCTAGTTAAAGCCTTCCTAGCTCAGCTTTCAATCTCATGTCCTGTGACTCTCCTGTTTAACTGCAGCCACCTACTCTCAGATCATTTCCCTTATTTCTTAAGGCTTTTGGTTTGATTGACTATTACTCTCATTAGTACTACTCCTATCTTAATTATTGATTCAAAATCCACACGGATGTCCATTTTAACACTCAGGCCTGTCACTTCCTTGAATTTTTCTCCTCCAGTGTTATTTTCCTTGGCACTATCTCAGCCATTCGTTCTAAGTGTTAGGCTCTATGTACACCTTAGCAATATCAACAGTTCAAGTTTCAATCATTTCTCGCTTTGGTTTCCTATCTTTCTGGTTACTCCTGCTAGTACCTCAGCAGGAGGCCAACAATCCTTTAAGGCTAGAACCTATTGATTATACTGTCCTTCACTTCACCTCTACTCACCATGTCCTTCCTTACTAGTTAGCTGAAATGTGATGGTAAATTATATAACCATTATCTTTAATATACCTTCAATACATTTGCTCTTTTCTCACTTCAAAAGATTCATCCTGGTTAAATCCATGTTTTTGCTTACACCCCTATAACTTGATATAATTACAGAAACAAATGCATAGTAATGATTATTGTTTTAGGTTAGGTTCCTGAGAAATAGATGATGAGAAAAAAATTATGTACCACAAGTGACTTAAGGAAATGTTTGGGAAACTAATAAGGAATGGGAGAGAAAGCAGGTTGGGGAAAGGGAGTAAGTCAAGCAAAAGGAAGCTATCAGACCAAGTCCCTTGGAGGGTAATTACAGCCTGATTGATCCCACTTGGGTGAGGGTGGGGGTAGAGCCATGCGGGAAACTCAGCAGCACAGAGTTTGGTTAAGGTCTATACCAGGTACTACAACAGGGGCAAAAGTGGCTCCTTTAGCATGAGGGGGGCAGTTCATCAGAACACAGCTGTAAGTGTTGGCCTTTGGAAGCAAAACCCAACAAAGGCAGGGTGTGCATGGAAATAGTAATAAAGGATCCAAGAGGATCTGGGCATCAATAACATCTACTATCAATAGCTACTAAAATAACCATTTTTGCTTCAAATTCATAACCATGAACCTCAAAGTGAACCCTAACTGGCAATCACATTTCTTTAGCCTAATCATTCTCCTATGCTCTTGTATGACTATTTCATAATTTCTCCTCTCTTCTCAAACCTCAAACACTTTCTTCTCCATCTTGCTATTTCAACAAGAAAATAGGAACAATCAGATGTGACCTTCCACAGTGTACACTAGTCTATCTACTGTATAGAATCATCTGTACCCACATATTATCTTCCCTCCAGAGCCTATAAATGGATGTTCACGTTTCTATCTAAGGACAACCCCTTCTCTTGCAAATTCCAGCCTTCGTAAAGAGAATTTCCTTCCAGGCCTCTCTTCGCACATTTTTTTTTCTATCTTTGAGATCACCACCATAAGCATACAAACATGCTGTTATTTATTTTTTTTAAAGCCTCTTGACCTCTCTCTCACCTCCTTTTAAAACATTTCCATTCCTATATGTAGAAGAAAACTCTTCAAAATAGTTACACTCCCTGCTCCAATTCTCCTCTTTCTATCCTTTTAAGCCCATTTAAATCAAGCTTTTATTTGCATCTTTCCACTAATTTGTTTTTTCAAGGTCACTAATACAAATATGGTTTCCCCTATCTCTCTGGCCACTACTTCTCAGACTCCTTTGTAAATTCCTCTGAATTCTCCAACTTCTTAATATTAGGGTGCCTAGGACTCAGTCTCTAAGTCTCCTCTTTATATAGACTCATTTTTTAGGTAAGCTCTTTCTTTGATCTTATGTTTTAAAATATCTTCATGACTCCCAAATTTATGTCTAGTCCATTCTACCTTGACCTTCAGAAATAGCCACAGCTTACCATATGTACTCACTTGAATATCTAAAAGGTATCTTAAAACTTAACATTAAAAATTGAGTTCCTGATGTTCCACTTTAAATTTGATTTTCTGTAGTCATTTAATTTCTATTTTTTATACAATTGGTTAATGATTATTCCATTATGATTTCTTAAAAAGTCCTTCTTTCCCCCCACTGACTCTTAATGACAGCTGTCATTTTTTTGAGATTTTTTTTTTTGAGATAGTCACACTTTGTTGCCCCAGGCTAGGGTACCATGGTATCAGCCTAGTTGATAGCAACCTCAAGCTCCAGGGCTCAAGTTATACTCCTGCCTTAGTCTCCCAAGTAGCTGGGACTACAGGTGTGTGCCATTAACACCTGGGTAATTTTTTCTATTTCTTTTTTGTAGAAATGGGGTCTGGCTCTTGCTCAGGCTGGTCTCCAGGTCCTAAGTTCAAGCAATTCTCCCAGTTTGGCCTCCCAAGAGTGCTAGGATCATAAGCATGAGCCACTCCACCTGGCCAGCACTGTCCTAGATTAGAGTTCTATAAATACGTGGGTCTTTTTGGTGAACTCCTCGTTCTATTTCATTGGTCTATCTCTGTGCTAATATCATGCCACCGAAATTCAAATTTCACACTTCCTTGCTCTTTAGGAGCGTTTCTTCTATTCTTAGGCTTTTGTTCTTGCACATAAAATTTAGAAGTAATTTTTTTAAATTAGAGGGAAAAATTAGGATTTCGATTGCTACTGAATTGAATCTATAGATAAGTTTGAAGGAGAAAAATGTACAATATTGAATTTTCTTATTAAAGAATGTGGCATCTCTCAATTTTTAAAATTCTTCTCATGGTCCTCATAAAAGTTTTATCATTTTCTTTATAAAGGTCTTCTACTTCTTTTATTAGATTAATATTTAGGTAATTTATATTTTTGATGCTTTTAAAGTTTTGAAAATTACATTTTTACTGCTGCTAAAGAAGAGAAATGCAATTGATTTCTATATACTGAACTTTGATAAACTATCAAACTATCTGTATAGACTATTGGCTTTTTAATCTTTGAATACAATAAACATTGTATTTCATAACTGTCTTTTCTTAAGCTTTTGGAATTTTAAAAAGAATTTTTGAGACTTCCTTTGTGGCTTAACATGTCTTCAATTTTTACAAACTTTTTCATGTGTCCTGGAAATGAATGTGTTTTCTCTGTGGAAACCAAAGCAATTTTTATGTCACAACTCATTTCATTTATTGAGCACAATTATAGTTATTCAACATTCAACTTAGTTCAGAATTAAGTATCTTTCAGTTAGATATTTCTATAATAACTCTTGAAGATGAATATTACTATCCTTTTTTTTTTTT
>NW_003852427.1:3226671-3249347 GCF_000181295.1 Otolemur garnettii
CTATCTTTTTTTTTTTTTTTTTTGCTAAAATAGGGCTTGATACTCAAGAGTAATTTGTCCAAACTCCACAGCAAGTGTACTTGTTGAAATTTGAACTTTGGTCTCTTTTAGTTTGTTTACAACACAAGACTGCCAGGCTAGAGATCTCAGTTACTCTTTCCACCTTTTCCTTCATCCTCTAATATATATTGGGAAGTGGTAACTTAATTCTAGACCCCCAAATTGAGTCATCTTTACCATTTTCATTTTTACTTTCACTAAAATCAGTACTCAAAAAATAAAAATGCGAGTGATAAAATATCTCTAGCATACTGGCCCTTGCACCCACATTGCCGTACTTTATTTCATTGTTAGGTCTAATCAAAACAGGCAAGGTATTACAAATTACAAAACTAGTTCTTAAGTTTATATAACCTTTAAATTCCCACCCAATAAGCGGCAGATTCAGTTTTCTGATGAGATATGGAGGTGCCTTCAGGTCGGTATGGCTTTTTCTGAATGCTAGGACTCTTTTTACACCCTTATGTATTCTAAAAATAACATTTTAATAAAAAGTTTTAGGATGTTATATTAATAAAACATCAGATTAAAGCCACATTCACGATGGAGAAGGGTACTCAGACCACCTTCTGTAGTTCCATTCCCTCACTTAAAAAAACTGAAGGTCAAAGTGGGGCTGTGACTTGCTAAGTGGAAGAGCTAGGATTCGAATTCGATTCTCCATCTGATGTCACAAACAGCCTCCGTGGATTCTACCAAACGGAATCACACCATTTTCTCAGAAAAAGACCTAATGGGTGCAGCACACAGGTGAGAGAAGGCATCTATTTCCCACTGGGCTTCCAGCCTCATTTGCCTCCGTGAATCCTCGAGAGATATAATTCCACCTTTTTACACAGATTTCCTTCCCACAATGGAATGGTGAACGTTATTGTGCTTCTATTACTGCCCTTCAGTTGGTAAGACCCCAGAATCGCAAACAGGGGATCGGGAACAGAAGCTCCTGCCTGCGGCATGCGTTTTTTCAGGAAAAGCGATCGGGATCAATTTAGAAACCCATCCAGAACCAAAGGAAGGAAAACGCAAGGCACAACTTTGTTTCTCTTGGAGGCGAAAGCCGGCGTCTATACCTGTACTGGGCAACCGTCAGCGCGGCCTCGGGTTCGGTCCCAAAGCCAGGCAAGTGCCGGTTTAGGTAGATCTCCAGGGACTTGCAGTCGAACTTGTGCTGGGGCAGCACTTCGGCCGTGTCAGGCTCGCCAGCGGCGCCCGCTTCCATGACTGCCACCACAGGCCGCAGAAACGCAGGATCCACAGGTTTCGGCGACTAAGCCCTCGGTGCTGGAGCCGAGCCGTCCGAAGCGGGGCGGGTTCGGGCTCCAGCCAATCGCTCACACGCTAAGCGCCGTTGCCGAGCAACGCCAGACCGTGCGTCTGGTGTCCCAGGCTGTGGGCCAGGAGAGTTCTGTGTGTGTTCGGATTTCAATTCTTCTGTCCGCGTTAGAAATGCGGGCGTCAATTTTAGAGAAAGCAATGCCACCGTCATCGTTTCGGGCGCTAAAATTTAATGCACTGACAGGCGGAAGACCTCCAGGGTCCGGTTCACAAAAGGATCCGCCAGGACGTCGAGCCCAGGAATAAAAGACTCAGCTTCTCTAGCAGCCCGGTTAGTAAGGGAACATGGCAAGCCGCCTGCTCCGGACACTTTTGACTCTGGTCCTGCGGTGTCCCGGCCGAGCCAATCCTGCGAAAAAGGAAGCCAAAGAGGCGGGTTTTGCAGGGCCAGGGGGGAGCGAGTCGGCGACGCACAGGAAGCGGTAGCGGGGAAGGCCCCTGGGAGTGGCGGAGACGTGTCTGTCTGTGAGGGGCCGCGAGCGCTTCCCCGGGCTCCGTCTGGGCAGGGAGGAAGGCTGCAGCTAGGTGCCTTCTCACGTACCCCTCGCGGGCGCAGCCGAGCAGCGTGGGGCGGCGGCGGCGGCGAAGGCCGGGGCTGGGAGCGTTGGCGGCCGGGGTCCCAGCCATGGCCGAGTCTGTGGAGCGGCTGCAGCGGCGGGTACAGGAGCTGGAGAGGGAACTTGCCCAGGAGAGAAGTCTGCGGGTGCTTGGGGACGGCGACGGAGTGGCCGCCCGAGCCCGCATCGAGAAGATGAGCCCAGAAGTCGTGGATTCCAATCCCTACAGGTGACCTGGGTCGTGGGTCAGAGGCAGCTAGGGGCACCCACGGGGTCGCGGTCTCCCGGAGGTCAGGAGCGAGGCGCTTCCCACGTCCCGCTCCCACCCTATCCCGCTACCCTTTTATTGATTGGGGTTCCCATATGTTCAAGGCTGCGTCTTATTACGGGTCAGAAGATGTTCTTTCTCTTAAAAAGCCTTAAGTGAGTCAGCCATATGGTGCTGCTTTTTGTGCCTTCCGAGTATCCAGTTTAATATCGCCCTTCCCTCTATTAGCCCCCTCCCCACTCTGCATAAGACTGATAGTAAGAACTTTCAAAATATGACATCAGATGTAAAACTGGCTAAGCATACTTCGAGTTCGTAAAGGCTTCTTAGAGTATCTTAAATGGGAGTGGGCGGGGTTAGCCCCGATCTTAGATATTAGGGTGTTCCTTAACATTTCAGATCATTCCAGACCTGCCCCTCCTTCTTTTCTAAGAAGGCTTGTTAATTCAGAAAGCAGAATATACTGCAGTGGTTACCGGTAAGGTCGCTACAGCTGGACTGATTGGATTGAAATCCCAGCTCTTAGGCAAGTTCTGAACCTCTTTGCTTCAGTTTCTCACCTGTTAAACGGGGATAATAGTAATATCTATCTCTGTCATAGTTGTGAGGATTGGAAAAGTCAGTATAGGTGAAGTTCCTGGTGTAGTGCTTGTGCATGACTTTCTAGCTCAGCGCATGTAGTAGCAAGTGTTTAGTTATTGAGCTTTCACTATGCGCTACGCATTTTACATGCATTGTCTCTTCTCACAGCAACCCCATGAGATTGCTACTATCATTTTACCCCAAATTTATTAATATAGGTGAGAAAATCAAGGCTTAGGAGATCCACTGCAGGTCATAGAAATGATAGTTAACAATAAGGCCTGGACTTATTCAGTTTGTCTTAATCCAAAATTCACATGGAATTGTCTCCCCAGTAAAATTAAATAAGCCAGTGATAAGGCCCGAGTTAGAGACCCGCCCAAATAGAACGTCCAGTCCAGAAAGGAAACAGTGCACCAATCCCCACACCTCGGAACTTTCATATTCCCATCCTCCTTAACCCACCTGCTGACTTCCTTTTCCAACTCAGCTCACTCACATCTGAGTGGAAGAAAGGCCACGTTGCCCACACAGAACCTGGACTCGGATTCTTTTCGTTCCTATCTGGGAATAATCTCTCATTTTTGGTCCTTAACTTATTAGCCAATAGGTAGTGTAGCTAAAAGTGTGATGAAATAGGGAAAATGTTATTGTTAACACCTTTAAAGATGATAAGAGGTTTGATGTTAAAAGAGTTTTAGTTGTTTGTGACATCTAAAACTTCAGTATAACTTCTGGGTGCTTTGTTTTTACTGTATTGCCAAATATGAAGGGTTAACAAGCCAAAATTTTTAGAGATTGAATAAGCATGAACTGATATTTCTAATCAGAATGAGTAGAAACTATTCTATTTGACATCTTCGGTCATTTTTAAATTTTACAAATGAAGACTATGAAGTTTTTCCTTCAAGCATGAAAAGTTAAGGTATATGGGTCTTAGAATTAAAGTCATCTTTCAGACATTATTTGAAAGTGAGATGATCCTTAGACATTGTAATAATCACAAATAAAACTTTCAGAACTCAAGTGTAAACATTTAGTATTTTCTATCTCATTTGTAACATTTGCCCTTAAGATTGTGATATAGGAGATAGCATTTGACATCTGAAGCTGTTCATTGGTATATGGAAATTTAGTAAAGGTCAGCCTTAATTTTTTGACTTGTTCATTGAGCAGTTATTTACTGAGCACATTTTAACTCCAGCCCTCCTTAATGATACTATTTATCTTGTATTGAGTATTTCTTAGGTATAGACATTGTGGATACAAAGTAGATATGGTCTTTTCCCTTCAGAGCTGGCCAGATGAGTGTGAGATAGAAAGGTAAACATGCAGTTGCAATACAGGGGGTAAGAAGTATAGGGAATGTACAGGCTTATTGAAAGGTACAAAAAATGGGTATGTGTTCAACACCATTTTAATTGCACCTAGTGATAGAAAAGAAATATACTGTAGCGGTTACCGGTAAGGTAACAAAGACTTCTGACCCTCAGAGCCCTTTTTTCTTTAGTCTGGGAAACTAAATGGATGTGGAATCTTGATCAAACAGCACAAGTAATTGTGAAATTATGTGGTATAAAATATAAACATGTGGAGGGGAAAATAGAGGCTTTGCAATTAGGAAACCTGGTTTCAAATTCTGGCTCAGAAACCCAGCTCTGAATACTATTTACCAGTTAGCTGATCTTGGGCAGTTGATTAACCTGAATCTTCTTAGGGTTATTTGTAAAGATTGAAGGGAACATCAAGGTAAAGATGGCAGATTGATGATAGGAATTTGCTGGCACTTTCTACCCTGCCACACTAAACTGAGTATAAAGGAATTTTTAAAAAGGAATCCCCCACCATTGAAAAAAGAGGGTTTTCTATTAATAGTATTATTGATGGGAGGAGGGCTAGATCCCTGTACTTGAAGATTATAGTAACAAAATTTGGAAACTAGAAAATGGATGGATGAAACAGTTAACTGGTTTAGTGGGTTCAAAGAAGTTTGAATACTTCTAGACATGCAAGTTCTTTTTTTTTTTTTTGAGACAGAGCCTCAAGCTGTCGCCCTGGGTAGAGTGCTGTGGCATCACAGCTCACAGTAACCTCCAACTCCTGGGCTCAAGCGAGTCTCCTGCCTCTGCTTCCCAAGTAGCTGGGACTACAGGCGCCCGCCACAGTACCCGGCTATTTTTTGGTTGCAGCCATCATTGTTGTTTGGTGGGCTGTATTTGAACCCACCAGCTCAGGTGTATGTGGCTGGCACCTTAGACGCTTGAGCCACAGGCGCTGAGCTGACGTGCAAGTTTTTAAAATTTACCTTTGCTACAAAGGTGTTCTAAGCATAATAAGAGAATAAGATGAGAAATAATCTATAACAGAGGTTTTCAAACTTTAATGTGCATCACAGTTATTGGAGGGCTTGTTAAAACAGATTGTTAAGATTCCACAGCCAAGGTTTCTAATTGAGTGGGTGATTATAGGAGGGGCCTAATTGCATTTCTAGCACATTCCTAGATGGTGCTGCTGTTAATGATCCATAGAAACTTAAGAACCATTGAGCTACGCAGGCGTCTTCAAACTACTGCCCGCCCGCCAATGCGGCCCACTGGGTGTTTTTGCTGCCACTGCCTGTGCTGCTTAGCAGCCGACTCATCCCGGGGCCCACAGTCTGGCCCTCCAACGGTCTGAAGAACGGTGAACTGGCCCCCTGTTTAAAAAGTTTGAGGACCCCTGATCGGAAGCAGGGGATTAATACAAGATAAATGAAGAGAATTTGTAATATGCTGATGAGGGAGATCATAGGAAGAGAGCTATATGTGCAGTAACTCTAAAGAGACTGTCAGATTCTAGGATATCTTTAAGAAGATGAAATTGATAGAATGCCTCATGCATATGGGTTTATCTAGAGCAGCAATTCTCAGCCTGTGGGTCACGATCCCTTTTTAACAATGAAAATACATTGCGGCATTAAGAAGGCTGAGAAGCACTGATCTAGAGGAATTTTAGACTAATGGCCTAGAGTTGGGGTTGAATTTGTGAAAATACACAGGAAATTAAACATAAAGAGAGACAGTTATAAACTTCAGGGATAAGGGTTATAGAAGGCTAAGTTCTAATATATTGCATGGCCTAGTTGTGAACAGTTGACATATGGCCATATAACAATATTGGGAGGATAGGAAATGTCTGAGTACAGTAAGGATGCAATCTGATTTCAAGTAATGCCTAAAACTGAAAAGAAATAACAATGTTAGTATGTTATGGATATGATCGTAACAGATGTAAAAACTTTAAAATTTATGAGGATAATAAGAGAATCTTATTACTTAGAATCCTTGGCATACGATTGGTGCTTATTAAAAGTAGACATCGTCCGTTTTGGGGTAGAGGCAATGAGTGGAATTCCAGCCATGAGCTTATTTTGATGATGGAGATCTGAATGTTAAACATTAAACAGTAAATTCCATATACTACCAAAATATAGAAAAATGTTGAAATCACTTTGATCCTTAACATTTAAGTCAGTAGATTTCAATCTTGACTGCACATTAGAATATATGACAAGCTTAAAAAAATAAAAATCTTAGGCTACACCTGGGAGAGTTTTAAAAACCACCCAGGTAATTTAGTCTTATTTGCTAAAAGCCAGCTGTAAGAGTATTCCCCTATTTAAAGGATTAGTAATGAGTGAGTTTTAGTATTTAGTTTTTGTGATGATGTATGTCTTTCTGTATCATTATTTACTAAAAGATTGTAAGCTTTAAAACTTTTTTCTTTGTTTTAAGCCGCTTGATGGCATTGAAACGAATGGGAATTGTAAACGACTATGAGGTATGATAAACCTTTCCAAGTTTTTGAAAATGATTTCAGTAAATGAATATTATTTCTAGTGACATATTTGATGAAGAGTTATCAACCAACACATTAATTTTCTGTTCCACAGAAAATTCGTACTTTTGCTGTAGCAATAGTAGGTGTCGGTGGAGTTGGTAGTGTGACTGCTGAAATGCTGACAAGATGTGGCATTGGTAAGGTAAAAACATTTCTCTTTGCTTATTATATAGGGAATTGCCAACTCCTGGAGTAAATCAGGTACTAGTTACATTTTTTTCCTCCTTACTAATGGTTTGATTGGTAGTGTATTTATCCACATTGTTCTTTCTACTCAAAAGAGTTGAGACATATCCCCACCCAAACAAAAGTTGGTATTATTGCTGATTAGACAAAGACTATCTAATTGTGTTCAGGAACTTTTTGGTTTGAGGTAATACATGAATAATTTGAATTTTTGTGTTTTAGATATACGGAAGTTTAGGGAAGAAGGCTGTTAAATTGATAGCATGTAGCATGAGTGAACACTGAAACATCTAATATATTTTTATTAAATAATGTGTTTATACCAGTCAGAGTAGAAAGCATGTACCTTTCTTACTCTTGAATTTGAACTAGAGACTGCTTTGGATTTCACATTTTTTTTGTTGTTGTTGTTGCAGTTTGGCCTGGGCTGGGTTTGAACCCGCCACCCTCGATATATGGGGCCAGTGCCCTACTCAACTGAGTCACAGGAGCCTCCCATAAACTCATAGTTTTTACGTTTTTCTGTAATTGATTTGGATTGTGGGTAGGAAGGGAAAGAAACTTTCTTCTACCAAATTCAGTTTACTAACCTTAAATTTATAAAGCCGGCTCGGCACTTGTGGCTCAAGTGGCTAAGGTGCCAGCCACATACACCTAAGGTGGCGGGTTTGAATCCAGCCCCGACTGCCAACAACAATGACGGCTGCAACCAAAAAATAGCCGGGCGTTGTGGCAGGCGCCTGTAGTCCCAGCTACTTGGGAGATGGAGGCAGGAGAATCGATTGAGCCCAGGGGAGGCAGGAGACTCACTTGAGCCCAGGAGTTGGAGGTTGCTGTGAGCTGTGAAGCCACGGCACTCTACCCAGGGGGATAGCTTGAAGCTCTGTCTCAAAAAAATAAATTTATAAAGCCAAAGTCTATGATGTCAGATACATAGTGGCTGAATAGACAAACTTTCCACAATTACATACCCTTTAATTTGCCATTTTAATATAGCACATTTTTATCAACACTTTGTAATACGGGGTGTTGCCTGTAGCTTAGTGGGTAGAGTGCTGACCACATATACTAAGGCTGGTGGGTTCAAACCCAGCCCATGCCAGCTGAACAACAATGACAACTGCAACAACAACAAAAATAGCTGGGCATTGTGGTGGGTGACTGTAGTCCCAGCTACTTGGGAGCCTGAGGCAAGAGAATTGCTTATGCCCAAGAGTTTGAGGTTGCTGTGAGCTGTGACTCCATGGCACTTTACTGAGGGTGACATAGTGAGACTGTCTCAAAAAAAAAAATAAAAAAAAAAAATCTTGTAATATGCTGGTCCACCCCAAATTCTTATAGTCATTTTAAAATTGTCACACATATATCAGTATAGAAAAGACAGTATCAAATTACTGAAAATGTTTATTAAAATTTTAATATTTTTCAAAAGGCTTTTATAAAAGCAGCCAAAAAATGGTTTACAGCTGACTTAAGAACCTGAGCTGATTTGACTATAGTCAAAAATCAGTGGTTCTCAAGTTTGAGTATATTATTAGATTCATTTTAAAGCCTTATTAAAACATTGCCAGATAGTGGTTTTCATTCTGTACATGTCAGGGGGACCTAATAATTTGCCATTTCTTTTTTTTTTTAGAGATAGAGTCTCATTTTATCACCCACGGTAGAGTGCTGTGGCATCACAGGTCACAGCAACCTTCAACTCCTGGGCTTAAGCAATTCTCTTGCCTTAGTCTCCTGAGTAGCTGGGACTACAGGTGCCCGCCACAATGCCTGGCTGTTTTTTTGTTGTAGTTTGGCCAGGGCTGGGTTTGAACCTGCCACCCTCAGTATATGGGGCTGGCACCCTACCTACTGAGCCATAGGCGCTGCCCAATAATTGGCATTTCGAGCAATTCCCATGTTCTGGGCACTACACCTTAAGAACCACTGGATCTTTGCTATTCCAAGTCTGGTTCCTGATGACATAGTAGCATCAGCATCACCTGGGAACTTGTTAGAAATGAAGACTTTCAGATCCAGACTTTTTAAAAATCTCTGGGGATGAGACCTAGACTTTAAAAAAAAACTCCCAGTGATTCCATTGTGCGATCAAGTTTGTAAACTAAGAATCTGCACAGGTAAGGAAATCTTTCTTCAGTCTATAAAACAAATAAGCAGCTAATTCATGGAATGAAGTAGGGAAATAGGATGGGAAACCCAGAAAAAATCTAGAATCCCTTGAAAGTATCTGCGGTGCCTTGGATTACTTGATCTATTAATAGAGGCTTTATTATTTTATTTTATTTTTTTGAGACAGAGCCTCAAGCTGTTGCCTTGGGTAGAGTGCTGTGGCATTACAGCTCACAGCAACCTCTAACTCCTGGGCTCAAGTGATTCTCCTGCCTCTGCCTCCCAAGTAGCTGGGACTATAGGTGCCCACCATAGCACTCGGCTATTTTTTCGGTTGCAGCTGTCATTGTTGTTTGGTGAGCCCGGGCTGGATTTGAACCTACCAGCTCTGGTGTATGTGGCTGGCACCTTGGCCACTTGAGCCACAGGTGCCAACCCAATAGTGCTTTATTTTACAGATGAGACTACAGGCCTAACAAATGAAATTGATTTACCCTTGATCAAAGCTAATTAGTGGCAGAGATACAACTCACATCCTTCCCCCAGTTTAGTGTTTCTTGCAACTTACTCAATATATAAGTTAGGAGAAAGAAACTACTTTAACACTTGGCCTGACCTAATAATTATTCATTGAATAAGTTTAAATAAACTATGTCTCTAATAGTATTAGAAAATTACCATGGAGAGAGGCTGGGCATGGTGATTCATGCCTGTAATTTAGCACTCTGGGAGGGCAAGGCAGAATTGCCTGAGCTCAGCAGTTTGAGATCACCCTGAGCAAGAGTGAGACCCCATCTCTACAAATAGCTGGGCGTTGATGGTGGGCCCCTGTAGTCCTAGCTACTTGGGAGGCTGAGGCAAGAGGATTGCTTGAGCCCAAGAATTTGAGGTTGCTTTGAGCTCTGATGCCAGGGCACTCACTGAGGGCGACAAAATAAGACTGTGTCTCCAAAAAAAAAAAAGAGAAAAGAAAAAAAGAAAGAAAAAAATTACCATGGACCATGGAGAGTATAATTGAGATCTTTTCTAGCAGGATGTTAAGGATTATCTCTTGGGGATGTTATTGTGAGCTAGGTTTTTTTTTTTTTCCTTTCTTGTTTGTGTATTAAGAAAATTCCATTTTTATTATTAAATTTGTGATATTGAGAATTATATTACAGGTTCATAGAATTTTAGATCAGGAAGGGACTTTGGTAATCCTTGGCTCTAGCCTATTTTCACTGATAAGAAATGTGATCTTATGGCCATTATAAATCTGTGTGTGTGTATGAGAGAGAGAGAAATGCTGTTTGAAACAGGCCTAAGTGTATAGCAGGAAAAAACTATCTGGCTGGTCTGAAATAAAGTTTTAGCCATGTGATGGGTATATGTTGTGTCATACATACAAGAGAAGTCAGGTTATGCTGTAATTTTAAGTTATAGCATTTGTTTTTATCTTAATTACATTTCATTTGTTTAGTGGTCTCTTGGCTTTTACAAAAAATTAGAATGCAGTAGGATTTTAGCAGAATTTTTAAAAACTGAAATGAAAATACCTAGATCTGAATCTCATTTTCATTACATATGGGCTGAAACTAGGGCATTACAAGCACCCTAGTTGCCTCACTTCTAACATAAAAGATAAAAGTACCTGTATACACATACTTAGCTCACATGAGCATTCAGTGAATTAATATATGACAGTGTTTTAAAAGTGAAGTAATACTATTATCAAATTGTTAAACCTATTGAATATAAAGTTCATTAGTTTATTCTTTGTTATTTTTACTTTTTTGGTATGTTTTTCATCAGAATACTGCTATTTTCATTTTAGTTGCTACTCTTTGACTACGACAAGGTAGAACTGGCCAATATGAATAGACTTTTCTTCCAACCTCATCAAGCAGGATTAAGTAAAGTTCAAGCAGCAGAACATACATTGAGGTAAACAGAACAGCAAGTAAAGAGTTCAGTGAAATCTTACTTTTTGTACTTGGTATGAGTTAACCTACTGTATAAATGGATCTGAATTTTTCTCTATAAAAATGCACATTGCACTTATGCAAAGAATTCTCTTACCTGTTAGACATGTGTTGGCATAATGGGGTGGGGAATTTGCAGCCTCAAGCCCACATGTGGCCCTCTAGATTCCCTGTCAACTCCTTGACTGAATCCAGATTTCATTTGTTCTGCAAAATTTGGATTTAGTCAAAAGGTTTCAAGGATCCACAGGACCACATGGGGTCCCAAGGCCATAGGTTCCCTACGCACTGCTCGACTATGTAGTTGTATGTAGTGTGATAGCAGCAGTAGGCAACACAAATGTAAATGAGCATGTCTGCACCCCCAATAAAACTTTACGTTTGGTCGCTGAAATTTAATGTAAATTTCTTGGAATATATTTTTCTCTTTTGACTTTTCCCCCCAGTCATCTAAAAATGTAAAAACCATTCTTAGCTTGAAGGCTGTACATATTGGTAGGCCAGACATGTACTGAATTGAATAAGACCAAAGAAACTTTTGTTGTCACGCTGAGCTGTAGCTACCAGAAGTGGTAGAGTCTGAATTCCCAGCACTTAACTTGACCCAGGTTGGGGTGGGAATATTTTTGTAGTCTTTATGACAATCTACACGTTTTTGAGCCTAGTCCTTGAAGTGGGAAAGAGAACTTTGGGGTTTTCTTTGAATAGCTACTTTGAAGTGTATTAAATGCTCCTTAGCTCTTTCAACTCTTGTCCTTTTTTCTTTCTATAGTAGTTTGTATAATCTCTCCTTTTTTCCCTCTTAGGAACATTAATCCTGATGTTTTTTTTGAAGTACACAACTACAATATAACCACTGTAGACAACTTTCAACATTTCATGGATAGAATAAGGTAAAATTTTCATTTATGAATATTTTGTTCAATGTCCAGCTCAAGTATCATTTGAAAATCTATTAGAAAAATGTAATGATTAACTCAGTGAATTGGGAGATATACAGATATATTTAAAATAGTTGTCAATTTTAAATTGCAATTTTTTTGGCAGACATGGTGGCTCATACCTATAATCCTAGCACTTTGGGAGGCTGAGGTGGGAGGATCACTTGAAGTCAGGGGTTTAAGACTAGCTCAAATAACACAGCAAGACCTTGCCCCTTCTATTTTAAAATACAAAAAATTAACCAGGCATGGTGGTGCATGCCCATACTCCTAGTTCCTTGGGAGTCTGAGGCAAGTGGATTGCTTGAGGCCAGGAGTTTGAGGCTGCAGTGAGCTGTGATCATGCCACTGCCCTCATGCCCGGGCAACAACACAAGACTCTGTCTCAAAAAACACAACAAAAAAATAGTAATTTTTTTGGTGTAATTTTTATATTAAAGCTCAGTAAAAAGTATGTATTTTCCAAAAACAATAGAAAAAAATAAAAAGCAAACAAGCAAAAACCTCCTGTAACCAGGGATATAACCAGGGATTCTTGATTTTAAGTTCTATGTTGTAGATTATATTTCTCCCTAAAAACAGTTTTCTTTAGAATCTGTCACAACACCTCTGAAATAATGAATTACAGTCAGTTAGCTTTGATTACATTTACATTTGTAGTGAAGCATTCTAATGTATTAGAATATATTTTGTGTCTTTCAAATAAAATTTATTTTCTTTGACTAGTAATGGTGGGTTAGAAGAAGGAAAACCTGTTGATCTAGTTCTCAGCTGTGTGGATAATTTTGAAGCTCGAATGGCAATAAACACAGTGAGTATTCCTATTGTGTAAGATGTTATACTCCTGGATCATATACATTTTCCTGTATATTCTATCAGTATATATAATCCCCATCTTAAAAATAGTTCTGAATTTAAATCCTTTTTGTGTTTATTTTTAATATTCTTAGCCTTCCATTAAAATTTATTCTACAAGCTATGGGACCTGTCTAGCCTCATTGATATGCATATGTTATGGTGTCCCAGTCTCTTTTATGTTAGTATTTGTATTTACTTCAGAAAAATACATATTGTCAAAATTTCAATAGATTTAGAGGGTACAAGAGTTGTTACATGGATGAATTGTATGATGTCAAATTCAAGACTTTTTAGTGTACCTGTCACCAGAATAGTGTACATTGTACCTGATAGGTGATTTTTTATTCCTCACCCCTCCCTATCTTGATTTCCCCTTCTTAGTTTCCATTGAGAATCTCACTCTTGTTGTCCAGGCTCGAGTGCAGTGGCGCAGTCATAGCTTGCTGTAGCCTTAAAGACTTGGGTTCAGAAGATCCTCCAGCCTCAGCCTTTTTGGTAGTTAGGACTATACTCCTGAGTCACCAGCCCTGGCTAATTTTTAAATTATCTGTGGAGATAGGTTTCACTGTGTTGCCCAGGCTAGTCTTGAACTCACAGCCTCAAGTTAGCCTCCCACCTCAGCCTCTCAAAGGGTTGGGATTATAGGTGTCAGCCACCATGTCTGGCCAAGAATTCTTTTTCATTTGAATTATTATTTTTAACTTTTCAGATGATATTTTGGTATTTTTTTGTTGCTGCATTTATTTTAGAAAAATGAATTTTTACATTAATCTGACAAGATAGCCAATAAACTTTGGTTCAGTTCAATAAAGAGATATTTACTGATTGCTTCTTGAATATTGTCAGTCTTTAAATAAATAGACTGTGGTAATTACCAAAGAATTCCACTATTTGGCAGTGCCCATATCTCAATTGTTAGGGCACTGGCCACATATACCCAAGGTGGAGGGTTCAAACCTGGCCCGGGTCTGCTAAACAATGACAACTACAGTCAAAAATTAGCTGGGTGTTGTGGCAGGCACCTGTAGTCCCAGCTACTTGGGAGGCTGCGGCAAGAAAATCGCTTAAGCCCAAGAGTTTGAGGTTGCTGTGAGCCGTGACACTACGGCACTCTACTGAAGGTGACATAGACTCTTATTCTCAAAAAAAAGGATTCCACTATTTAAAATTTTCCTCATTTCTTCCAATAGTTAGTTTTTAGAAAACTAGGGCAATCTATTCTTTTAAACCCTAATTTTTCATGAAAAGGATTTATTATAAATTACTTCTTTTGTGTTGTGTTTTCACCTTTTTCTTTTAAGGCTTGTAATGAACTTGGACAAACATGGATGGAATCAGGGGTCAGTGAAAATGCAGTTTCAGGGCATATACAGCTCATAATTCCTGGAGAATCTGCTTGTTTTGCGGTAGGCTTTTTCCCACCCAACTGTTAGGGGCATTGAAAATGCAATTACAATTCAAAAGATCAAACTTAAGTGTAAGGAATATTATTTGAAACATCTCATACTTTTTCCTCTTTTTTTTGACAATGTGTTTTATCTTTTTCATGTAGTGTGCTCCACCCCTTGTAGTTGCTGCAAATATTGATGAAAAGACTCTGAAACGAGAAGGTGTTTGTGCAGCCAGTCTTCCTACCACTATGGGAGTGGTTGCTGGGATCTTAGTACAAAATGTGTTAAAGTGAGTGATGGTTAATTATTTTGAATGGACTTGTATGCTTTTGATAAAATAAATGTGTTTCATGAAGAATTTTAAAAATTCAAATTACCAGGCTTGGTGCCCATTGCACAGTGGTTACAACGCCAGCCACATACACTGAGGCTGGCAGGTTCGAACCTGGCCAGGACCAGCTAACCAACGATGACAACTGCAACAAAATATATAGCGAGGCATTATGGTGGGCGCCTGTAGTCCCAGCTACTTGGGAGTCTGAGGCAAGAGAATTGCTTAAGACTCAGAGTTGGAGGTTGCTGTGAGCTGCGACGCCACGGTACTCTACCCAGGGCAACATGGTTGAGTCTCTGTCTCAAAAAAAAAAAGGGCAGCACCTGTGGCTCAAAGGAGTAGGGTGCTGGCCCCATATACCAGAGGTGGTGGGTGCAAACCTGGCCCTGGCCAAAAATTGCAAAAAAAAATATTGAAATTATCAACAAAACCCCTGCAAAACCAAAAAAAGTTGAAATTACTAGCTTAGTATTTTTTTCAAATTTACATGTTTATTTTAAATTCAAATATTTTATATATGTGTATATTTTTATGTAGGGTGTCCATAAGGTTCATGTGTAATTTAAAATAGTAAAGTATTAGACTTTATGGACACCCTGTGTATGCATTTGTGTACTTTTATCTGTAAATATATTGATTTAAATGCATTACTATTACATATATTAATACATATATGTGTATATGTACATATTCATGAATATATATGAATATCAGTTACTCCTTGCATTTGGCATAGCTGTATGGTGTTCCTGGTATATTTATTTATAAATAATTAACCACATGATTTAAATCTCTGCAAGGGTGACCAGTGGTGGAGACTTAGGCATAAACACACTTACCTCCACTATCCATTTTTTTTTGTGGAGACAGAGTCTCATTCTATCGTCCTCTGTAGAGTGCGGTGGCATCACACAGTTCACAGCAACCTTCACCTCCTGGGCTTAGGCGATTCTCTTGCCTCAGCCTCCAGAGTAGCTGGGACTATAGGCACCCACCACAACGCCCGGCTACTTTTTTATTGCAGTTTGGCTGGGGCCTGTGTGGGTGGGGCGCCAGCCCCATATACCTCCACTATCTTGATTTAAGTCTTGTCATTGTCATCATAGCTCACAGCAATCTCAAGCCCTGGCATCCTTGTAGCTTATAGCAACCTCAAACTCTTGGGCTCAGGCGATCCTCTTGTCTCAGGCTCCCAAGTAGCTGGGACTATGGGCATGCATCACGACGCCCACCTAATTTTTTCTATTTTTAGTAGAGCTAGGGTCTTGCTCAGGCTGGTCTCAAACTCCTGAGGTCAAGCAGTCCTCTTGCCTTGGATTACAGGTGTGAGCCACCTTGCCTGGCCCTAAACTTTAAACAGAAGAAACAGGTTTCTTTGCAGCTAAAATTCATCACAGAATTTATGAACCAGTTCATACTTTATTGAAATCAGAAACTCTTTAGGTATTCCCTAATTCATTTTTTCCCCTTACCTTATAATTTTATATGCTTAGTATAGAAAATTTAGATGTAATAAGAACAAAATACAATATGATACAAGAAGCCACCTTGATGTCAGCGTCAGCTGCTAGCAAAGAAATTGTAAAAAACATATGAAAGACCTCTCAAGATAACAGTCTAAGGCTATTTCATATAACAGCAGATAGTCTGTACAACATCAGTAGACCCTATATAGTTTTTCTTTTTTTTTTTTTTTTTGAGACAAGAGTCTCACTATGTCACCCTCATTAGAGTTCTATGGCACCATAGCTCACAGCAACCTCCAACTCTTGGTCTTAAGTGATTCAGCCTCAGCTTGCCTCAGGCTCCCAAGTAGCTGGGACTACAGGCTATTAGCTGGCCTGGGCCGGATTCAGGGCCAGGTTTGAACCTGCCAACTTTAGGTGTATGTGGCTGGTGCCATAACCACTGTGCTACAGGTGCTGAGCCAGTACTTATATAAATAAAACATTTTGTAGTATTATACAAAAAAAGGAAAGAAAGAATCATGGCTACAAAGTATTCTCTTAAGGATATGTCATATTTAGCCAGCCCATCTACTGATGCACATTTAGGCTGCTCATAAGTCTTCTTATTACTAATAATGGTGTAGACAACATTTTGCATAAATCTTTGAATACCATATTTTTGTGTAGTGTAAATTTTTAGAAATGGAAATTTTGAATTTATGCAGTATTCATATTGACAGGCATTACTGAATTTCTGTTACATAAGGATTATATATTTCCACCATAGCATAGGAGTATCTGGTTCATTTATACCTCTGGTAATATTGGGTAGCATCAAACTCTTTATTCTTTGTCAATCTGATAGGTAAGAAAAATAGACATTTCATTTGAATATTCATTTGTGGAAAAGGTTGAACACTCAAATTTTCTGCTAATAACCTTTGCTCTGTATTTTTGTCTTTATATTAGGAAGGTGCATAAAAATATTTGCAAAGTAAATATTGTCATTTACCTTTTGTACACAAGTTTTTTCTCTATACAGAAGATTTTAAAAGGAATAATGTTTAACTGGGGAAGAAGCAAGTTATTGCTAAAATTTTTAAAAAACAGATTGAGGACCATATTTTAGGTATTTTATTTAATTAATTAATTTATTTATTTTGAGACAGAGCCTCAAGCTATCGCCCTGGGGAAAGTGCTGTGACATCACAGCTCACAGCAACCTCCAACTTCTGGGTTCAAGCAATTCTTCTGCCTCCGCCTCCCAAGTAACTAGGACTACAGGCGCCCACTACCAACACCTGGCTATTTTTTGGTTTCAGCTGTCATTGTTTGGCAGGCCTGGGCTGGATTCAAATCTGCCAGCTCAGGTGTATGTGGCTGTGGCTGGCGCCTTAGCTGCTTGAGCCACAAGCACCAAGCCATATTTTAGGTATTTTAAAAACATACTTTCTCACATTTTAATGTCTCTGAAATCATTATCCTTCTTAAAGTTGTTGCCATGTCGTAGTTTAATTGCAAGCACTGTCTGTATTAGAAGGTCAGAAAATAACAGTGCGTTCCATGATAAATGGAGTCTTTTTTTCATTCAATAATATTCAAATATCTCATCAGGCAGGAATTTTAAACAAGATTGAATTTCTGTTTTCTGGGTTACAGATTACAAAAATCATTACCTACCTGAAAATCATTTTTAAAAGCTTGTAGTTACTATCTTGTATTTTTACAGTTTTATTTAAGCTTACTTTGATTTGTTTTTCTAGGTTTCTGTTAAATTTTGGCACTGTTAGTTTTTACCTTGGATACAATGCAATGCAGGATTTTTTTCCTACTATGTCCATGAAGCCAAATCCTCAGTGTGATGACAGAAACTGCAGGAAGCAGCAGGAAGAATGTAAGGTATGTGTCTATTTGTCAGAATGCATGGGGGTGGGGGAGGGTCATATTGCATAGGACCGTAACTTTAAAAAAAGAAGCTAATATAAGATTGATGGATTCAGAATTTTTATAGTTTAAATTTATTCATCATACTTCAAAAAATGAAAGACCTGTCTTCTGATGACATAAAAAGCCTCTCTGAATTGTTGACTAATGTTTCTGAGAACTGAGAATGAGTAAAAACACTTTTTTGATTCTATTTGATTTCTGCAGAAAAAGGCAGCAGCACTGCCCAAACAGGAAGTTATACAAGAAGAGGAGGAGATAATACATGAAGATAACGAGTGGGGTAGGAGTTCTGTTATAAACTGAAACGGCAGCATAAAACAAAACCTTTTATGGTAGGGGATGTAATTATAAGATTATGTAAATTATAGAACATAAATATGAGTAAGTATTGCTTACCAAGTTCCTTAAGAACTGCTATAGGATCAAATTTAACTCTACAGGTATTGAGCTGGTGTCTGAGGTTTCAGAAGAGGAACTGAAAAATTCTTCAGGTCCTGTTCCGAACTTACCTGAAGGAATTACAGTGGCATATACAATTCCAAAAAAGGTACTTCAAAAATCTGATTTACTGCTAATATAAGAGAAAACGTATGCTTACCTTCTTTAATCTTTATTCTGTTTTGTAATGCCAATGTAGTATTTCCTGATTTAGGGGTCTTATGCTACAGGCATTAAGGTGTGAGAAATAGAGGTACTCAGTGTTAATATGAAGATATTCATAGCTTAAACTATTTAAAAACAGACATGCAGTAGTTTTGTTCACTCATCAATAAATTATAATATTTTGATTAAATGACAATATCATTTTTATATATTGATAGTTTTAGCCACGGTATCATTTAAAAAAGCTTCAGAGGAGATGTCAAGAGTATTGAAATTACTGCCTTATAAATCAGAAAGCTGGGCAAAGTATACTACTCTCTTAAAAATTAGAAGGAGTATTTATTAAAGAAAATTTACTTTATAAACTTGAGCATGATTAAAGCTCACTGACTATATATTCTAAAGTATCAAAATTTTATATTGTTCTTTTTTCACTATATTTCCTTTATTTGTTGATAGCAAGAAGATTCTATAGCTGAGGTAACAGTGGAAGATTCTGCTGAAAGCTTGGAAGACCTCATGGCCAAGATGAAGAATATGTAGATGATGGGCATATATTTTATTTCTCATGTTAAAGCCTATTCTTTTGAAATGAAAAAAAAAATAGGGCAACACTAATTGATGTAGAACCTTAATTGAATTGTTGCACTTTTTGAAAATACTGTGACTGTTGCTCTCCTCACCCCCAATTAAATCATTAAGTCTTAAAATGTATGTTTCATTCTAGTAAGGAAACTCCAGAGGACTTTTGTAGGCAGTTATATATCTTACTGAAACACAGGCATTGAAATATTTTGGCATTTTGGAGAGGAGGAAAGGCCAGTGTGATCCTATGTTTTTTTTTTTCCCAGTAATCCCTTGTGGTCTGTTGCATGAGGACATGGATTAAGAAATGGTACATGATGCTCAAATAGAGGGAGAAGGATGAGAGGTACAGCCTGCAGAGCTACCCTCTACTCATGTATTGAATTGCTATCTACAAGAAAGGCACCGCCCACTTTCACAAACTTGACCAACAATGAATTTTAAATACTTAATTTATAAAATAACATCCTATCAAATGTTTCCAGATGAAATATAAGTTGAACTGTAGTCATTGGAAAGTTTGTAAACCTGTGAATTATATATTCAAAATAAGACAAAGGCTACTAAAAGGAAGTTGTCTTCCTTTCAGGAAGTATAAATTATATTTTATATAGAATATAATGAATAAAAATCATTGTATCCATGGAACATAGATCCAGAAACACTGGACTTTACCGAGGTATAAATTTAGACTAAGATCATCTAGGTTGTGATCATATAGGCTACTCCTGAATACTTCATTTAAATTTGATACTTGAGATAGGGAAATACTGGCACGGTTTGTCCTATAGAGTGGGCATAAGTTCTATATTGCCTCTGCAATAACTGACTTATATTAATTTACTGGAAAGATATCATTTTCCCTGATTGGGACCAGTAAACTGTAAATTAGTATGAGTTTTGTCTGGAGCTGCATACAAATAATGGAGGCATAGAGAACCTTGGTTGAAGTAAATTCCCAAGGGTTTGAAGACCAATAAATAACATGCAGGTGTAACTATTACCCACAGACTGTTTCTATGCTAATCTATTTCGATGGTTTTTACTTTGAAGATACATATAAATTATCAGATACATATAAATTATCTTTCTGGGGGGAAGTGTTAGCTTAGTAATTATAATCAATATTTCCTACTTTAAAATAAAGTTCTAAAAACTTTAGAAAGTCTCAAGTATCAAATATGTTCAATGTATTAGTTTCGAGATTCTAAGAATATACTGTGATTCTTTTTTTTTGAGACAGAGTATCACTTTGTCACCCTCAGTAGAGTGCCAAAGCATCACAGCTCACAGCAATGTCCAGCTCTTGGGCTTAGGCAATTCTCTTGCCTCAGCCTCCCGAGTAGCTGGGACTACAGGCACCCACCACAATGCCCGGCTATTTTTTTGTTGTTGCAGTTTGGCCAGGGCTGGGTTTGAACCCACCACTCTCTGTATATGGGGCCAGCGCCCTACTCACTGAGCCACAGGCACTGCCCTATACTGTGATTCTTATTTTAGAGTGAATCAGGAGAGCGGGGGGTGGGGGTGGGGTGTAATTTTTCCAGCCATGAAACTTGGGTTGCCTAGGTAGGTCTTTTACCATTTTTAAAAAATATAGTTTATTCAACTTAAAGCAACATTTTTAGCTACTAGAGAAGTCTTGAATTTCAAAAATGAAATGTCTTTCTAAAGTAATCCTTTGGAGACTCTGGTACAAGAATGATTGATGAAGTATAATATTAGAATTCACCACTTCTAACGACCTGTCATCTGCTCTGACTTGGAAGTGCACTGCTGCCTATGATGTTTTTCTAACAGTCTATGTGCTGTGAAAGCTTGTAGAAGGTGGCAACTGATTAAAAGAAATTAATTCCTGAGTACTACATTACTAAGTAAAACCACAGAGTTTGTTTAAATCCGATTGTAAACACTGTTGATTCTAATGTAAAAACTGGAAAAGCAATCCCCAGATGATTGCTTTAACACAGAGACTCTAAATCAGGTGTGTCCAACCTTTTTTTCCCTCTGCCACACACCAGAAGAATAAGAGCTGTCTTGGGCCACGTAGACACAAACATTAAGCTGATGAGCAAAAAAAAAAAAAGAGGTCCATGCATACTTTTCATGATATCCAATGCCACAGATGAGCAAAAAAAATCCTTATAAAAATCAGCATGTGGCCCACTGCCAGAGGTTGGACACCCCTGCATGACAGTAAAGCAAACGATATTTATCTTTTAATTCCTTTCACAGTGAGAAGTTAAATTTATGGTTATACTCCAACACAGTAGAGAAAATAAGGATCATGTGTTTCTTATAAAAATACTTCGTGGATTATGTACAAATACATTGATCAACACAAAAAGGTAACAGCCATTATGAATATAAAGCTTTGACCCACCTCCATCATACTTTTTTCTTATCTCCCTTTTTGTAAAATACTAATTAATGAAAATTATAACTAAGCAAAATTTGTATCCTACTAATTCAGATTTGTAATTGAGTTGTCTGAAAGTTACATTTTTCATTGTGAAGGTGTATATTAATGTGAATGTAATATTCCTATTTATTTCAGAACCTCAAATACACATACATATACACACAAAGAGATGCTTGTCCCAGCTATTTTTATTTTTTTGTTTTTGAGACAGAGTCTCACTATGTTGCCCTTGGTAGAATGCTGTGGCATCACGGCTCACAGCAACCTCTAACTCTTGGGCTTAAATAATTCTCTTGCCTCAGCCTCCTAAGTAGTTGGGACTACAGGGGCCCACCACAACACCCAGCTAAATATTGAGTTGTCTGAAAGTTACCTTTTTCATCGTGAAGGTGTATAGTAATGTGAGTATAATATTCCTATTTCAGAACCTCAAATACACATACATATACACATAAATAGATGCTTGTCTCAGCTATTTTTTTTTTTTTTGCAGTTTTTTTTGGGGGCTGGATTTGAACCCGCCACCTTGGGCATATGGGGGATTTGAACCGCCCTACTTCTTTGAGCCACAGGGGCTGCCCTGTCTCAGCTATTTTTAAGTAGGCATTCCACATGAAAACATTTAATTTGGTAGTACAACAAGATCAAAATTTTTGTTTATTGTACTTAAGTTCTTTTGAAATATATAATTTACAGTGATCATTCCCAACTATAACTTTTATCATAAAGTCACTCTGAGTAACATTAGAAGTTTCTGCTTTTTTGTGTTTTTCAAGTCTAATACGTCTATTTTTCTTAAATATATAAGATTTTTCCTTTTTTCAGGGTTCTAGAGTATTTATTTTCTACAGCAGTTTTCTGAAGGTAGTAAATTTAATTCATTACGTAAACAATATATTACTTTATATAACTAAATCAAATTTTAAGCCCTAATTGCTTATTTCTAAAATTAATGTCTAGTAAGTCTAGTAAGTTTGTGAATTCAGTTACTCTGCGCCTTTCACAGGCTGGCAAACCCAGAAAGATATGGTTACATTTTATTTTCTATTTTCCTTCTTGAACTACCCCCCAAAAGGCAGAGGACGTTCATTTTTTTTTTTGAGACAGGAGCCTCAAGCTCTCCCCCTGGGTAGAGTGCCATGGCATCATGCTCACAGCAACCTCCAACTCCTGGGCTCAAGCGAGTCTCCTGCCTCAGCCTCCCAAG
>NW_003852427.1:3249380-3290499 GCF_000181295.1 Otolemur garnettii
AACTACAGCAATAACATTACATCTATCTTTTGGGGTTTGTCGGGCCCGGGCTGGATTCGAACCCACCACCTTAGGTGTATGTGGCTGGCGCCTTAGCCGCTTGAGCCACAGGCGCCGAGCCGAGGACGCTCATTTTATAAGATTCTGCTTCATTTCTTTTAAGTTACCACTATAGTGCCTTGCTTCGTAAACTTCTGCACATATGAAACACCTGAGGATCCAGCTGAAATGCAGATTTTCACGAGGTTTGAGGAGAGGCCTGAAAGTTTGAATTTTTAATAAGCCCCCAGGTGGTGTTACTGGTTTATGGACCACACCTCAGAGAACATTATCCAAAACTTTAAGTTGAACAAAGTACTCAGTGAATATTAAGATCCAAGTCTTTTTAAAAATCGTGTATTTAAAAACTATACAAAACAGTAGCCCTCCTGTATAAACTAGAGTAGGGAAAAAAGAGCACCTGAAATCCTACTTTTATTTTAAAATGGTGAAGTATGGTTATTACATCTTTCACCTTTACATGCTGGGATCCTACAAGTACAGACAGTGTCCACGTTACAATCATCCAACTGAAGTACAATTCACATTTATGAACAGAGGCTATTACAGGTAAAACAAGTAAATGTACCTATTCCACCTTACGTGCAAATTCAACTTAACAAACCTACAGAACCTATCTTGTTCGTAACTTGGTGACTGTATTAAAATTGATGATTTTTAAATACACAAATGGCATAAAACAATATCCAAAATGTGGTGGTTATTTATAAAACACATAAAGAATATTTAATTTTCAGCATAAACATGGCAGACTGAGGTAAACGAAGAGACCGATTTAAACCATTTAATAAAGAAGATACAGGAGAATGTCATTTATATTTTGGGAAAAGTCAAAGAATGCTGTTACTACCATGTTAAGGACTTCAGACATGCAGATATCTTCTAGACAGTAACAAACAATATACAACGGAGAGAGAGTACAGAAAGCAGAGGGACTGGCCCAATCTGCTCAAAGAAAAGGTTGAATAAAAAAGAATATAAAAGAATATGGCAGCCAGGGATTCTTATGACTCATTTGTTTTACTGAAGACAATTCAAATATTTCATAAACATTATCCCTTTAATCCTTGAAACTTTCCTCTGAGGTAGAGCATCGGGCCAGACTACTGCTGAAAAGCGAGACAGAAGGGGGAGGCTAAAGTAGCTCTTGAGAGTGGAAAGGAATCAGGTAATTCTTCAACTTAACTGTTCTGCCAGTTCTTGTTGAACAAAGACACATCCTCTCCTCAAGCTGTCTTCAAATTCTCAGTCTACATCCTTGGATGCAGATCTCATGTGATAGGAATATTCTTTTAAACAACTATGATACGATTTCATATAAATATCAGTTAAATTATACAAAGTGGTATAAAAAAATCCTTAAAAACATTTTTTAAAGTTTCAAATTCTAACGTTCCAATGTTTTAATGTCAAAGAATTGTTATCTGCTATTATCTTTGTCCTTGTTTAGGAAAACATTAGGAGAGTGAGGTTTTAGGCTATATGTATCTCCACTGGATGAATGTCGTGAAGGAGCTTTTCCACCCAGCAGTGATGTTTCTGCTTCTTTTATTTCCATTGCCCTTTTGTAGAGTTCAGCAGCTTTTTCAAAATCACCTTCTTCATAGCTTCAGGAAAAAAAAGCAACTCTTAAAATAGAATATACCTCTTATCAATTATAAGGGATCTTATGGATACAGAAAGACGAGTTGTGAATAATTGCCCATTTTGTCCCCCTTTCTTTTTCCAGTGCATCCATTCAGGCAGAACAGTAAAATGGAATACTCAACTCTTCTCTTTTTGTATTGTGGAATATTTTAGTGTGTCCAATGGACACCACTAAAACCGTGTTGCAGTGGATGTGAAACTGCTAAGAAAAGCTAGGTATTCTTTGCATCCTGAGATACAGACAAATGAGCACGAAAAAGTCAACATATACTTAATGGTCAATTAGCCGAGGACAGCAAAGTGTCCACATTACTCCCAGAGCCAGTTAGCTGCACATGTAAACCATCTTCACCATTTGCCATGAAATACCCATTTGCAAAATAGATCATTTTGCTTCTGGTTACTGTTCTAGTATCTCTTGAAGTTGAATGAAAAATTCCTCTAAGAAAAAAACCAGGCTCGGCGCCTGTGGCTCAAGCGGCTAAGGTGCCAGCCACATACACCTAAGGTGGCGGGTTCGAATCCCCAGCCTGGGCCCGCCAAACAACAATGATGGCTGCAACCAAAAAATGGCCAGGCATTGTGGTGGGCGCCTGTAGTCCCAGCTTCTTGGGAGGCTGAGGCAGGAGACTCGCTTGAGCCCAGGAGTTGGAGGTTGCTGTGAGCGTGATGCCATGGCACTCTACCCAGGGGGATAGCTTGAGGCTCCGTCTCAAAAAAAAAAAAAAAAGAAAAGAAAAAAACCACTATTAAGCAATAAATATTTGGGGTGTTCTACGATGAGTCAAATTACAACTATTGTAAAAGAGTTGGACTGTATTAGGAAAAGTGAAAAATAATCTTACCTAAGCACAGCTAAATTTTTTAACGTTTCTCCAACTCGAGGATGCATCCGACCCAGGCTGTCTTCATAGATCTTTAATGCTCTTTCATATAATGGCAAGGCTTCAACATGTTTTTTCTTATTAAAAAAAAGTAATAATGCTCACTTGAACACACTGGGTTTCTGAAATTAATGTATTTTAGAATAAGCTGACCTACTTTGGTGAGAACTTTAAAAATGTTAGTATCCTCCTAGAAGATATGAATAAAAAGATTAATTTATGAATAATTAGAGGAGAAGCAACATGATGATAAGATAGATACCTAAGCTTTAGACCTGGCTTGGTAACCATTTAACAATAATCCAATCGTAAGTTCCTTCCTTTATTGCCAATAGGTACTATGTGTGTTTCTCACCCATAACAGGCAAATGCCACAAGCCTAAAGACAACATCATATACAGCGATGTAGGGCATCTCCAGAATTTAAAAGACATAGCCTATTCTCTGAATTAAACAGTGTTTTACACTAAGAGGAAGGGACCATCTTACAAATCTAATTTCAATTCAGGAAAACATTACAAATAAGTAACATTAAATTTTCTTTAAATATATTTACTATTGCCATATCTAACTTATGTATCTATATTTTATACCTTCAAATGATTCATTTGTAAGGAGTTAAATGTAGGGACTTACCATTTGGCTGTAAAGAACAGCTAAGTTCACCAAGGCAGTAGCTACACTAGGGTGTTTTGGTCCAAAGGATTTCTGTCGAATTTCAACAGCCAATTCATACAATGGTACAGCTTTGTCAAGTTTCCCCTAAAAAACAAAAGTGATATGCCCAAAGTGTTACGGCAATAAAAGGCTACCTGATGAGAATTTATTCCATAAATAAATTTCATATTAAAGAGTAACTTTGAGGGAAAAAAATTCAGAAACATTTCCTCCCAGTTTAATGGTTAAGTTTATACACAATAGAAAATTTAGTAGAATACATAAGTAGAGCTATACTCTGCTGAATGTAAAACCATTTTCTCTGATGATTTAGAAAGCCCTTTGGGATCACCCATTATTACTCACTGTTTCTAGTGTAGTGAAAATACGCCAGTTTAAGGTTTGCTACTGCACATACTTTGGAGACTGCATGACAATAAAAAACTCATTTCCCGGCAAACCACTTTCAGATTTTTCTGATTATTTCCTTTTACTTGAAAGTGAGATAGAAATATGCACCCTTCTTACCAAAACAAACTTCAGAATCAGGACGACCAGTAAGGGTCCCATAAAATCTAAAGACAGTCTAGGAAGCCCTGTGCAAAATGACACTAAATGAAAGCAGATTTCCTCGGAACTTTTGTGGGTTTCTTTTTGAGAATACCTATAAACATTCTAAATTTCACTCAGCAGGAATCCCATGAGAAAAAATGGTTACATTTCACCAACCCACACCAGGTTACTTTTAATTATAGGCAAAGCCAAGAAAGAGTGAAATAAAAAATGTTCATTTAAATGATCAACTACAAAGACCTCCCAGCAGTCCCAACAATTGGGTGATTTGTTATGTTTATACACAACATAAACAGCATTAAACAGCAAATAATACTAGTGGAATTTTAGAACTTCTATAATGTAAAATATATTTGAATTAGAATGCTGATAAATTCATTTGTATTTGGAATGTATTTTAATAAAACCAAATCAGTTAAGTTTGAAACAGTATTTTTATTTAAAATTTTTTTTTAGAGAGTCTCACCCTGTTCCCAGGCTGGAATGCAGTGGCACAGTCATAGCTCACTGCAACCTTGAATGCGTGGGCTCAAGTGATCCTCCTGCCTCAGGTTCTCTAATAGGTGGCACTGCCACCACATATGGCTAATTTTGCATTCTTTGTAGAGAGGAGGTCTCATATGTTGTCCAGGCTTCTCTCAAACTCTTGGTCTCAAATGATCCTCCAGCCTCTGCCTCCCAAAGTGCTGGGATTGCAGGAATGAGCCACTATACCCAGGCAGAAATAGTATTTTTATATGTTCTACTCATTTATTAAAAATTAAATTATGATTTTAAAAGCTCATATAAAATAATCTACCCATCATAAAAATAATTTTGCTGATAGTAATATGGCTTAATTAATGTTATAAAATATATGTAACCATGCCAAGGATTACTTACCATTTTTTTATACAAGACTGAAAGATGCTTCACTGTATATGCCAAAGAAGGGTGATCAGGAGCTAAGGCACGTCTCCGAATGTCTAAAGCTCTTTCATAAAGTTCTTCTGCTTTATCATACTGTTTCTTTTCATTGCATAGAGCTGCCAGATTATTCAAAGACTGGGCACAGTCAGGATGATCTGGTCCTAGGACTCGCTCCCTCATTTCTAAGGAACGCTTCAGGAACTGGTCAGCTGTTCTATGAATACAATCCCAAAATGGTATAAACAATTCATTTTTTAGAACTCTGAATCCCAAGCCCTGATTAAGTGAAGAACTGAATCACTTTCATTCTTAAATCCAACTTAAAATGAAAGATTCAACTCAAAATCCTCTCTTCCCCTCTTTCCCACCCTCCTCCCTTCATACCCTTTTGTTTTTAGAGACACTGTCTTATTCTGTCACCCTCGGTAGAGTGCCGTGGCATCATAGCTCACAGCAACCTCCAGCTCCTGGGCTCAGGCCACTCTTGTCTCAAGTCTCCCGAGTTGCTGGGACTACAATACCCGGCCATTTTTTGTTGCAGTTTGGCTGGGGCTGGGTTTGAACCCACCACTCTTGGTACATGGGGCTGGTACCCTACTCACTGAGCCACAGGTGCCACCCTCTTCATGCCCTTTTTCTGATAGTTTGAGGACCTAAAGAATCTAAACGATTGCCTCAATTCTCCACTTCTAAAAGATAAACCGACAGGTGTTTACAAAATAAATTTTTTATACTTCTAAAATGAAAGATTTTGGTATTTACTCTTCCTCTCTTTGGAGTTAGTACTAAATAATTTTTGTTTATTTGTAGAGACAGGATCTTGCTCTATGGCTCTGGCTGAAGTACAGTGGCATCATCACAGCTCACAGCAACCTCAAACTCTTGGGTTCAAGCAATCCTCCTGCCTCAGCCTTCTAGGTAGCTGGGACTATAGGTGTGTAATCCTAAGCCTGGTTAATTCTATTTTCTATTTTGTAGAAAACCGGGTCTTGCTATGTTGCTCAGGCTCATTTTAAACTCCTGGCCCCAACTGATCCTCCCAGCTTAGCCTCTCAGGGTGTCATGCATGAGCCACAGCACTGGCCCTAAATAATTTTTAATAAAAGACTACAGCATGATTTTTCACAGAAAGTTCTGTAAAGTGAGCTAATTATTTGTTGCCATTTTGAGTCTTTTCGTCCAAATTGACAAAACTAGCAACATCTACATTCTTTTCTTCATTCTCCAAATAGTCCCAAGCTGCTTCTCCTGTGAGGTCTTATGTATAATACCTACATAAAATCAACTTTTCATAAATATATGAAACATATTAGGGAGACTGTGGAATAAATTTTCAGCTAAGAATGTTAAAAGAAACAGAAAATGCCATGATCTTTAAGTGTGGTCTTTAGTCATCATATAACATCATACATGAAATACGGCGTGGTTTTTAACCAGTTTTTTCTTAGTCTTAGACTTGATGGAAATGTAAAACAGCTTTGCACTCAAGGGCAAATGGATACTTATTTTCATTCTCAACACCATGGTACTCACTCCAGGTTGTTTTGAAGGTAGTAGAGAACACCCAGTTCATTGAGGGTCCGAGCGTTATCAGGTGTGTCCTTACCTAACGTCAGCTCTTCTAACTGCAGGGCCCGTCTACGTAAAAGGGCAAATCCATACTGCAGTAAAGAAAAAAACTAAAAACAATCACTAAGCAGATACACTCTTTGATGCTGAGACAATATGCTAAGGTCCTAAAAATTCCTTTCTCATTTTTTCCCTTTAATCTAGATAATGATATTAAGTATTATACTCAATGAATTTAACAGTTCCTAAGAATACATGTTTCCACAAAGCAACATCTTCTAAAATTCATAAGAACTACTTTGTGAAAATGATTATGAGATATTATAGAAAGTATCAATATCTCAAAGTGCTTCAAAGAGATTAGGGATTAGGTAACAATTTGTAAGTATTTACTAACCCCACTGCTAAAAACAAAATTAGGAGCTTAAAAATGCACACATATTTTAACTTAAAGAAACACAGGACATTTAAATTTTACCAGCAAGTTAGAAAAATGAAAATAATTACTTTACATTTGAATCTAACATAAAATGTTAACTAAATTTTCTTTTATTCCCTTTTCCAACCCTTTAAAGAAAACAATCTTTAAATCCCACCTTCTAAAGCCTAATCTTCAAATGAACTTTGTAGTCCACTTTTTATTTTTTTTGAGACAGAGCCTCAAACTGTGGCTCTGGGTAGAGGTCTGTGGCATCACAGCTCATAGCAACCTCCAGCTCCTGGGCTCAAGCGAGTCTCTTGCCTCCACCTCCCAAGTAGCTAGGACCACAGGTGCCCACCACAACGCCCAGCTATTTTTTGGTTGCAGCCATCATTGTTGTTTTGGCAGGCCTGGGCTGGATTCGAACTCACCAGCTCAGGTGTATGTGGCCAGTGTCTTAGCCACTTGAGGCACAGGTGCCAAGCCTGTAGTCTGCTTTTTAAAAGTCTACTAAGTTGCAATCTCATTAACACTGATATTTAAACACGTAAGTAAAAACGGAGATGTTAACTGGTACTTTCCTAGAAGTCACTTAAAAATCCAAAGCTCTTAAACCATGAGGTTTATGCATTTATGATGTTCAGAGATGCTCTTTTCCTCTTATGTTCAAAACACAACACGAAGGAAATTTCTCATTACCAAGTTGCCTTTTCTCCTTGTAGCTTTCTGATGAATTTTTAAGGATTTTTTCCTAAAATGTTCAGCTTGTTCATATCTTAAAATAAAAAGTACAAATATGTCAAACAAAAGAAACATATTCAAAGTCTACTTCCATTGAAATGAACACACATAGTGTGAAACTCTTTTTTAGCTATTAAACATAGCATTAGTCTAGAAGTAAAAGTCATGGAATTAAAAAACTCTAACAGAAATCCTCAGAAAACAAAATCAGACAAAACAAGAGTCTAGTCCTCTAAGACATTTAATTATTTTTAACTAATTTAACTCATTTTGCATCTCCAAAGAGCAACCTAATTAAATGGAAAGCCAAAATTTTAGTGGCTACGGCCCCTTTTCCTGTATAGGTTTACTTCTGGTCAAATATAAATGTGAAATTCACATTTGTGGAAGTTTGTGTGGAACAATTCTTCCAGAAGTTAAAAGTTCCAGTACATATCACTTATGACGAAACAAAAGAAATAACTTCTGAAAAAGGAAGAAATGTCATTCAGTGGGTACCTAAGAGATAAAAGAGACTTTTTATTATATAGGGATTAGCAAAATTGTTCTGTAAAGGGCTTTTTGATAATTTAGGCTTTGTGGGCCACTGCTTTCTGCCACAGTAAGGAACTCTACCTGTGAAGCATAGAAGCAACCACAGATAATATATAAATGAGAAAATTGTGGCTGTATTCCAGTAAAACCTTATTTATAAAACTGGACGTGGCCCGTGAGCAATGGTTTGCTAGGCCTATACCAGCTGAGCACCCTTATTCTGAAAATCAAAAGTCCAGAATGCTCTAAAATCTGAAACTTTCTAAGCACCGAGGTGATGCCACATGTGGAAAGTTCTTTATCTGTCCTCATGTGACAAGCTGCAGTCAAAACACAATCAGAAACTTTGTTTTATAAATGAAATTATTTAAAATATTGTATTACATTAACTTCAGGCTATATGTAGAAGATGTATGTGAAACACAAAGGAATTTCATGTTTAGACTTGGGTCTTATCCCCACAATAGCTAATTTATCTACATACAAATATTCCAAAATCTCAAATATTACAAAGTTAGCCAGTCAATGAGCCAGGATTCAAACCCAAGACTATGTGACTCCAAAGTCCATGGTTTCTCCTTCATGCATCCACAAGGAGATGAATCTTACAGTTCTAATGTTCCCTAATTCCCACCAAGAAATATTATGTGAATATGATGCACAGGGTAAGGAAAAGCACACAGCCACACGAGTACATTAGAAGACTGTGACTCCCCTTTGTAAAATCAGAGTACTACTGATTTAAATCTTACTTGTTTTGTTTCTGGTACAAAGTTGCCAGAGCCTCAAGTTCACGAGCAGTATGTGGATGGTCTGCACCATAAGCATTCTCTGAGATTTCCAAGGCCTGTTTATACAGCTGCTCTGCGTTGCCAAACTTCTTCCACTGCACATACACACTTGCTAGTTGGTGGAGGGACTGAGCTACTCTGGGGTGATCTGGATCTAAAGCTGTTTCTCGAATTTCTAGAGACCTCTGCAGAGGCACCACAGCCTGGGAAAATGAGGGTAAAGGCTAATGAAAATGAATAAAATGCCATTAAGACCTGTCACCTGATTACGTGTCAAAGATCTCAGTATAACAAATGAAAACTGCATTAGCCCCTCGTTAGAAAACATGAACACCCACCCCGTCTCTGACCTTCCAGGGGGCTGCCGAGCTTACCTGACTGAGAAGGCCTAGATCCTTGAGAAATCGCCCCAGAGTTTCGTAGAGATCGGCTAAGCAAATCATGTTCTCCTCGCCTTCACAGTTTTTCTCATACTGCTTCAATGAGTCAAAGTATTCTGCTGCCATCGCGCTTTTGTCTTTGCCCACAAACTGCCAGTAACTCAGCAACTCAGCAAAGTGTCCTCTGTTTCAACAGATAACAGCAATTCAATGAAAAAAAAATTTAAAATCCAAGATGAAAATACCAGAATTCATATCAAGTTACTGAAAACTGATCAGTAGGCAAGTACAGCGTGGTGAGGCAGGACTCGGACTGAGGTCTGAGTTCCAGCGCTTCCTAGCTTGAGTGATCTCCAACAGGTTGTCTGAGCTCCTGCACTTCGTCATCCTCATCTGCAGAAGTGGGGACCACACTACTTGCCTCAGGGGTTACTGTAAGGAGATTACTGCATGCAGTAACTACTTCATAGTGTTGCTGTTATCATTAACATCACTGTGGCCAATCACCAATGAAATTTATCTGAATTGCATTTTTTTTTTGCAGTTTTGGCTGGGTCCGGGGCTTGAAGCTGCCAACCCTGGTATATGGGGTTAGCACCCTACTCCTTGAGCCACAGGCGCCACCCAGTTTTTTTTTTTTTTGAGACAGAGTCTTACTCTATTAACCTGGGTAGAGTGCTGTGGCATCAAGCTATCCCCTCCCATCAGTCTTCCCAAGTAGCCGGGACTACAGATGTGCACCATTGCGCCCAGCTAATTTTTCTATTTTTAGTAGAGTCGGGGATCTCACCCTTGCTCAGGCTGGTCTCAAACGCCTGAGCTCAGGGAATCTTCCTGCCTTGGCCTCTCAGGGTGCTAGGATTGCAGGTGTGAGCCACCACGCTTGACTTTGAATCATTTTTATATATTTCATGGTTCTTAGTCAACTGCTGAGTTCACCCAAAAAATTATTCTAAATGATGAAAATTAGAAAGAGAATAAACTAATGAAACATAGCCTGTCATAGAGTGTCACTTTGCATTTTTATCAAGAAGTTGAATGATAAAAAGTAAGCTTATTCATCTGTCCTATATATGATTTTAAGTAGCATGGGAGAGCTGGTAAAGCACAAATCTGATTGCAAAGGACTCACAAAAAATTAGAATGGAGATCGGAAATAATTTAAGAGTCACAACAAAGAAATCAGAGAGAGTTCACTTAGGAGCGAAACATATTATGTAGCTATTTTATTAAAAATGTCCAGATTTCTTTTTTTTTTTGAGACAGAGCCTCAAGCTGTCACTCTGGGTAGAGTGCTGTGGCATCACAGATCACAGCAATCTCCAATTCCTGGGCTCAAGCGAGTCTCCTGCCTCAGCCTCCCAAGTAGCTGGGACCACAGGCACCAGCCATAATGCCCGGCTATTTTTTTGGTTGCAGCCATCATTGTTGTTTGGCGGGCCTGGGCTGGATTTGAACCCGCCACCTTAGCGACTTGAGCCACAGGCGCCAAGCCAAATGTCCAGATTTCTAAGTGAGGCAGAAAAACTCCCTGATGAGGCTTAGTTACATCAGAAGCTTGGCTTGCGTACTTAGTAGGTCAGGAATTCTGCCACTGATAAACTCAAACACACCAAAAGAGAGAAACAGAATCTATTTGTGACACAGGGTAATCTTTGAATTCAATGCTAGACAGATTCTATTTGGAGCCCAGAGTTTGGTTTTAAAGGCTACATTCTGAGATACCTTCAGGCCCTAAGAAGCAGACACTATAAACTATCTTTCAGGATAGTTTGGATTTGAACCAGCTTAAATATAAAAATAAGACAGAAAGTTGTCCCCAGATCCTTCCAGCTCTGATTTGATGAAGCAATACTCTATGTTTTCCTCTTGGAAAAAGCAGCTGACATAGCAATTTGCAAATTATTTTAAAAATTTTCTGATAGTTTGTATTTTAGGGACCACTGAAGCTAGAGTAAGTTTTAAATTAAAAATGACATTTTTTCTTTGTTAAACTTAACAACTGTTTTAAATCTTTCTGGGAAAAGATGTTCTATAATAAGTTTCTTACCTTTTATAAAGGTTTTGAGACACGAAGAGATTGAGAAGGCAATCGTGCAGTTTCTGCTTACTTCCCTGTTGCTGAAAAAGCCATGGGAGTTCATCTGCACTTCTCCAAGTCACCCTGTCCTGACTGAACAGATAGCAGACAGCACTCAGTGATACCTTCCTACAACGAGACTGCTTCAAAAAGGCTTTGGACACATGCACACATGTTGAAGGAAGAAAAAAAATATGATATACATCTGATTCTTTAAATATAACGTAATACTGAGAAAGCTTAAGTCAAAATCAGAAAATTTACCAACCTATGAAAATAAATTCAGTGATACTCAGAACCTTCAACCAGACTCTAAAACTATTTTCCTAAGCCTCAATGGGCTCACCTACACATGCACATAGATACATTACATGCATGTTTTAAACTGTTTAACTGGAATAAAATAAAAATAATATAATGACCCTACATTGGTTTTCCTTAAGTGTAAACCTTTAGCATAGTAGTAAAAGACTTACACAATTATCTTTTGATCTTTGGACATTAACAAAGAAGAGGATTTAATCTTTTTGTAATAATTTAATTTTTATACTTTAAGCTAAGAAAGAGAAGACAGAAAGGCAGGATGTGTTGCAGGAGTTACAGAAGAACAATATGGGTGTCCATGATACCTTAGCTGCAGGGTAAAATAGTTGATTAGCTTTTGTCTGTATGAAGAGATTACAGCGGGACAGTCTATGTACTCCAACCTCACTGCTTCCCAAGCCTAGGGAGAAAAAGAAAAAATATTACATTCTATATTATGTAAGTCACTGAATATCTGACAGTTAAATCTACAAAAAAAGAATTTACAATTATTTCCATGTTACAACTGTGTAATAGCAATGTTCATTAGAACATTTTTAAATTCAGGAAATATTTAAGTGATAAATAATATTAATAAAAATAATAAGAATAAAAATTCCTGTACTATTGTTTAAGAACTCAAAATCCAATTTAACTAAAACATTTAGTTAATACACTAAAAATCTCAGAAATGTGGAGTGAACAGTTACTATAATAGAAAGAATAAATTATATTCAAGTGACACACAATAAAAGAGCAAGATAAAGCAGTGAAATTACAAGCATCTCACCTCTACAAAGACAATACAGCATGCGCAAAGACTTCATTTGCATTTGTATACAGACATAAATTAACCAGGGCATTGCAGATGATAAGAATTATATTAGCCAATGGTTCCTCAAGATTTACTATTATGTACTAGACGTCATGTCTAGTAACTCACAAGGACCAAGGACCACTTCAATCAACTCTCTTCACAACCCCTTTGTTAAACTGGAAGTCTGCCCAGGGCTTAGACAGCTTTGCCCAAGGTGAGAGAGCTATTAAGCTACGAATACCTGAGTTATGAAAGGAGGTTGACTGACTCACTCACAGAGTCCAAGTTCATAATACATGCACACTTGAGTGCTGCCTAATGACATCTTGGTTAAAATGAACTGCATACAGTAGTATGACAGTAGTTCCATAAGAATATAATGGAGCTGCCCTACATAGGTATACCATTAAAAATTTTTCATACCATATTTTTACTATACCGTTTCTATGTTTAGTACAAAAATACCTAGTATTGTGCTCCAGCTGCCTACAGTATTCAGTAAATAACAAGCTATACAGATTCGTAGCCTAGGAGAGATAGGCCCTGCCATGCAGCCTCTCTGCTAGGCAGGCTATCCCACCTAGGTTTATGTACATGCACTCTGATGTTTGTACAATGATGAAATCTTCTGACAATGCATTTTTTAGAATGTATCCCTGGTTGGTAAGTGACAAATAACTATAGAACAATATCAGCAATTCAATGAAACATAGAATTAAAAAATGTTTCTTCTTCCAGAAAGAAACTACCTTTAAAAATTTTTCTTTGAGAATTTTTGTGACTGGCACTTTTTTTTTGGAGACAGAGTCTCACTATGTCTCCCTAGGTAGAGTACCGTGGAGTCACAGCTCACAGCCACCTCCAACTCTTGGGCTTAAGCAATTCTCTTGCCTCAGCGTCCCAAGTAGCTGGGACTATAGGCGTCTACCACAATGCCTGGCTATTTTTCTTATTGCAGTTGTCATTGTTTAGCTGGCCTTGGCCAGGCTGGAATCCGCCAAGCCTCGGTGCATGTGGTTTGTGCCATAACCACTGTGCTACGGGCGCTGAGACATGACTGGAACTTTTAAAAGATTTTCAGATTTCATTGGGGCGAAGGAAGACAACATGAAATCTACCCTTTAAATCACTTTTAAGTGTAAAATACAGTATCGCTAACTATAGGGACAATGTTATATACCAAACCCCTAGAACTTATTCATCTGGCAGAAACTACCTTTTAAAGTAATAGCCACCTCATACAGGTACGATACAGGTACTATATAAGCATGATACTAGCTAACCTAAAATCATCACAAAAAGATTATAGTACAAAATTTCAGATTTAAATGTTGTCTTGTAACTGAAACATTTAAAATATTATAACATGGAATAATATGTTGATATTTGTAAGTAAAAAGTCTTATTACAAGATGCTTAAAATAACATTTACCTGTAGGTGTTGAAACCTGAGCAAGCCACATCCATAAGTCAACAAACACATCTTGTGTAAACTGTGAATAAGAGTGGTCAGGACAGCCCAGGACATTTCAGGATAGAGTTCCATCAACTCTGATTCACTCACACCATTGTGACTGACATTGATGAGGCAGAGAGTCTAGGCAGAAATCCCAATTAAAGGTAATTAGGCACCTCTATAAGTAGCTAATAGCCGTTAACATTTCCATAGCTCTTTTAACTTTTTACCCAAACTTATAATCAAATGATTTAATGAACCAAGAAATAATTTTTAAAAAATAAAACACTGTCTAAAAGGCACTAATCAAGAACAAGATAATGTATACATAAAATCTACCATGCCAAAGATGAATAGAAACAGACGAAGTTTAGTAAAAATGAAGACTGCATGAAATGTATTATTTAAACTAATGATAGGCTGGGTTTGGTGGCTCATGCCTGTAATCCTAGCACTCTGGGAGGCCAAGGTGGGAGGATAGCCTGAAGCCAGGAGTCTGACACCAGCCTGAGGAACAGCAAGACCCTGTCTCTACACACACACAAAAAAAAAAAAAAAAAAGAAGAAGAAAGAAAAATTGACTGGGTATATTGGTGCCTGCCTGTAGCCCCAGCCACTGGGGAGGCTGAGCAGGAGGATCAAATGAGCCAATGAGCTTGAGTTTGCTGTGAGCTATGATGACAACATTGCACTCCAGCCCAGGTGACAGCCTGAGGAAAAAAAAAGCAAAACCAAGTCCAAACCCCCCCAAAAGCAAGAAAGCTAATGACAGAATTCCAATTCTGGAAAGACAGGGGGAAAATAACCCTATTATCACAATTGTCTGCAAATATTAGATGCATTTCAGGTGCCAAAAGTGAACAGGAGACTGAAATCAGAGGGCCAAGTGCTGGAGCTCCAGTGGAGACAGAGGACAGGGCTTGGGTTTTCACATCCACAGTAGAATGGAAAGTGAGACTTTATGCCCTATGTAAGGAATTGAAAATAAAATGCTTGTTGATAGTCAGACTCAAAAACCCTTGAAACATTAGCCCACAGACACAAGGAAAGGATATAAGGAAGTTTGTGGGTGTGGGGATGGGATAAAAACTGAAAACCCCAGGAACCACCAACCTGAAAAATGGGTTCAGGTTCAAATTAGGAGTTCAGTAAGACTGTCAGATTTTAAAAAAAATTTTCAGAGATCAAAATTGAATATCTTAACAATCAAAATTGTTATTGTAATTATAAAGTTCTCTTAGAAATAAATCTTAACAATAGACCTTCAGGGGGAAGAAGGAGTAGGGCGTCAGCCCCATATGCCAGAGGTGGTGGGTTCAAACCCAGCCCTGGCCAAAAACTGCAAAAAAACAAAAACAAACAAAAAAAAAGTTATTGGAGGGCATTACAGAAGTTAACTAAGTAATGGAGAATTGTTTAGCTCTCCCTGGAAGGGGAGACTTAGTGATAATTCTTCCAAAATGATCTCTAAATTCAATGTAATTCAAATTAACATTACAAAATGAGGTTCCATAGCACTTTAGGAGTCAAAGGCTAAAAATACATATGGAAAATTAGCCAAGACAATTGTGAAGAGAATAATAAACAGGGATTTGCCCTAGCAAATATCAAAAGCTTAAAGTTCTAACACTAACAACTAAGAAAGACGGTGTGGTACTGGCAAAGAATAGGTAAACTTGGAACGGAAGAGAACAGAAACAGATTTTTGTATGTGAGCTTGGTATCTGTCAGGTACTGCAATCAGCAGAAAAGATGTACCATTTAGTAAAAAGAACAATTAGCCATATGACAAAAGATTAAAAAGTAGATTACTTCCTCACAAAATAAAAATAAATCAACGAGTTAAGAACTTATACATGAAGGAATAAACTATAAAAGACATTTATTCGCAAACTCTATACTAAAAGATTTGCATTCAGTAGGTAGAACATGTAACAACTCCTACAGATCAATAAGAAAGGCAAACAACCCAATTAAAAACATGGGTAAGGCTTGTACCAGCAAGTCACATAAGAGAAAACAAGGACAGCAGGCATGAAAAGGAGCTAAATCTCAGTGATAACCAGGAAAATGCAAATTTCTACAAGCACACTATGGCTGCCAGCACTCCTGGATAAGCTTCAAACCTATTTAAGCACAAGTTTAAAAAGAACTATTACTATAATTCACACGCAATACTAACGAGGCAAACTAATCTTCCTTTTATAAGTTCACTTGACTTTACCCGTTTCATTAATTCTTTATCCGCATCATTTGCCATGGACTCCTGGATGACACGCAGAGCAAGGCGATATAAGGAAACTGTATCTTGACACTGGGAACACTGATGCAGGATTCTGTCTAAATTGCCTGCTCTCCCGGCACTGTTGGAATTCAGAAGAGATTTAATTTCTTATAAACTGCCAACACCTATGAAAAATCTGAGGTAATAGAAACTATGTGATCTCTATTATTTTTTTTTGATACTGCAACAAATAACAGGAATTCAATAAAACATGATATAGGAAACTGGCAGTTTAATAGAGCTGTTAGAATCAGGCAGTTTATTTTGGTATATACCATCTAATTCAATAAACATACGCTCACACTGTATGTCAAGCAACTACTATGCTTTATGGATCATAAAAATGAGTAAGGTTCTAATCATCCAGGAGCATGCCATCTACAGACAGGAGGCAGGGAAATCTGGTAAGTACTGTTAGTTAAGTTTGCAAAGCAAATTTGTGTAGGATCAGAATTTTGGAAACATTTGGCTAAAATAAACAAAATCAGCAAATCAAGGTTTTAAAAATATTACATAATATTTATTTATAAAAAATGTATATTTTATAAACATAAAGAGAAAAATACAAAAGAAATGGTTCATAGTCCCTCTTAAAATATCTTCAATAAATACTCTGAAATGTATGGAAAGCAAGTCACACTTTTAAATTGTACTTAGTGTACTACCGATGTTCCCAGAGGCCAGAAACATCGCCAAAACTTTGTCACTGGAAAAAGTTGGTGGAAATATCACAGGCAAGTTAAAGTCGCAGAGGATTCAAATGTGGTGCTCAAGATGGGAATATGGCATTGAGAGACAAAAGTACTCGATTCATCGCTGCTCAGCCTTTTGGCTAAAATCAAGTACAAAAGTACTAGATTCAGTGTCAAGAAATATGAGTTACACTAGGATCACTATCTATCATGGTGAAGACCAAACAATGCATTAAGTCTCTTTTACTTCTGAGTTGAGAACAAAGCAGATTGAAGCTGTGTTGAAGAAATCAAAGTAGTAACATACTCCAGTGTTTATCTGAAGCAGATTATTAATGGGGATGTAAAACAGAACGACTATTTTATGATGAAGACTTTATCAGGAATTGAGAACAGTGACAATTAAAAATTCCCGCCGACAGTTACCTACCCACCCATATCAAGGACACCTGAAATGACATTCTTACATCTCAGCCATCCTTCACTTTCCCAAAGCAAGGGGCATCAGGGAGGTGCTAATGAACACTCAAGGGTGGGCCCCAAATGAGGGGAAAGATAACTTTCTCTTGCCACCTCCAGTAGGGAATGGGTTAGTAAAAAGAAAATCAGCCACATTTATTAACAAGTTTGATAAATCACAGCTATTCAATCTTCAGCCATAAGTCACCTCCTCACAGAACGTTAGTATCATCATTAGGAAAAACAGAACCTGAGTGGCCCAAGAGGCTGTGTAATGATCAGTTCTCGGTTTGGCATGGTGAGGCAGACATCTGCGGCAAACATGCAGAGATTGTGTAAACCTACCACCACTTACCGCGTGATCATTTTGCTGCAAAGGGTGACATAAAGGGCATTGCAGGTTGTGGCAGAACGACAGTGTCGTTCTAGCTTCTTCTCCTACACCAGTTTACAAAAAAACAAAATGAAAATATACAAACCACCCTGGAATTAAGCGGTCACTACTAATGAGCCAGCAACAAATATCCCAGCAGAAATGACACCATTTCTGCCATCAGGGACATCACACCTTGCAATGGAGGATCCTTGTCTGGTTGGTCTACCAACTGCAGACCACAGACGTGGCAAATATGAAAATGTTTTCAACGTGTAAAGTATCTGCTTAATATTACATAGTAAAGTAAACCTTAAGATCTAAATCTTTTTTATTGCTTTTTCTCTGCCCATTATTAGTTTGAGAGGGAATGCATTTACCAAAGTAATTACTAAACTCCAATTTTCCTTATAACAGCAGAGCTCTTATATTGAATTTTAAGTCTCATGAGATGTTTTATAGGAAAGCTTGATAGTAAAAGCAGCATCAAAATTAAAAACACTTACCTGTTCTTTACTCAATGTAATGTCTACAGAGTGGCATTCTGCAATTATAATAGATTTTGCATCTTTTGGATTTAAAGGATCGAGATGAAGGGTAGGCCACAACCTTTTATTTAAAGAAAAGAAAAATGAAAATTCTAATAATACAGCAAGAACTGTAATCTATTCACAAGTTAAAATCCATTATATGATCTTTTTTATACTGCCTTTATAAAATAATCAAAACCCATTTCTGCTAAGCATATTAAATAATAGCAATTTTTCACACATTCTAATATGTGTATCCTTATTTTCAGCATTAAAGCACAACAAAGAATGTTATAAAATAAACAGTATATATATTAGATGGCTAGGTGGTAAAATATTTCTAGTTCTATATTTTAAGCTATCAGTAAAACTAACCATAGGCATTATCTTCTATGTCTAAGAAATGGTATAAAACACAGTTGTAAGTACTTATAATGAAATTAGAATTTAATCATAACCACATGCATTCTTAGTGTGGCGGTTTCTTCTGGAGAAGTGAAAAAATCTCCCCTTTTTATTTATAAAATACAAATATGCACATATATGTGTTTATATACAGTCTATGTGCAGTATTAAAATTTCTTAGGGGACATGATTAGAAAGAAAATACCTAAAAAGGATTATTAGGGGCAAAAATAGGTTGAGAAATACTGCTCTACAGAATTCAACCACCATATTCCTTTTTTTAGGGCCTTTAAAGTGAGCTCGAATTTCAAGATAACAGGTGTCTAGTCTATTATTCCCAGACTGGCCCTTTCCCTGTTTTCCCCATCAAAACATTTAACTACCTATTAGACATAGTTCCTTGGTGCTATAATTGGCAACTCAAACAAATCATGTCCAGAAACTAAACTCACCACCTTTCCCCTCCAAACCTGCCTGTCCTTTGTGTTTCCTATTTCAGTTGGTGAAACCATATTTACTTAATTTCTTAAGTCAGAAACTCAGGAATCATCCTAGCTCTCTCCTTTTCCCTTTCCTCCCAGATCCGACCTCCCACCAAATCCTACAGATTGCGTCTTCTTGAATTCATCCACTTCTCCCCACCCTCACTGCCACATATATGAAAAACATAAATGCATCTCAAAATCCTTTCCTGAGTTCTACTTAAAACATTTCATGTAATCTGAGAGAACTAAAGTTAGCATCGTACCTCCATGCTGGAGGGCATGTTTCTACATTCACAGAAACAATAACTCTGACATTCACTGGCAGTGGATCTATCAGCCACTTCATATGTTTTTCAACTTGCTTAAAAATATAAAAACAAAATTCAATCTATTAATCGAAGTATTTCAAAGCATTACGGTTCAGTAATAGTTCTCCACATAAAATTCCCACTAATTTATCTTATTAAGGATAAAAATATTATTTTTGGATAATTTATCTTAGAATTTTAAAAGAACAAGTGGTAAAACACCATTATCACCAATTTGAACTCTAGGCATTTAATGGAAATGTCGAAGCTCTAAAAATACGTCAAAACGAACATTGGACTAATTATGTAAATTCGGTTGTCTTTTGCCAGTACTATTTTTTTTTTTTTTTGGAGACAGAGCCTCAAGCTGTCCCCCTGGGTCGAGTGCCATGGCATTACAGCTCACAGCAACCTCCACCTCCTGGGCTCAAGCGAGTCTCCTGCCTCCGCCTCCCAAGTAGCTGGGACCACAGGCGCCCGCCACAATGCCCGGCTATTTTTTTTTTTTTGGTTGCAGCCGTCATTGTTGTTTTGGCGGGTCCAGGCTGGGGAATCGAACCCGCCACCTTAGGTGTATGTGGCTGGCGCCTTAGCCGGTTGAGCTATAGGTGCCGAGCCGCCAGTACTATTGTCTGTTGGCATACAGTACACTTTTTTATCCACATGTCTCCTTCCTAGAAATTAGGCAGAAATAAAAGGAACAACGTCAACATTTTCTTCTCATAAATATATCATTTCAATGCCTGCTATAGCCATTACTGTTATTTTTGTCTCTGAGTACATCAACAGCTTATAAAGTGAAAACAGTACCTGAACTTGATCTATAGAATCAATAATGATGATGATGCTGCCTTGATGACGAGCAGAGAGTTTTTCTAGCCAACGTGGAAATTCTTCCAGGAGCTTAGCAGGATCCAGCGTCAGAGCAGATACTGACCAGGAGTGCTGCATCAACTGTAAGATAACAACAGTTATCTGTATCAGTCAACGCAGCTTTATCAGAGCTGGTGGGAAATATTTCTACCCTACTTTTCACAAAAAAATTGAGTCACCAAAAGGACCTGATTATATTGGGTCTTATTTTTAACCTGAAACAAAAAAAGGTGGATAATATTTAAAATTGATGAGGTACTTATTAGTCCCGACAGTTTCTGAATCCAAATAAAATTTTGATATAATTCCAAAAAATAGCAAACGGTACCTTTAGAGTTAGTCGTTTAATAATCAAGGAAGACTCTGAGCTGGTTGACATGGGCCTCCCCACAAAATGAGAGAGAATCAGTGTGTTAGGGGAATTCTTCTGTTGTAACTGAATCCTGAAAGAAAAAGAACTTCAGGAACACTGATGAAACTCCTTTACCGTAAACATAAAAGAGAACTCACAAAACACTAAGTACTAAATACTGCCCATCTGTCAGCAATAAGATAGTCACTTTTGAATAAACATGGAGATTTCTGTTTTTACCCCATCTGTAGATTATTTTAAAAAATATTTAAAAAAATAGAGATTCATTTTGAATACAAATTGATGTTAATTAACGTAAACAAAAGTAGTTTACCTTGGAGGTTATGGTATCAGTAAGATAGCTTTAACTTTTAATTAAAAATATGCTATTAGATGAAAATCTATTAGGTACAAAAATAGTTATTTTCCAAATAGAACTTTAAATGACAAGGCAATAAGAAAAAAAAAAAAAACCACATACCCTAACTCTTCAAGGTAAATACTAATGAAAGAAAATTTTCTTACTGCTTGTTCTCAAATAATATAATGAAATAACAAAGTTTATTTAGCTAATATGAACCTTAGTCTGTAATTTGAAGAACTAGATTGCATTCACAGTAAAAGTTACCCTAAATTTTGATGGTCTATTTAGGATTTACTTTAAATAGTCTTCTTTGTCTCGTTTCAAGTATTTAAAATCCCAATGAAACTTCTAAGATGAATAAGTGAAAATAAAGGCACATCCCTCTAAATCCACCTGATTCCACGGCCCTCCCATCACTCCCTTACAGAGCACTCCCACAGCTCTTACTTACGTAATTACATACGTAATCACAAATGCTCATGTTTCCTATCCCCTTCTCACCCTACATCACTCTGCCATCTACATCCTCTACATTTTAGGCCATGAACGTATTATTTCATTCTTTTGTGCTTTTTGAATGTTTAAGCCATGCAGAAGGCAGATATGGCAGTACGTTTTATAGACTGAACTCCATAACTAAAAAGATGCCAATGATAAGAACCATTTAATTACACTGCATCGTACCACTTCGATAAAAGAAGAGACTTTCCAGAACCTGGTCCTCCGGACACCAGGAGGGGTGGAATCGGGGCTGGCGCTGCCACGAGGTCGTTAAGGCGCTGATAATACTAGGAACAAAAAGGAGTTCAACTGTGAGGATCACATGCTTCTGAGGATTCTGAAGAGAGTCAACTTCAGATTATTCTCTCCAAGTACCAAAGAAAAGCCACATGAGAAAATGAAATCTACATTTAGTTGACAACTTTCATAACTGCTTATTTTTTATGGCTGGTGATATATGCCTGAACTAGTAAACTAAGAATGGGCCCCAGTTTCTTCTACACCTGGTATTGTTGTAAATTAATGGGCTGGGTGACAAGACATCAGATGTTGGCAGAAAGCTGCAGGGAGCTCCTGTATCACGCTGTAGCCCCCATACCACAGAAAGTACCACAGGCCCAGGCAGGCATCCTCGCTGTCCTTGTCAGAAGAACCAACACCTGTCCTGAAGACCACCTCAGTTTCCAGAGACTGCTGAGGACAGGTCTAAATAAAAGCAGGTTGCATCTGGGGTGCTGGAGTCCCCAACATGCCCAGCAAAAGCAAGTTAGGACCAGCTGCCTAAGATCTTCCTGAAATTAAGGGAGTTCTATTAAGGAGTTCTAAAGTTCCCAAACTCATATTTCCCAGGCATTCCCCAGACACCCAAAACTGGTTGAGAGCTGAAAACAATATACTCAGAAAAGAAAAATCGTAGTACTTATTAAAAAGTTTCCAAAGTTGTCTTGGGAAAGTGCACCAGTGGTCTAAATCAGGGGTGTTGCATGCTGATTTGGGGAGGACTTTGTTTGCTTATTTGTGGTGTTGGATAAAACGAAAAGTATGCACAGCCTTTCTTATGCTGTCATCTTTTGTGTTTGCGTATTTAATGTGTGGCCCAGGACAACTCTTATTTTTCCAAGGTGTGGCAGAGAAAAAAAAGGTTGGACACCCCTGGTCTAAATAATTGTTGACCAAGAATTTTTAAAAAATGCTTATTAATAAGTAATGAACAGTTACTTTTAATAAGTAGCTTGTGGTTAGAGGCAGGCTGGTTTTAAGAGTAGCAGAATTCTCCAGCAGTTACAAGGAATGAATACTTGCTATAGTTTCTCCATCATTTTTTCTGCTTGTCTTCTCTAAGTACAGAATATCTTCCCCAGGAGCTCAAATAGTTGTGATAGAAACAAGACTTCTGAAGGAATGATTTATTATCTCATAAATACTAGTAGCTCAGTTCATGAAGCCCACTTGCAGACCACGGGTCCCGAGTTAAGAACTCCTGCTAACGAGGCAAAGCACAGGATATGCATCCAGAAGAACTGGGTGCAGCTCCCAGATACAGGATCTGCTCCCTGTAGTCCTATGCTGAACCTCAGTGTCTTCATCTATAAAGTGTCAAAAGCAAGACTTCTCTTGTCAAACAACTAATTGAACATTTATTTTATTAATATTTTTTATTTGTCTTAGAGACAGGGTCTCACACTGTTGGCAGGCTGGAGTACAGTGGTGGGATCATAGCTCAGTGAAGCTTCAAACTCCTGGCTTCAAGGAATCCTCCCACTTCAGCCTTCTGAGTAGCTGGGACTGAAGTGTGAGCCACCATGCCTGGCTAATTTTTCTTAACTTTCTGTAGAGATAGTAACTTGCTATGCTGCCCAAAATGGTCTTATCAATTCTCCTGATTTGGCCTGCCAAAGCATGGGGATTATAGGTGCGAGCCACTGCATCTGGCCTAATTTAACATCTATTATGTGCCAGATATTGTGCTAAGAGCTTTATGTGCATTGTCTGGTTTAATCCTCACAGGAACCCTATGAGGTAGGTCCTATTCATTATTCCCATTTTACAGAGAAGAAAGTCAGAGTTTTGACTGACCAAGTAATTTGATCAAAATTCAGTGAGGAAATGGTGACCAGGAAATTAACACAGACTGTCTAAATTATAAAAACTCTATAAAAACACAACTGTCAGTTTTAGTTATGATAATATTCTGTAAAATATCAATTCTTATATTATCTTCTACATATGATTAAGTATTTTTTGAACTCGGACATAGATTTCTTTGTATACTTTAAGTTCTATTACTTTGCTCAGATATTTAAGGATGTTGACAAGACTGGTAAAAAAGGACTGATCTGGGGGGGAAGATAGGTGGAGGGAGGGTAATTGGTCGGACACACCTACAGTGCATCTTACAGGGTAGTGTGAAATTTACTAGGTGTAAAATATAAATGTCTAAACACAATAACTAAGAAAATGCTGTGAAGACTATGTTAACCAGTTTGATGAAAATATTTCAAACGGTATATAAAACCAGCTCATTGTACCCCCTGATTACATTAATGTACACAGCTATGATTTAATAACAATTAAAAAAAAAAGGACTGATTTGCCTACTGCATGAACTACTCTACTTTCATTTTCTGGATGTTTGATATTTCGAATCCTTTAAGAACTGGAAGAGTAGTAGTCTTACTATTCTTATCAAATTTCCCAGCCAACCTAATCCTGGCATGGATGAGCTGCAGATGGTAACATAAAGAACATGTGGTTTATAGCGTTGTGGAGGGCATCTGTAGTCCCAGTTACTTGGAAGGCTGAGGCAAGAGAACTGCTTAAGCCCAAGAGTTTGAGGTTGCTGTGAGCTGTAATGCCATGGCACTCTACCCAGGACAACATAGTGAGACTCTGTCTCAAAAAAAAAGAAGAACATGTGGTTAATGTATCTTGACCTGTAATGAAAAACGTTTGGATCTCACCTACTTTCACAGGATACAAACCCAAGCATGTCTCAACATGGACAATCATGCTGTGAGAGCAGACAACCAACATAATCAGAAAACTCTACAGTATTTAGATGAAAATATAATCCCAACACAGCCTTTAAGTGGTGACTGATCTTTGCTGGAACAATGTTCCAAGTGCTTACTTTCTCAAATCCCAACTCATGGGCTGAATTAGAAGCTTGGTGAAAAGTTTCCATTTGCTCTTGTTCATCATGTATGTCCCACAGAACATCACCAAAATCATCTTCATCTGGAATGGAGTCTTCACTGCCCAAATCCTTAGTCTCCAGGTCCGTGTTCTCAAAGCCCAATATGTCCTGGGGAGCAAAAGCATGAAAAATGAAGGAAGAACATGAAGATCTTGTAGGAGGTGCTTGTATGTGGGTTCGAAGTGTGCTTCACCTACTGAGGAGGGCAAGCTCAAACCTGCAGCCTTTGTATGTTACCTCTAAGAATAAATTCTTAACTAGAAAAGTAAACATTAATTTACAAGTAAAGAAATTAAAAACAAAGACCTTTTCATTAAAAACAAATTTGGAGAGATTATTTGACCTGCATAGAATTTGTTTTCTGAGAAATGTTACACAAAATTTTTGGTTCTATCTGGCTGGTGAATAATTATAAAAGTTGTGCAAATGCCTAAGAAATAGACTATAAAAACTAAATAATAGGATATGATCTCTTGATACAGAGTATCTCTGCTGTTACATCTAGTCTTTACATTAGGGCAATGACAATGTGCTGTCCTTCAAGCATGAAAGATGTTAAATAGGTCCAGTTTCACTTGTTGCCATTCATTCCACTCAGTATTATTCATCTTGGTCTTAAAACTCAGGATTGTTGAGAAGATGGAAATTGATAATGACAATTTTTATTCTAGAGAGTGCCATATAAAACGTGTTGCCAAGAGGTCATATCATTACTGCTTTGGGGCTTACTCTTTTTCTCTAATAACAGATCTCCATACTTGTGATCCAAGTTAATCAGGAAACATAACCAAATCCCTTACTTCTCAAAAAGAGTTCTTAGTTCCCTGGGGAGATGTCAGGAGGTGTGGTGTGGGCAACCACAGGCTGAACCTGGTACATTTTCGCATTGGGCTCATTCTATTTGAACATATGGGGATTATTATTTTTTTTTATTATCGTAATTACTATTTTTGCTAATATGTAATTTAAAATTTTTTTATACTAAACATAAACACAGGCATAATATGGAGCAGAATATGTAACTCACATACACTTTCAAGCTATTATAAGAAACTTCATGGACACTCCTAGCTCAAGACCCCTCATGTCCACGTTCTCATCCCCCTGGAGGAGTGCTGTCACCCCTCTCTGCTGTGAGGGATAACGTGGTCGGAAAATCTAAGGACTTTTCTAATATATGGAAATTCAAGGGCATGTAGAATCTGAGGCACCCCCTCCATCAAGTAAAATGAACATCTTCCTTCCACTACTTTTTAACCAGCACTTTTATAACATGCTTTACAATGAAGGGGCATTGAGGCATCAAACTGGAGACCTGTGCAACAGGTGAGAGATGAAGACACACGGCCCTAGTAATACCACAGTCACACCCCAGGACGGCCTCCCAGCAGAAAATGCTGCTTCCCTTAGATGCTATTTTCAAAAACAAATAGTGGTTTTCTTTGGGAAACTCAATTTTATAGAAAAGTCTTAAAATACTTTAGATGCAATCTTACAATGATCGTATTTACCTGTTTAATAATCTTTTCCACACAAATATAAGTTTTATATACTCCTTCTGCAGGCTCTCCTGAGTGATCAATGATCTGGCAAAAGAAAAAAAAAAGTTTAACAATAATAAGAACAAACAAGAACAGCAGGAGGAAGTGGTGAGGTAAACACTTTTGTAGCGCTGATGTGTCGGAGACTATTCCAAACGCTGAGCACATTTAGCACATTTACCCTCACAACCACCTTACGAGGGAGCGACAACTATTATCCCCATCTCACTGAGGCAATTCAAGTAACCTTTCCATAGTTATTCGAGGGATTTAGTATGAATGATGGTGCAATAAAACAAAAAATGTATTTTTTTTGTCCTATGTGTCCAAATTTCATCTTAGGTATTTCCATACTACTCAAAATACCCTTTGAAATGCATCAAAATCCGTAAAGCTGTAACTTTACGAAACAAAAAAGCACCTGAAAGAAGACTGCCGCATCTATAAAGAACATGTATATAGCTGTAAAATTAATATTTGATAAAACTGGAACAAGGCAATGATTTCACAAAGCAAACCAAATTAATCAGCATAGAAATTTATCCTATGTTTACATTTATAACCATGGCAGGGAGATCTTATTTTACTCCAATTTTTATAAAATATACTCATCCTTTCAGTATACTAAGTTTTTAGAAGCAGTATGTGTATTTATAGAATAAGGTAAAAATAAGAAGTGAATATCTTTTCTTGTGGACCTAGTGGGCTAGGCTGATACTAAAATAATTAAAATGAAGAATGAAATGGCTCTGGAGATTATAATAAATTGTACTTCTTTTTTATCTTAGGTACTTTGCTATTTTATGTCATGATGGTCTCAAGCTATATCTTTTCTTTCTTTCTTTCCTTCTTTTTTTAAGAGACAGAGTCTCACTTAATGGCCCTCGGTAGAGTGTGGTGGCATTACAGCTCACAGCAACCTCCAGCTCTTGGGCTTAAGCAATTCTCTTGCCTCAGCCTCCCAAGTAGCTGGGACTATAGGTGCCCACCACAACATCCAGCTATCTTTTTGTTGCAGTTTGGCTGGGGCCGGGTTTGAACCCACCACCCTCAGTATATGGGGCTGGCGCCCTACTCACTGAGCCACAGGCGCTGCCCAAGCTCTCTTTTCAATATTAAATGATATCAAGAAAAATGCTTATATTTATATTTGATCTTATTTTCTGGCTATGTAAAGAGAAATAAAAACTCTGTCAAGATCCTAGAGTTTTTTTCAATTACCTTCTTCACATCAACTATAAACATTTACCATATCCTCCCCATATACAGCAATGGAGAGTCTGTTATCTCTCTTCTAAAAATTATACTGTCATTCATCTAGGGATGATCAAATTTTTCTCACTGCCATCATCAGCTTTTGTTTCTCTTAGTGTTCTTAAGAAAGGTCACTATAAGAAGTCTCCTTTGGGCTCGGCGCCTGTGGCTCAAATGGCTAAGGCGCCAGCCACATACACCTGAGCTGGTGGGTTTGAATCCAGCCTGGGTCCACCAAACAACAATGATGGCTGCAACCAAAAAAAAAGCCAGGCGTTGTGGCAGGCATCTGTGGTCCCAGATACTTGGGAGGCTGAGGCAAGAGAATCTCTTAAGCCCAGGAGTTGGAGGTTGCTGTGCGTGGTGATGCCACAGCACTCTACCCAGGGTGACAGCTCTAGGCTCTGTCTCCAAAACAAAAAAGAAACAAACAAAAAAAGTCTTCTCTGGCTGGGTGCGGTAGCTCACGCCTGTAGTCCCAGTACTTTGGGAGGCTGAGGGGGGAAGGTGGCTTGAGCCCAGGATTTCCAGCCTGGGCAACAGAGCAACACCTGTCTCAACATTAAAACAAAATTCTACGTTAAAAAATAAAAGCCTCCTCCTTAAACTAACCCTTGCTTAGTAGACAGAAGGACTCTTGTGTTTGGGAGAAAAGCAGAAGAACAATCTGATTTGTCTCCTCACAGGTTCACACTCTTTCTAGTCACACATTGCTACTTATTCCTCTCATTTTCTCATAGCCCACAACCAGTGAGGAAATCCTGGCGGCTTTACTGTCAAAATTTATCCAGAATCCTACCACTTCTCACTGTCTCCTCTCCACCACCCTGCTCTGAGGCTCCAGCATCGCCCAGCTGGATGACAGCAGCAGCTCTCAGATGGTGCACATGCCCCCCCAAATGACTGCTCTCCACACAGCAGCCCAGCTCCTCAAAACGGCCCCCAAGCTTCTTTACCATCAAAAAACTCTCCTACTACCCCCTCACTCATCCCTGGCTCCTCCCTCCCCAGATGGGTCAGGCCCACGCCCCCCTCTGCCCTTTACTCTGGCATCTCCCTCAGCCAAGCATGTTCTTTTGAAAAGCCTATGAATTTTTACCTTGGCTTTGTTGGTCTTGTTTAGGTTAGAAACTTGATCAATAAATTGTTGGACAGAGTCGGAAGTGACTTTTCCATCCTCCAAACGATGATAAATTAATCGTGGTTTTCCTTCAGTGTTTTTCAGAAAAGCTTCTTCACAGTCTTCTAACAAAAAGCTGGATAGGAAATTGACATTTCAGGCGCTGCCCGGCACTGTGGCAGCAAATGGCAACTCAACCTGAGTGGAGGAGTCTCACTCTATTGACAAGGGGCCAGGACAGGCACAGATGCAGAACGAGGGAAGCTTTCCAAAAACGGGTGTTTTTATAGTTCTGTTCCAGCTTGGTCATAACTACGTGTTCATTAACCAACAGTGAGAGTAAGTACAACAAATTATGCATTAAATTAAGTTGTCAAGTACATACAAGTTTTCTTTTTTTAATTTGAAAATAAATTTCAAAAATATTGTTAAACATGACTCAAAATGATGAACCACACCCAAGAGACTGCAAATAAAGGGAAAAAATTCTATTTACAAATATATAATTTCCAGGTTAAAACAAGCAGGCAGGTTGTGCTGACTGAGGCACCCAGGCGCCACGCCTCTCCGCTGTCATTCAGCAGAGAAGACACAGGAGAGGGAAATGGTCAGGCTCCCGCCATTGCCTGGCCAATGTTCTTATTCACTGTCTTTAATTTTGACCCATCTTCTCTCAAGGCAGAATCACAGGAGAAATTATGTCAGGACCCTTGTTGGGTAGTCCCGGCTTACTAAGATTGCCTGAACCCATGTAGAAGGGAAGATGGTTATCCCTTTGAATGGCAATTGCAAAGTTTTGAGACTTTTCTCTTTCCCAGTCCCTTAACCTTTTTCTCATCTAATAAATGAACTGAATCCTTACACCTAAAACATGTAAGAAAAATCTGGAAGCAAATATAGAGAGTTAGCTGGCTAACACAAACATTCACTGAGGTAAAAAAAAAAAAAAAAAAAAAACACCAAACAAACAAACAAAAAAAAACAACTAAACTTTTCTACTGGGAGCCATATTATACTTTTTGCAAAAATTAAAAAAAAACTCCTAGAACTGATAATTTACTAGGGCTTTCTATACTACAAAGGACATTTCAACCAATTCCCTTTCTAGAAAACATTAAAGAAAAAAAAGTCTACAGAGGCATCTCAGGACAGGGAGTATGTGTGTAGCTATTACATGGTTCAGAATTCATAGATGAAATTACGGTACTAGCCCCAAATATAGAACAGAAGAAAGTAATATCCTATTGTGTATTTCTGTGCCAATCCAATCGATCTAAACCACAAACATTTTCTAGGCTAAAATCATTCTTGACCATTTTCTACAGAATTTGGGAATTTTAATGGATCATTTGTTATTACTTTGAGAGAAAAGTCTGTGGCCTACATGAATACCAAAGAGTGTCCATTCTGTTCAGGCATATGTTCGTATTTCAGAACCACTCCCAACAAAAATTAAAACATGTGGTTCAGATGAAATGGTATGATCTCTGGGATTTGGTTCAACTAATTTGGTAGAAGGGAAATAGCTGGAGCAGATGAAACGAATGGGTTATGAGTTAACGCACTGACTGCCACACTAGGGGAAAAATTCTTTTTCCCTGGGGCCATTATATTTTATTAGGTCAAGCACATCCACTGCTGTGTGAGTTGTATTTAACTCATAATAGCTTTGAACCAGGGACTTATTAAGCACATATAACTCACATGTCTCTTGATCCAGTAAAACACCATGTTCCCAAGGAAAAAATGTTTTTTTTTCTAGTGTGCAGTCAACATGCAAGAGAAGTGTGAGTTATAGATGCTTCTCAAGACCTCTAGCTGCTAAAGTGACATGGTATGGCAGGCCGGCCAATGATGATAATTTAGAATCCAGTCAAAAAGCTGCCTTAGTAGACATAAACATAGAGGAGGAGCTGCTAGAGGACAGCTGACAAAGTTTTATCACAGAACTAACAGGAGCTCCCACTTAACTAAATTCTTCAAGGAAACTCTATGGATGATCTCACTAAAAAATGGTGAATGAAACCAAGAAGAGGGCTTATGAAGTCCTGCAAGGTGAAAGAATTGCCCTCTAGGTCCTGAAGTCTTCTCAAGAGGGAATGCTTCTCCCTTGAGAAAAACTGATGACATCCTGATGATGGAAGTGAGTCAGAGTCACTGCTCTGCAGCGCCAGGCCCACAGCCTCCATCCACAGGGGAACACGCCTTCCCTTCCTCTGAGGCTCCCGCACTCTCAAGGGGCCGGCACTGCCTGACAAGGGTCCTGATAGAACCGAGGAGAGCCAATAAAGGGGAAAAGTGCCCCATTTTGAAACCCGTATCTGGAATATTCCTACTCAGCCAGCCTCTCCTGGACTCTCTGCCTTTCACTTCCCATCCTTTATTGTAAGCGGTTTCTCCTGTGATTCTGCCATAAAGGGAGAAGAGTCAAATTACAGGCAGTAAATAAGAACACCAGGAGGGGCAGTGCCAGGAGCCGGACCATTGCCCTCTACCGTGTCTTCTCCGTTGAATGACAACTGGGAGGCACGGCACCTGTTTGCCTCACTAAGCATGACTTCCTGTCTACCTTCCTCTCCTACAGTTAAGCATGTTGTCAGCATAGCTTGCTCTAAATCCAACAATTTCATATTCCAAAGACTATGAGTTTTTAACTACGGAATTTCTGATATGAGGACTGAATGGTATAAGAAGCCAGTTAACAGCATCCTTGAGTAGCTCTGTGGATACCACCTGCACACAGGGAATAATTATTGATCAGGAAAGTGTTTTCCCATAGACTTTCCAAGCTGTCCAGTAATATTTTTCTAGATTCATCTTTTGGGAGAAATGGGAGGGCTGTCAGGAGAGGTGAAGCAGCAAGCTGAGAGACATAAAAGTCCCAACAGCCTTCGTTCATGGTGTGAAGCCTACCCCAACCACCACACTTCCTGGCAGCCATTTAAAGAAGCTAATGATGAAATAAAATGATAAGTGAATGAAATAAGAAAAATTTAAGCAAAATACAGGCGAAATACAGGATAAAAAAATTAAATTTAAGAAATTCTCACTGGGCGGCACCTGTGGCTCAGTGGGTAGGGTGCTGGCCCCATATACTGAGGGTGGCAGGTTCCAACCCGGCCCCGGCCAAACTACAACAAAAAATAGCCAAGTGTTGTGGTAGGCGCCTGTGGTCCCAGATACTCGGGAGGCTGAGGCAAGAGAATTGCCTGAGCCCAAGAGCTGGAGGTTGCTGTGAGCTATGACACCATGGCACTCTACCAAGGGCAATGAAATGATACTCTCTTAAATAAAAAAAAAAAAAAAAAAAAGATTCTTATTTTTTAAAAAGAGTATAATTTTTTAAAATATAAAATACATAGAATTTTACTTAAAGGAGATAGACTGAAATCTGCCAAGCAAAAGTAATAAAATATAACAGAAATGGGAGGAAAAATATTAAGAAGAGTTTAAAATCAGAAGCTAAAAATAAAGTAAAAAGTGTTGGGCATGCCTAGCCTTTTGGGAGTCTGAAGTGAGAGGACTGCTTGAAGTCACGACTTTTGAGACCAGTTTGGGTAAGAGCAAGACTCTATCTACCAAAAATAGAAAAATCAGCTGGGCGTAGGGTGTGCCTTTAGTTCCAGCTATTCGGGCAGGAGGACTGCTTGAGCCCAGGAGTCTGAGGCTGCAGTGAGTTGAGATCATCGCACTCTAGTTGGGATGACAAAGTGAGACTCTGTCTTAAACAAATATATAAACAAATGTTAAAAGTATAAACATAACACACTATTTCACTAACACATTATGTTTCTTTAAAGACAAAATAAGATGGCTTCAAGGATTAAAGATAAGAATTAAAGCAAAATAATATAAGAATAAATGGCATAGATTACTAAAATGACATATCACCCAAATGTTAAAAAAAAAAAAAGATATATTCTTAACATAAAAACAAGGAAAGAAAAGGGCAATGAAACTCAACTGAAGGCAATCAAGGTGATGAACTCCTTGAACATACTCTGGATGCAGATTCACTGACCAGCTAGTTCCCCATCCACCTGGCCAGCAGGCAGGCTATACATACAAAGGATCAATGACGGCTTGTACTACAGGAAAACTCTGGTGAAAGTTAAGGCCCCACATACTTCTGTACAAACCAAAAGTCAGAGTTGCTTCCCAGGAAGAAAAGAAAAACGCTTTGGAAAGTTACATCGAAACTACAAATCTAGAAAGAAAAATTAACTTATTAAATTTATTTTGTCTTTTATCTAAATGTCTCATTGGTAAAAAACTAAAACATTATTTGCAGACAAGATTCATTAATGTGATCATAGTCACATTACAAGAAAATTTTCACTTTACTTTCACTTTTCTTGTTCACTTTACTGGATTTATTTTAGTAGTAAGGGCCTTATAGCATTTAAATTACGATTTAATACCTAACAAGTGTTCAAGTATGAAATTCAAATATCTCTTAAGGAATATCCAAAATAGGAAAATAATGAAGGTTAATGTTGGTTACTGAAATGAGGGTTCATCAACTTTTACCAGATTGTAAATGTTTTAGGTTTTATAGGACAGTTTCTGTTATAACTACTCAACTTTGCTGTGGTAGCACAAAAGAAGCTACAGAAAACTCACAAATGAATGAACTTGCCTCTGTTCTGATAAAACTGTAATTACAAAAGCAGACTCCTGGGTGGATGGAGGTGGCCTTTGGGCTGTATGTAGTTCGCCAATCCCTGACTAAAGTAATCTTTACATTAATGATGTTGATCATATGACCTATTAAACAAGTTTAATAGTATAAAACTTTTAATTCGTTAAGTGTGAAATAGTTACAGTACAGAGGGTGCCAGAAAATGTATACATGCTTTAAGAAAGGAAAAAACTATATTAAACTTGCAATATTCAAATCATGTTTTCATGTTTGTCTTCTGCAACTGTAAGAGATACAAGATACAAACGTTATCGGTATATATTATTACAATTTTAATACAGATTTTCCTTTTTTAAGATATCTATACATTATTTTGGCACCCTCTGCCAAAGGATCAATGAAATTTACTGAATATTGAACTTCATGGATTTTTTTCTCTTTGGAGTTGCTCAGGCCAGAGTACAGAGGCATTATCATAGCTCACAGCAATCTCAAACTCTTGGGCTCAAGGAATCCTCTTGTCTCAGCCTCCAGAGCAGCTGGGACTACAGGTTCACGCCACTACATCTGGCTAACTTTTTTTTTTTTTTTAAATAGAGATAGGGATCTTGCTATATGGCCCAGGCCTGTCTCATATTCCTGACCTCAAGAGATCCTTCCACCTCAGGCTCCCAAAGTACTGAGATTACAGATGTGAACCACCACACCCAACTCACTGTTTTTGATTACAAGAATGCAATAAGAATTTGTCTTTGAAATTCGTTTGGCAATTTCGATTCTATTTACAGCTGAATGCCTGTAATAAATTATATTTTTTCAGCTTACCTTGGTAAATTTAAGTGAATGAATAAAATAACTAAAGAACTCTTCTCAATTTCCCATTTTCTCACAGTGAGGTATTGATTTTCAACATCTATGGGAAAATAAATAGCGTGGAAAAAATAGCCCATTGTCTCACACATTCTTTTAAGATTAGGTGAATAGTCCTAAAAACAAAATAAAACATACAGAAGCATATTTAAAGATTTAAAGATCTATTGAGATTCATGCTGCTTAAAAAAGCATGCTTTAGAACAGGTTAGATTAGATTATTTTCTAATACAAAATTTTAAGAGTAACGATACAATCATTTTTAAAAAAATCTTAAGGAAAAAAGACAAGTTTTTCTCTAAAACAAAAATAATAATATTTTAATGTGACTATTTTCTAGATCAAAGAATGATTATTTCATAATAAACCTAAAACAACATTAGGCTATTTTGCCTTGGTATTTGTTTCTTTTTTGTTATTATTATTATGAACAACTTGTTTTATTTTTATAGTGAGTGTAAAATATAAATTTATAGATCTACATAGTAAAAAACATCCGCCATGATATAGTTGTGTCAGAACAATAAAGCAGAAAAAGTTAAAAACATTCTGGTATATAATAAATTAGGTTACTAAGTAATGATGACTCTTATTAGGCAACAAATTACCCAATGGAAGTTTTGGGCCTTAAAATATTTTATCTTTTTACCAAAATTGAGTAATATCAAAAAGGAAAGCTAAATGAATTTATTACTCAACAATCTGGAGGATTTTAATAAAGCAGGCATAATGTGACATGCAGATTTATGTAAAATTCACTTGGAACAGAAGTAGGCAACCTCTTTCCATTAAAGGCCGAAGAGCAAATGTTTTTACAAAAATAATATTAGCTTAACAACTTAGCTGTTTTAGCAGGAGTCTTTGTGTCCCACGTCTATCTGGTTTCTGTCACAATTTACTCTGTGACTGAAGTGCTGCTATAGTGCACCCACAGACAATACATAAATGAGGAGCATGGCGATGGTCTAATAAAACTTTACTCAGAGACACTAAAATCTGGATTCATGTACTTTTCACGTATCATGAAATTAATGCTTCTTTTGATTTTTTTTCAACCATTTACAATGTGAAAACCAATCTCTGGGCCATATGAAAAGAGGCAGCAGGACAGATTTGGCCAACAGGTTATAGCTGTCACCTCCTGATGGCTGCCTTGAAAAATTAAAAAACCACGACAAGGATTAAATTTTGTTATTACCTGCAACAGATTCCAAGATAGAGCTGGAAGAGAGTAACTAATGTGGAGAATGAACATGGATCTTAAACATTGTGGGGAATGTGCAATGAAATATTCAAAAAATATAAAGTTCCAAGACCTTTGTTTGATATTCAAACCAGCTATACTAGTTAGAACCTTCTTTTTATGGCTCCTATCCTAAAAAAGTTACACCCAGAAAGTTTAAAAAACCATCAATTCACTGCCTATCCTTTTTTATAGTACTGAACATGATTTTTCTCTTAAGGAAAAAGATGTTTTCTCTTCTTCAAGACATATAATCTAGTAGACAGTAAATTACCTGGTTTAGCTCTAGTATCGTAAATAGGATATAGTACTAACTTGTGTTTTAAATTGGCAAATACAGAATTTGTAAATATCCTTACCTTGAGGAAAAGATCCATTTCAGGTTGAGTTTCATCTGTATAAATGAGGTAACATCTGACAGCGTTACTCCACAGAGAATGTGAGAACAAGGGAGTAACTTGTAATAAACTAGCTACAGCAATATCCCAGTCATCTGAAAATAAAATTTTTCATAAGCTCATGAAAAAAATTATTAGAAAACATTCGAAAATGACTTCTTGACAAAGTCTTAAAAAACATGGTAGGCATAATAGAATGAAATCTAATTTCATGTGTTAATATCCAAAAAGTTTCTAGAATAACATTAGAAGGCAAATTCATTTTTTAATCTCAAATTCAGTGCTGGAACTTAAAGCAGTCAATGCCACCAGCAGTCTTCTCTGGGGTGCCAGTGGTTCCACTGAAATGTCATGGAACTATTTTATATAAGCTGCTTAATTAGTCTGCTACTTAAGGGGAGCGTGTATTTCCAGACTTATCTATAGTTTTATCCTCTTATTATTTTTGAAATACACAGAGTCAAAGAGAGTTTAAGAGTGGCATAAAATGAAAAGTAGCTTTATATGCATTACCTACATTTAGTAGAAATGAAAATTTTAAGGCGTGTGTGGCTACTCCAAAAAGTACAATTTAAAAAATGATCTTCACTTTGCTAATAGAGAAATAATTTTACAGTTTTAAGAAAAAAGAGTAGAACTGAACTACTTATAACTTATGAGGTTTACGTTGATACTGAAATTCTGAACAGAATTAATTTTAGAGCTGTTTTGGACACCAGGTTATAAGATGAAAATATTCTTTTGACTAAGAATACAGTTGTCCCTCTGTATGCACAGGGAACTGGTCCCAGGACTACCTCCCTCCTACACCAAAATCTACAGATGCTCGAGGGCCTTATACAAAATGGTATAGTATTTGCATATGACCAACACACATCCTCCTGTATACTTCAATCCTTTCTACATCACTTATAATACCTAATATAAAAGGAATGTATATAGTTACTATGCTGTTTTTTATTTGTATTATTTTTATGTTGTACAGTTATTTTTTATTGCTTTTTCCCCCAAGTATGCTTGATCCATGGCTGGTTAAATCTACATATGTAGAACTCACAGGTACGCAGGGGGCCAATGGTACTTTACCTAACAGGCTTTTTGCATTTCCTTCTATGGCCTGCTCTATCTTACCTTCAACATTATCAAAGAAGAAGAAGGAAAGAATATAACCTACTGTTTCTCAGTTAATCTACATTAGGCTCTTGCTGTTCACCTGAAACTGAGAATTTAGACCAGAAGTACAGTGACTAGAACCTGGTTGTTCGCAAAGCTGGCCAGAGAACTGTCTGATTCCAACATGAATAATGTAACCTCATCACTCTTGTCAGTTAAGGCCCCAGGCATGATGGTTTATCAATGCAAGGCACCCAGAACACAAATTCCACGCTCTGCTGATGGTAGTTCTAGTCTTTTCTCATCATAGAACATGAACAGTCATTACCACCAGGCAAGTAATTGGTAAATGGCATGTGTTACCTCTATTGACATTTGCAAAGGGTCCTTCCACATCTATAGAACTATGGGCAAACTCAGGGCCCCTGAAGGACTGCTGAAGCTGCATCATACTCCCGATGGAAGGCTCACTTCCCAGGGCTCCACCAGTCCAGTACTCACACTGGGTTCCAGCAGCTGTTGAAGCAAGAAATTTTTATCTTATAAAAACAAAGCTATTGATTGTTCACAAACTTACTACATATACTAAACAAGATTTCCCATTACAAATACTACAATGTTATAAACATAATAAACAAACAACAATTTTGAAAGTACTCTGCCACCAACTTTTGGAAAAGTTGTAAGGTAGTAGTTAATATAATTCTGGTTATTACTTCAAATCTGAAGAAGGGATTAAAAAGAGAAAAATGAAAAGAAATATGAATATAATAAACAGAGGAATTACAATAAGAGGGCAGTTAAAAACACCTCACCAAAAGATTCTAAAAATGATATTTTAACTGTACAACTTAGGCATCAATTAAAATCTAAAGGAAAGAACTTCAAAGGCAGACTGTTACTAGCATACTAGTAATTAATAGTCTTAATTCATTTGCATGTAAGCTCCTTGTAGCATGGAGTACATCCTTCTTAACCTCCCAGAGCAATAAAATTAATTTCTGAATCAATATCTACTTATAAAGATGTTAATGATCTTCTAATAAATCATAATGACAAAATATCCATATGGCATCCTTGACTAACTATAAGTAAAGTGCAATTTGAGCTAATCTCTTGCAAAACTGAGTTTATTATTTGTAGCTCTCTGACTCTCAAATGGGTGTTATTCCCTCAAGTGTTCTTTTTTGATATTTAAACCAAAATATGAAGAAGACCTACAAAGGAATTTAATGTTAACTTGCAAAGGTAATTACAATAGTTTTGGAACATGGTACATCTGTACATTTCAATACTGAAATAATACTAAGACTTATGTTGGGGGCATAAAAGCATTTTCTCAGTCACTCTTGCCAAGTAAGAATCCCTTCTTTCCAGGCAGCACTTGTGGCCCAGTCAGTAGGGCGCTGGCCCCATATACCAAGGGTTGGGGGTTCAAACCTGGCCCTGGCCACAGTTCAACAACAACAACAAAAAAATAGCCGGGCGTTGTGGCGGGTGCCTGTACTCCCAGCTACTCGGGAGGCTGAGGCAAGAGAATTGCCTAAGCCCAAGAGCTGGAGGTTGCTGTGAGCTGTGACATGACAGTACTCTCTAGAGGGTGACAAAGTGAGACTCTGTCTCTAAAAAACAAACAAACAAAAAAAAGGAATCACTTCTTTTTTTCTCAGAAGTTAGTAACAGAAGTCTCAGGCTGATGGTTAGAGTTTAATGATACCAAAATGAAAATTAAGAAGAAATTATTGTCAGTTACTATATTTTATTCCAAAATGCATCAGCTTATAATATAATGATAGTTCCTTATAAATAGGAGAGTAACTGCATTTTTCTACTGCATTCAAAATAGACTTTTTCCCCCAGCATCAAGTGTTTTCTAAAACACGGTAAACCTCTTCATTCAGTTATTTCAGGCTTTTCTGTATTTCTAAAAAAAAGTATTTTATACATTTAATTCAAAACAAAAACTTTGTGAATACTTCACAAACTACATTAGAAACCACACAGGGAAATAAAATGCAGGTATCCTAAATGATAGTTACAAATACATCAGTATTTGGAAAAATAATGTTGCAGAGACTACTAACTCCAATATCTGTTCTCCCCTTCTTCCTTCAGTAACAGAATCCTGCATTTTAGCTAGACACTCATCTGCCTGGTTATTCATGACACTTTCCAACCTTCCTAGGCACAGGTCTGGCCAGTAGGATTTGAGCAGAAGTGATTTTTCAAGTTGGACCTTCAAGGAACAGAATGTGTTTTCCCCATCTTTCTTTACCTTGACTTAAAATGTAGGTGTGGGACCTGGAGCAGCTATCTTAGACGAAAAAGAGAGTAGCTATGGGTTAGGGTTTGCAGAGTAATAAGATAGAAGGGATCTCAGCCCAGAGTTCCTATATTGCACGGTGGAGAGATGCCCTAACAGCTAAGAGAGAAAGAGCAAGAGAAAGAAAGAGAGAAACAAATCTATTTGTAACAGCAAAGTAATAATCAACTACAAACAAGTAATAAGAATATAGCAGAATTCAAAGTTGGCTCTACGATATCATCAGGGCTATGCTGAAAGCTCAAAATATTAAAAATAGGAAATAAATTTACCAGTAACATCTGTACAGTTGTCATCTGAATCAGACTCCCCAGGATCAAATACTTGGATACCCTGAGCCTGGAGTCTCTGAAGTTTGCTCTCCAACTCTCGCTTGGCTCTTAGTAAGTCCTGAATTTCATTTTCTTTAGTCTCCCTAAAAATCTTTAAAAAGATGAATTTTATTTTGAAACTTTTTTCATAATCAAAGTTATGTCATTGACTCGTAGGGGAAAAAAATCTGAGATTCCAAAGCCAACATTCACTTAGTCCTGGATCTCCTCTATTGTAGGATGAATATGCCAGTACTTCTGTTTCATAACTGGAATTCCTGCAGGCTGCGTGTCTGTGGTATGGGACTGCCATGTGCACTGCCTGGTGTTCAGTAAATCTGTCTCTCTCCTACTAAATACCAGTCATGGCCTCCTACACACAATATCCCCAAACACTTCCCAATGCTTTGCCCTGCCTACAACATTTCCCTTTTAAAAAAGCCCTGCTAAAATGTTCAGTGTTACACCTTTTCTTCAAAACTGTCCGAAGTTTATAGTGTCCATCTCAAAAGGTAAGAAGTGCTCTACTCTAGTTCTTTTACAGTTTATGATTTACATGATTTATTCCCACATATTCATAGCAGTATAATAAACTTTGAAAATACACCGCTTTTATTCCATGTAACTTTGCGGGGGGTGGGGGGATGTGAAGAACTTACCTTGAATTGTCTTTTTACTTTATCCCTGTCATGTTCAAACGTTGCTGCTCTCTCCATTGCTTGGTATTTTGCTTCTAAAGCACTTTCTTTTTCCCGAAGTATCTTCTGATAAGTTTTTTGAAGGGCCTAGGATAATTTACCTTGTTATTTCCTAACAGAAATAGTCTTGTTTCTGAACTTTGCATTCTTATACATATATTACGTATCTTAGAATTTTAACAGTCTACCTACTGTTATACAATTATCAAGAACTACATGGTGCCATTTTAGTCAAGCACATAATAGGAAAAAATGCAAGCATGCGTTAACTATAACAAAGACACTTCGACATTAAGCTTTCATTGGAAATTTTTTTTTCAAAATACTCCATCAGTGCCTTACACCTTCATTTTCCTATCTTTAATAGAATAAAAGTACAATTTGTCAGGCTTAAGTGAAGGATAAGTAATTCTAGGAGACAGTGTGGTCCTTGGGACTAAGTCTTACTCACTGTACTATCCTCTGGGCCCTTCACAGTGCTTGATACATTGCAGGCCTCTGACTTAATGAATGAAATAATTACCAAAGAGTTTTTTACATGCCTAATTATGTGAAAAAGGAACCAATGTGTTTCATAAGGAATCAGGATTGGTGACAGGAGTAATCTGGGACTGCGGTATTTGCCCACCCTGACTTCACTTTGCCTTGCTTGGTTTGGCCTTCTTCTCTTTCTCCCATCTCACCGTTTCCAATGTGCAGTGTGCTTTGGGAAGTTCTTGGACACATGAAATCAGATATTCAACATGCACAAGACCATTTTATAAATGCAGGCTGCCAAGTAGGAAAATTGATAGCACAAAAGACGGCTGATACTTAGTCTTCTCAGATAATAGTGCTGATGACTTACATAATACCTAATGACTGGGTTAAAAAAAAACCTGACTAGAAAAATGACTAGAAGACAGTAGGCTTCCTTCTTTTAGAAAAATCAGTCTGAGATATTTATTTCACCTGTACTGTGA
>NW_003852427.1:3290602-3291476 GCF_000181295.1 Otolemur garnettii
ATGGAAAAAAGTCTCTGAACTTTCTACACAGAAAAGCAGCCTCTTGCTTTATATGCTATTTTAATGAATTGAAACAGATCTGCTACATGGAGGGCACGCAGTAATTGCTTTTAGAGTAAATTAATTAAATGGACTATGGGAATACAACTACCTTTGGAGAAGGTTTCAAACACAACATCAAGACGGCGAGAATCAGAATTAATGTACACAATTATGATCTAATAAAAAATAAATTAAAAAAAAAAGATGGTGAGAATCAGGCAGCTTCCAGAAAAATTCACGTCAAGATCATCAAAACCCAAGAGCGATGAAAATGCACAAAGAAGCCAAGACAGGAGCACCACCCTGGAGGTAGGTAAAATGTGGGGAAGCAGGTAAAACTCCTCTAAGAGTTTGAACTGCTTCACTTGTCATCAAAGTCGTGTGCGTGCGCCTGTGTTGTGTGTGTCCCTGAAGGCATTTTCTTCTTGAAAACACTTTCCGGCTGATTATGTCAGGAGTCTTAATGAATGAACCAGAAATAAAAAAAGGGGAGGGGAGTTAAGAAATAGCCTTTCAAATTAAAATTTGGATGAAATTCCTCCCAACTTTCAAAACTACTTGGTTTGGAGAGGAGACAGGATGGATCGGGAACGGGTCAGGTGTCCAGAGTCCCGCCTGGCATGCGGGCAGGTGGCGGTGCGGTTACGGACCGGCCACCGGGCCTCAGCTTCCCCAGTGTCGTGGGCCACCCCGGTGCGCACCCGGGCCGGCGTTACCTGCAGCTCGGCCCGCAGCCGCTTGTTCTCAGTGTCCAGCTTGGCCTCGCGGCGGCCCATGGACAACAACTCCTGGTTCTTGCTGACCCGGAAGATGTCGTACTCCTTCTTGAGCC